>NC_088651.1:23992063-24184354 GCF_964019385.1 Sycon ciliatum | reverse complement strand
ATTTGGGTAATGAGCACTCTTCGAGCAGTGGAGTACGCTACTGGATTACGTCATGTCCAACCTATCGTAAGGGTACTAGTATTATGCTGGTAGAGATAAGTACAGTCCTGGTCAATGAAAACCAGTTGGGTCACTCAAGTTTGCGCCTTGGCTCATTTCCCAGTCCAATGTTCGCCGGTCTAGGGCTGCGCAACGCCCGGCGTGCACTTGAATGACGAGACTGGATTTCTTTGAGCGGCACTGTACATGGCGAATTACTCAACGGGCGTGTTACTCAACTGACTGAAGTCAAGGTGCGGGAACAATCAGGGTGCCCTTCACAATACAGTACCCCCCCCCCCCCCGCCTAGATCCCGGAAGATTGGGACCAAGCACTGCCCGTAACTCGGAACATACACAGACAAGTACATATCTAAGAATGCAAGAAACCATTCTCCATGCGAATCAATAGTTTTGGGGTCTTTTTGTCCTTCGAAGTTCGATCTGCCATTTTGCGTGACTCTCAGTCTAGATGTCTCTCTTATTGGCTACGGCCACCGTGAGAATAAAGATAATAATAGATGGGTCAGAACGGTGCCCGGGGTAGGGACGTCCGGATCTGGGCAGTTTTACTGTACATGCACATGTATGCACATGCATGGTATTATATACCGATAACCCAATGATAAACCTTGTTATACCAGTTTATATAGTTCACACCTGTTGTTAGTTTGACAGCATGAAACAAGGTGGAGGACACTGTTTTCGGAAACTCTATCAACCGTGGCTGGTTGTACAGTGGTAAGGTCACTGTTTCCGAACACAGTGTCCTCCACCTTGTTTCATGCTGTCAAACTAACAACATACTATGTACAATGTACATGTACATTGTACTCAATATGCGGACAGCATGCTGTTTCGTTCTTTGTGAACTCATCAGCGCAGCACAGAGGAATTGAGGCCGAACCTGATAGCAATGGAAATATAAATTTCCAATCAGGCCCGAACATACCTTGCCAGAGTGCTCAAACTGACAAGTGAGTGAGCTCTGCGTAATGCAAACAGCATACAGTCAACTTCGCTAATAAGTGACAGCGGATATAACGACAATTGACGAATAACGACAGTGTCCATGCCCAGAGCAAAGTTCCATCCAACTGTAATACATAATGAGACTTCGGGTATAACGACACTTCGCGAATAAGGGCACTTTTTTGATGCCCCGCCCAGAGTCGTTAGACGCAAAGTTGACTGTACATTTTACACATGTACATAATACCTGTCCATTAACACATGTATAACCAGTGGTCACCATGTTTGACTGGTCAGTTCTACGCTCTTCTTCCATGGCATTTAGAACAAACACTTGTGAAAGTATTGCCTTTTGTGTGATCACGATACCGGTAGTTAGGGATATCCCCCCGGCCGGATGCAAGGCACGAATTTTTTTTTACCTGACTTGCACACCGCGCGCACTACCCTACTGCCAGTACTGGCACTAGCACTAGTGCACTCACCATGCGATTTGCATTGTTCACTGCACTAACCATGCTAACAGTCTGTCTGTGTCACCATGTCACAAGTATGAAGTGGCATGACACTTGTACTTGACTCTTGAGTCTTGAGAGAGCGTAGATCAACGAAACAACTCAGTTCATTACACGACCAACATCTTTCGGCCTAGCGCCTATTCATCAATGAATTTTTAATTTGTTGTTGTGGTGGTAGAACAAATTCATTTGTTAGTATTTCAGTTCATAGCCCAGGAAACAGAGATAAAACGTTCCAGCTTGCGCACCGCCCTGCGGAACTGCCGTGACAATGGTGTTCCTCGGCGGAGCTTTGATTCCACATGGAGCGATGATACTGGATCCAAAGAAATCCGGTGAGGACAATTTGGCCTTTTGAAATTCGAATTTCATTTGGAATAATTGTTACAATGTTCCTCCAACGGATACACGCGCTGTAGCAGCAAGAAGTGAGCACACAAGCAAGTGCCTAACGCCGTAACGTAGCGTTCATGCCTTGTTCGTTTAATCAACCGTTGCCCTGGTGCGTGCACACGTTTTCCTTTGATAACGTAAAGTAAAATCAAATCCTGAAACAAACGTATAGCGTTGAATACAATGCACACCATACACCTTAGAAGTAGGTATTGACTGAGGGTTGCACAGGTGCGAGTATGAAACACAAAGTAATACTGTAAATATTAACTGTAAACCATGTAATTTTCGGTGTAACTTTAATTTCGCTGATTTCGGTAGAGAAAACAGGCACAAGTAAATTTAAATTACACATTGCACTAGAATATGCACTATATGTGAAGGGAACGCTGGTCACCTAATTCTAAATTAAACCTGAAACCTGGCAGGTCCCTGGCACCTAAATTTCAATGCACCTAAAATCACATGTTTTACAGTAGTTGCGACGAACTAGCCTTGCCCGCAGTTGCCACCCTGCTGTTCTGTGTACTACACACCATTGATGTATGGAGGCAGTTGGTGAGGTCTGTCCATGTATCTACATCTACACCATCAAACGCGAAACTGCATGCCACATCAAACCCAACTTGTCGCTGTCCATCAGATATGGTGAAAACAAGCTGGTTTCTCTAGAAAATTCGACTAAAAAAAGTGAGAATAAAATCGATTGGAGGGTATTGTCAATTTTGTGTATAACGACACTCGGCGGGGCGTCAGAAAAGTGTCGTTATTCGCGAAGTGTCGTTATACCCGAAGTCTCATTCTATGTATTACAGTTAGATGGGATTTTGCTCTGGGCATGGAAATTCTGTCGTTATTCGCGAATTGTCGTTCTATCCGCAGTCGGTATTAGCCAAGTTGACTGTATATCCGCAGTCGGTATTAGCCAAGTTGACTGTATATCCGCAGTCGGTATTAGCCAAGTTGACTGTATATCCGCAGTCGGTATTAGCCAAGTTGACTGTATATCCGCAGTCGGTATTAGCCAAGTTGACTGTATTGTGAGTATGTACGGATATAACGGATGGCTACAATGGTGGCTGCACATGCTGAGAACTGTACTCTGGAAAATAATCAGCCATTGCCCAGGAATCTGAGTCTCCGTTTGAAACTTGTGAAGTTTGTCCGCGTTTCTGCAGGGCTCCCGGACGGCGCAGTTGAGCTGCACAAGAAGACCATGGAGATGGCCAGAGAAATCGCCGCACTGGATGTGGAAGTGCTTGTCCTGCTCACACCGCACGGCCTGAGCTTGAACAAGGACATTGGCGTCTACTTGAACGCTGAAGCAGACGGTACTGCTGAGTGGAACAAGCAATGGACGGAGTTTGAAGTCAAGGTATACTCATAACTTGAAAATTAATAATACTCATAATTGGACTCGGGTGGCCAGCCGAGGATTAATTTATAAAATAAATAAGGACCAAGGAAACGCAAGCTGCGCTATAATGTGCAATAACACCCCCAGCTACTTCTTCTTATAAATACTCACACTGGATACCTACAGTGCAGTCTGTACATATTGAGAAGGGCGCACTCGTATCTCTATTGTGAGAACAATCCGGAACCGGGCACTGGTCATGTCTTGAATTATACGTCTCTAGTGGGACCATTGTTATTAGGCTAGGGCCTGTTTTGGACTTCCCACTCTAAGTAAGGAATACAAACAAAAACTAACTCAGAATACTGTTACGTTTTGGAAGGGCCATAGTAGTATTTCCACCGAAAACTAACCCATGAGTGCCCTGTAGACCGAGGTGCCCGTACTTTCTGGGTTCGGATAGAAATAGAAAGACATGAGTGGCATGCCGTGGACCACCTACATTTCCTGCACACGTCGCAAACTACTGTGTCAAGAAATCGGGCATCACAAGCTTGCAACAGTTACTCCTACCGCTGTGTGTGTACGTGTGTGTGTGGGGGGGGGGGGGGGGTCTTTTTACCATCTTATCACATTCTTCCACAGCGTATGTGGTTTAGTGGATTATATTTCCCACTTTGACACATCCTCTCCCCCCCCCCCCCCCCCCCGACCTCTCAGCGATTGGTTTACCGTAAACCTTTGTATTTATGTATGGATGCAATGAATGGGATTATCGGTCTTTGACCACTTTGGTGGGTCTGATCTTTTTTTTTTTTTTTTTTTTTTTTTTTTTTATACGAAAGTCCACTATATTCCCGAATATGTGCGAGAAGTGGTGGCGGGGCCAGGCTGCTCTGCCGACCTCAAAGGTCTCGGCGTCTACGCAGACAAAGCGCGCCATAATGCAGTAAAACCATGTAGAGAGGAGGAAGAGGGGAAATGAATAATAGTGAGAAACAAGGACAATGGGTAGATGGTCGTGAGAGAAGCAGAGTGAAAGACAACGTCACATTGTGGTAAGGGGGGGGGGGGGAGGATGCTAGTGAGGCACTGGTCTAAACCGTTTCATAGGGCGTCGGTGGCTGCTTGCCAGTTCAGGTGCAGCAGATACTTGTTGCATTTTTCTTTGAATAATTGGAGCTGGCTGGGTTGCGGCCGTGCTGGTAGAATGGTCGCTGGTAGGCTGTTCCACAAGGGAATAATGCAGTCTGGGTAGGAACCCTGGAGGCTGCTACGAATGCGCACGGGCAGCGTCGACTTCAGCTGGAGTGGGTGGCAGTGGGCAGTCTCCGTGGCTAACCTAGTGGATCGACCACCCACTGGGCGGGGATTGGCTGGAGGTGGGAGGATGGGCTTCAGGGGGCTTGTTGTTGGAAGGTAAGACAGCTTGAACGTGAACGAAAGCGCAGCAACCAGTCGGCAGTGTTTCAGGCTGGGGAGCCAGGCGCCTGGGCCAATCACCTTCAGTGCCTTGTGCTGGATTTTGTCCAGTCTGGATGTACCTGACCCCATCCACACCAGGCAGCAGTATTCCATTGTTGGCCGCACGAAGCCTTTGTAGACTGCCGTGCGGCCGCTGGAGTCCAACAGGGGCGCAACCTTTCTCAGGAAGTGTAGGCGTTGGGCAGCCTTTGAGGCCACGGCCCGGAGGTGTGCTGCGTAGGACAGTTGCGAGTCGAATGCTATGCCCAGAAGTTTAATTTCCTTCTCTTCAGGAACAGTCACTCCATTGAAGAGCACTGGTGGGAATGCTGGGGGAGGCTTGCGGTGGTCGATGATGAGGGCCTGAGATTTGGATAGCTCGAAGGTGATCTTCCACTTGGAACCCCAGTGGGAGACGGCGTCCACTGCTTCCTGGAGTTGTGCTGCAGAGTCGGATATGCTGGCGGTGGCAGAGATGCACTGATACAGTGTCGTGTCATCTGCATACGTGGCAAGCTCAGCACCAGCAGGCAAGGTGTCCTCGCAGTCATTCACGTACAGGAGGAATAACGTTGGTCCAAGGATGCTACCTTGTGGTACCCCTGCTTGGATATGGTGCAGGGAGGACTCTTGGCCGCCCACAACAGCCTGCAGGCGCCGGTTGTGCAGGTAGCTTTCCAGCCATCCGAGAAGCGGGCCGTCTAGACCGTACACGGAAGCCTTATGCAGCAGGCCAGCATGGCTGACTTTATCAAAGGCGCCTGCTATGTCTATCGCCAAAACATGGGCGGCTCCTCCTAGGCCGGCTGCTCGGGACCATTCACAGTGGAGCTTGGTTAAGACGTCGGCTGTGCTCAGGCCCTTTCTGAACCCGAACTGTTTCGCAGAGATGACATTGTGGGACTCCACGAAACTGGTTATCTGACGATTGACAATTGTTTCCATCACTTTGGATATGATAGACAGCAGAGACACAGGTCTGTAGTGTTGAGGCAGGTTCTTGGATTTCTTCTTGTGAATGGGTGTGACTCTAGCTGTCTTCCAGGATGTCGGCATAACCATGCTGTAGAAGCTAAGGGAGAACAGTTTGGAGAGTGGCTTACTTAGGGGGTCGGCACACATCTTCAGAACTCGCGCGGGAATGCAATCCGGTCCAGTAGCTTTCGATGCATTTAGGCGGCGGAGTTCTCTCTTGACAGTGGCAGGGCGGAACCGAACCGTTGAGAGCTTTTCAGCCGTGCGCTTTGCAACGTGGGGGAAATCAGTCGCTGGTTGGTTCACGGGGAAGTCGTCGGCGCCCAGGCTGCACTTTGAGGCGAAATACTGCCCAAAACACTCAGCTTTTTCGGCATTCGATACGCATTCCAAACCAGGCTGCGGCGTAAGAGTTGGGATGGACGTGTTTCTGCTGCTGCCACCTGCTTGCTTGATGGTAGACCACCACGAGCGGTCACTCAGGCTAGCTTTGGAGAGCTTAGTACGCAGGGTAGCCAGGCGGGCCACCTTGGCATGCTGGAGGATGTCATTACAACGTAGAGTGGCTGCTGAGGCTGTCTGCCGCGCTGCTGTTGACTTCTGCCGTCTGGCAGTAGCCCAAGCCCTCTCTTTTGCTTTTATGGCATCCGTGCACTCAGGGGTCCACCAAGCTGGATCCGTCGGCCGGGATGTGAGTTGCCGGGATGGGATGAAACGTGACATACCCTGGAGGATAACTTCGGTGATGTTGGCGCACGACTCATCAGCGCTGGTGGTGAAGGCAGTTGACCAGTCATAGGCTAGGAAAAAGTGACAGAGGCGGTTCCAGTCTGCTTGGTTGTACCGCCAGACAGTGCGTGTGGTTTTTGGTTCACGGAACGCAGAGATAGGGAAGTCCATGGTGAGGACAGCGTGGTCAGAGGACCCCAGTGGGGCATGGCATTTCACCTGAACGGGTTCACTGAAGTCAGACATCACAAGGTCCAGGGTGTTGTCTCCACGTGTGGGGATGTTGACATGTTGCTCCAGGCCATGAACATAGCAGAGTTCCTCGGCTGTTTCTCCTGCCGAGGTAGTCTTGGTGCTCCCTAGCCATGCTGCATTGTGGACATTGAAGTCCCCTGCGAGGATAACATAGTCACCGTGGCTGCGGGCCTCATCTAGGTGGGTATCAAGGTATTCGATCAGCTCGGTGTCTGTCCCGGCTGCGGAGCCTGATCGGTAGAGTGCACAGATAACAATCTTGGACCGGCTAGCTGTTGATACAGATATCCATATCACTTCGTGGTGTTCCGTGCTGAACCGGTCCAGGTGCTGGAAGGCCATGTTTGATTTCACCCACTCACCTCCCACCGCTTTAGGAGCTGCATATGCGCCTTGATCCTTGAAGGGTGGTGGCGTTCCTACGGATGCGGAAACTTGGCCTCTAGGCTCTAGCCGAGTCTGTTGCGAACCATGATTATTTTCTTTTTTCTGTAGACGGAGCTAAGCCGTACAAGAAGTACGGAATTGCTTGAGGCATGGCAAAGTGACGGTGTATCTGCTCAAGGTCTGATGGCATTCTCGGACCTTCGTGCTCCTCTGGCTTGGGCTGAAGTCATTCCGCTTTGGTTTATCAAGGTACGTTTGCTACCAGTTTGTGTGTGTGTGTGTGTTTGTGTGTGTGTGTGTGGGGGGGGGGGGGGGGGGGTATTCTCGTCATATACCCGGAAAGGGTTGAACTTAATAAAAGCACGTTTTCTCCAGGGATGTACTTTGCTTATAATATCGTTGTAACTGCATCTTTTCTCCGTCGCTTGAAACTACAGGAGGCCGGCTTCACGGGAGAGGTAGTGATCGCTTCCATTCCCTGGTCACGGAACAATCACTGGATGTGCGTAGACGAAGCAATGATTGACCAATACTACCTAGCAGGAGAGGCATTGGCACGGTTCAGTTCAGAGGGAGTATGGAAAGACAAGCGAGTGTTTCTTGGTGTGTCAGGTAAGTTTTCAATCCTTTTAAAAATTCCAATGTTCTTCCACGACCTGCACGCAAATCGTGAATTTTGTTTTCACGACCAGCATAATACACTGGCAGCATAACACACGGGGGCCGTTGCACGCCTTTTTATCTTCCGTTACTCCAGGCATCATTTCTATGTTTCGCATGCAGGTGCCTGTACGAGTATGTGTGTGGGGGGGGGGGGGGGAGGAAAGATATTTGCATTCCTTTGTGTCACTGGGTGTATCTACAGGTGTGTGTGTGCATGTGTTTGTGTATGCTTGTGTGTGTTTCATTATGCATGGTATACGGGCGTGTGCATGCCCGTGCATGTGTGTGTATGTCTGTCAGCCTGCTCGTGCTACCATATGTATGTGTATGTAGAGGTGTAGTGTGTGTGTGTGTGTGTGTATGTGTGTGTGTGTGTGTGTGTGTGTGTGTGTGTGTGTGTGTGTCCCATATGGTGCAGTGGTATGTGCAGCGATTTCCAATCGATAGGTTGCGGGCTCGATTCCCGACTATTATAGTCACACACGTCTCCTCCTGACTTTGCTTTCATTCTCCTGGGTAGTTACCAACAACCAGTGTATGCCGGAGTATGTGGTGTGATGTGTGTGCGTGAAAAAAATGAAAGACTAAAAAGTAGGGATTCACTGGCCAGACAAGGCCACTTCATAGCTGTCTGGTGTAGACCAGGCTGAATAGTGGCGGTCAATTCTTCAGCCTTGCAAGCTGTTGAATGGTGCAATCCCAGCACAAGCTGCTATGGCTTCTGCTGTAGCATCACTATCATCGCCACCGGCGATGGGCGTCCAATGGTCCAATGGTGTGTGTGTGTGTGTGTGTGTGTGTGTGTGTGTGTGTGTGTGTGTGTGTGTATTTAGTGTAGCCTTCTCTGTTCGTTCCATTGCAAATCATCGTAATTCACACATCATGAAATATCATATATTTATTTGATGTGTTCTTTTCTCTTGTGCCCTATCCACAGGTGACCTTGCTCACACTCAGCCCACCACCTTCACAGACCCTCTCTACCTGCCTGATCCCGACATGAGCTTCAGGGTCTGCCCCAAGGAGGCCAGTGAGTTTGATCAGCGCGTAGAGGCATGGGCACTGGACAGTGCCCGAGGGAGATCACTGGCTCAGCGCTGCATCGAGCTTGAGCGCATCGCGATGTCGTGCGGCATTTGCGGCTGTCTCGTGCTAGAAGGTGCCCTGCACGTGTTTGAGCGTACGGGCCAGTCGTATTCCGGGAAACTCTTCATCAGATGCGTACCGACGTATTACACAATGATGTCGTGTATGTTCGTACGCTAGCATCAGATCATCAGAGTCCTGCGTGTGGGTTTCTCTAGGCACTGACATTTCATTTAAACATTCTGCAATGTGCTCAACCTTTCAGCTAGGGCTGCAACGGGTAGGGGTTTGGTCGGGTATTTTATCCGGGTAGCACAGGCACCCTATCGCTTATTTTTGGACATAGCGTGTAGAGTGAGTGTGCACTCGCGCTACATAGAAAGGTTACAGGAAGCGCATAGCCATGCTTTTTACGTGCACCGTTGCTAGTACACAGTACTTCAACTACTGTAGAACTGGTAATTTTAGCGACGTAAAAACCCTAGCGAATTTAGCGATCGACTCATTTTCGCTAACATTTCAAGTCGCTAATCCGTTGAGACATTAGTAGTGCACTGGTGATCCGTGAGTAAAAATCGGTGCAAATCGCTAAAATAAAATGTCGCTAACCGGTTGACAATGGGAAAACGCTAAAATTAATAGTCGCTAAAATTACCCGCTCTACAGTACCCGATCGGGTTCGCAGGAGCAAATTGCTACCCGAATACCCAATCTACTTACGGGCAGCACGGGTATCCTACTGCCCGTTGGCAACTCTACTTACAGACCACTCTTCTCAGTTTTGTTCTAGCCTGAGAGAACTGCTAGGCTTTCTGGAGTTTTCTTTGTTTGTTTCCATTAATGTTTACATTGCAAAGCCAAACGTGCATTTGCGCACTATTTCGATTGCGATGGGAATAGTATGAGAATACCAGTAGCCATGAGCAATTTGTAACTCTGACCGCAAGCGTACTTGAATGCCTTTTTTCCGATATAGATCCTGCCTTCACCCGTTGATATCGTACATTTGTAACTCTGACCGCAAGCATACTTGTGTAGCGTTGGCACGCTGGGGACTTCAAAGCGTATAGCGTTTAGTGTTTAGAGTATAGCATATCCCCGTACTGTATCCCCATACGTTAGCGTATCCCCGTACATTAGCGTACGGAGTCTGCCTTTGTATCAAAGCTGCTGATCACGATTCTTTTATAGCCAGTTAGTTAATTTCATGGCCAGATATAGTTAATTTCGTTTCCAGTACATTTTCAATTGCCAATTACAGTGTGTTCACTGAGACCCTTGCGCGTTCTTGCCTCCGAGAGACTGCGACCCGCTACAAATTGGTGGCAGCGGTGGGATTCGAACCCACGCCTCCGGAGAGACTGGAGTTCTTGGAGTTCTTTCCCCTTTTGACCCCTTGAGATCGTGTTTTTTTTATTTTTTTTTATTTTTTTTTTATATACTATGTGCACATCCCTACAAAGTAATAGGGGTAATAAAAGGGACAAAGACAACAAAGGAGTAGTAGGTGCTACAAGAGCTGTGCTGGTCAGGCGCAGTGCACTCCTCCGACCATTTCGGTCTCGGAATCGACATGGACTGTGCGGGCCAAGGGGGCATACTATGAATGATACACTTATGGGAGCATCTGAGAATGCAACAGAAATGAGAAAGAGAAGATCAGAAATTACACAAATGCAAATAAAAAGAACCTGGTGTGCTTCTACTTTATGATTTGTTTATCAGTTCATTCTTCTGTCTATTCCAAACGTTACCATTTCCGATATTATTTGCCATACTCCGGTTGACGCTCTCCCAGCAATTCGCGATCTACTACAATGTTCACGACTCCATACCTGTATTATATTATGCAAGTCGTCGAGTTTATTCCGACGCGACCATGCATGCCGCCAGTTTTTTTTCTAAATAGCAGCCAGTTGTTGATGTCCAGCTATCACCTACATGTAGTATTCGAATCACGAGGACGTGAATATATTTGAGAGGGGAGGTGTAGCGTTGGCACGCTGGGGACTTCAAAGCGTATAGCGTTTAGTGTTTAGAGTATAGCATATCCCCGTACTGTATCCCCATACGTTAGCGTATCCCCGTACATTAGCGTACGGAGTCTGCCTTTGTATCAAAGCTGCTGATCACGATTCTTTTATAGCCAGTTAGTTAATTTCATGGCCAGATATAGTTAATTTCGTTTCCAGTACATTTTCAATTGCCAATTACAGTGTGTTCACTGAGACCCTTGCGCGTTCTTGCCTCCGAGAGACTGCGACCCGCTACACTTGAATGCCTTTTTTCCGATATAGATCCTGCCTTCACCCGTTGATATCGTACATTTGTAACTCTGACCGCAAGCGTACTTGAATGCCTTTTCTCCGATATAGATCCTGCCTTCACCCGTTGATATTGTACATTGATAATTTTGTTGCTGGGCGAACTAAACAGAGCTTTTTTATGTTAAAATTAAAGAGAGACTGCTTAGGGTGTAAAGCATCTCCCTATATGGCAATATTGAACTATGACGTTATAACAATAAGGCCACCTAGAATTAATTCGTTGTTTCGGGTCACTTCACTCATCCGTACCAGGGTCGGTCGGTCGGGTTTATTTTTTATTTTATTTTTTATTTTAGTTGCGGGCATGTGCATACATGTACAATTGTGCATATCGAATAGCTTTTCTCCATCAAGCCAGTCGATCAAATCTGACTGTAGTCGATCCAGCGTAGCCATTGTCCCATCAGATCCGGGTCCCCTCCAGGACCAGATCTCAGTTGGCCTCGCTGGCGAACGAGTCTCACGAGCAGCTTGAAAACTTCTGTCAATGAGCGACGCAGTGGCGGAGCTGATGCTGTTTCAGGACCGATTGCGAATCGGAGATAGAAGACAACGTCGTCACCAAGTGCTGCATCCTGTCCGCTGCTTCTGAGGTCGACGTCTGGACTGCTATATTTTGGGTCGCGTGTGTACATAGTGTACCTTATAGTCATGCCCATTTGCATGCACTAAAAAAATTGCGTTCGGGTGAAAAAAGACGGTCGGTCGGGTGACCCGAAACAACGAATTAATTCTGGGTGGCCTAATATAGTATGCTAGGTACTATGACTTGTAGAGATGTGATGTGCTTGAATATTTGCTTGCCATTGTTGATGCGCTCTGAACATCATCACACAATCCAAGACAATGATCACAGCTTTCTATCTTTGGGTGGTGCTGCTGCTGCATTCCTAGTGACATGAGAGTGGAGGATACGGTTATCGCCATTCTAATCCAGATGTGTTGTGGAGTGGAGTAGCACCACAGCTTGGTGCTGTGACAGCTGGCACTGCTCCCCGTGGCCTGCTACAGTGCTGCTCAGTGCCATTGGCAATCTCTTAATACCACGTGTACATGCATGGGTTGAACTCTTAATGCATGCTGTTGAATGCACTACCAGAACACCATTTCTGCATAGGAGCAGGTATGCACAAAGAGAAGCAGCAAGTTGCTGCAGAGGCAAAGAAAGTGAATTACAAGTGGACTATCTAAGAAAAGAACAGCAGCTGTCCACAAAAAGCGCAAGATTTTCACATGGAAACATAATTGTATGGTATCGTGTGGTAAATCATGACATCTAACCTAACTCACTGCTCTTATCCAGTGAGAGCAGCCTATTGATCTAGAGTATCAACGCAGCAAAAAGCAATTGCAAATAGTTACAGGCTACGAAAAACGAGACTAATGAGGCTACATTGTACAAAATGAAATTCAGGAAAAAAAGTTCTTTCTTCCAGTTTTCGCAGTGAAGTTCAAAACACTAGGGCTGCAACGAATATTTTATTTCACAAACTAACGAATACTCATCCGTAACGAACGAATATCAATCGAATATTCCTTGCAGCCCTACAAAACACATAATACTGTAAAGCGTGAAATTTTCGCGGCGTTTTTAGTTCGCGTTTTCAGAATCCGGACAGGTTTGCGAGGTTTTAATTTTACGATTGCAGAATGGCACTCATGCTCAACCTGTGGCATTCTTGCTAAACCTTTCATAGATCTTCTTTTCGCGCTGTCTAAATTTCGCGATTTCCACGCGGTCGTGAATTTCGCAGAAATCAGACCATGGCAATAATTTCACAGTTTACAGTAGCTAAGGCAAAATTACGCAGGCCGATGTCCAATGTATGCTACGGCTTGGCCATAAAAACACACACCACCTACAGGTGAATAAAAAAAGAAGAAAACAGCCTGAGCAGGTGGGCTGATCATGCATTACGTATAGTTGTCATGCAATGAGCATTGGCAAACTAAGGATACCTCTATTGCAGCAATCCTTAGTGTGAGGGAACTAAAATGGGGAAAGACGTCTTATAAAGAGTTCACCGTCACCAACCATATCACTTGCTTCCACGAACTTTGATTTTCTCTTTCAATCGAAAGCAGCAATGGTAGTTCTATGACAAACTTAAGTCGATATTTCGCTCACCTGGAGATTGGTACGGTCTTACCATAAGCTGGTACATGTAGTGTAGGCATGGCAAGTACTGGGTTGGCTGTGAAGCCAGGTATGCTGGATGGTCCAGGCATGGAAGCACCAGGTGCATACGCCGGTGAATAGCTAGGCACGTATCCTTGTTGTTCCGTTGTGTTAGCGGCGGGATGAGGGCGGTGAGCTGGCTGAGGCATTCTACTGGCTGTATAATGAGGGTTGTGTGTTGGCTGGGACATTGCATATGCAGTGTCATGTGGGTTGTGTGTTGGCTGGGGCACGGTGCGAACCGATTGCCTCGGGACTGTGTGAACATTCGGGGATGCATCAGTGTGGCTTACACTGGGTGCAGGACTCGAGGCCGACACTACTGGCGAAGTGGGGCTATCGGTCTTGTCAGCTTGAGTGCACGGAGCTTGAGGAGCCATTTGACATGCACCGGATGTTGTCGCTGGTGGTGCTGGGCATGTGCGCACTTGATCCTCCTCCGATGCCATCAGGAGCTGGTAGTTATGATTCAGCCTCCGGTTTCTGGCCGAGCGAAGGATCAGGCATGTTAACACAATGATGAAACACAGCAATGCGAAGGTGCCTGCGCTGATCAAGGCAATTACGGCTGTTGACAGGCTGGACCTGGTGTCGGGAGCTGAGCTGATATCTGACGAGATCGTGAAACAAAGGCAAGAGGCAAAATAAAGCATGTTTGGAAGTCGTTGATAGTAACTTGATACAGGAAACAAGAATGTACTGCAGCTGCAGAAGGTACATCTACCCAGCGGTAAGAAGGCGTGGACTTACCCGCAGTTTCGTCTCTGAAGACCAAACACACACAGTACACTCATATCCCTCTCACCCGGGCGGTTCGGGGATCAAGCAGTATACATGACTTTGAAGTTTCTGTACAAAACTGAATCAAACACGCTTCATTGGGGGAAAGACGAGAGAAGACCCCCCTCCCCCTCATTCCCCAACCCCATAGCAAACGTGTGCTACGATTTTGATGTCACCTGGCAGTGTGGTACAATCTAGTTTCACTTCAGGTTCTTATATTCACTTCAGTAGTTTGTCCAACTGAAAATTTATCATTGAACTTAGTGGAGAGCGACAAATTAGATTTCTGTTGAGATACGAAAGATAAAACCGTTCACTTTAAAACGTGTTGCGTCTATTGTGTGGGTGGGAGTCGGAGAGGGTGGTTGGTTGGCAAACATTATACAGTGTCGCTCACTGAATTCCAGTCGAGTCACTAAAGTGTGCGCCGGGCATTGTGCAGCCGTAGACCTGCGAACACCGGGCTGCGAAACGGTGCAAGGCGCAGACTTGAGTGACGCGGCTGGATTTCATTGAGCAGCACTGTACTATGCCGGCAACACTCGCATGAAAATAGACTCACCATTTGAAGTATCCACTGTTTCACACCATTGGCCGCGGAATCCGACATAGCAGGAACATGACTCCTGTCCAAACGGGTCCGACGTACAGTCGCCATTGTAGTGGCAAGTTAACGACGAACAACCTGCACACCAGCGGAAACAGAGGAAAATGATGAAGACATGATGATGAAGACGCAAACAAAGGCATCAAGAAAAGATCAGGCAATAGACACCCTTAGCAAACAACGGTAACGCTATTTTTTTACGGTACTCGTACCTTGATCACCCAAATAGCGTTGAAGCTGCAGCGTATAAACGTGATGGGGGCTGATTTATCGTTGTGACCAACGGTACGTGTTTTGGCCAAATATTGCATAGTCCGTACGCATTTCACCTTGTATCGCGTATATGGTGACAAAAATGGTTGTACCGCGCGAAATCAAAGCTATTCTCGTGGCAACAGCGTACTAAAAATAGCGTGCATCTTGCTAAAGGTCGAACCCAAATCACGGTATTTTCCCCCTTACGATAATACCGTTACGACATAAGGTTTTTTGCTAAGGGTGTCTAATGAATCAATTCAGAGGACGAAAAAGAATGATTTGTTTTGCTAGCTCTCAGTTTGCGTTAACATGGAATGGTGCAGTTAGGTGCAGTCACTCATATCCTTTTGCCTGCTAGTGGCATTTTGGTATCAATATCCCTTCGTTACAGGTGGGTCAAACTACCGTTTAGATGAACACGAGCAGCTAACTGGAGAGAAAGAATGGACAAAAGAATCTTGACAAGTCGACTTCTAATTTTGTTGAATGTCGAGCCTTTAAAAGTTTTCGCAGAATCACGAAAAGAACTCACTTGTGAATATCTCAGTGGCACACAGAGCACCAGTATAGCCGGGACTGCATGAACATTGCTTCAGGCCCAGTGCGTTATAATTGCAGAAGCCTTGGTTGTTGCAGTAGTCGGAAAAACAGTCTAGACACGGGCAGGAAATGGCACAAGAAGAGGATAGGACCGGGAAGAGATAGTAGGTGGCATATGTAATAGAATATAACTTATAAAAACATAGAAGAACAGAGATACAGTATGAAAAGAAAGAATGAAGCCCCGTTACACAGGGTTAAATTTGTAAGCTGGAGAGCTGCAGAAATATCCTATGCTTATTATAGAGAGAGAATAGTCCGGACTAAGGCCGTCGGAAGTAGTACTCTTGCAAAATATCCACACTAAAAACAAAGGACCCGTTCCGTTGCAAATGCAACGAATAATACGTTTAGTTTGGGCCCTGATGGTGACAGTCAATTTTTCTTCAGGATTTTCCCGTTTGCATCTCTTCCCTCCAACTAATGAATAGTACGTTTGATGAACCTTTTTGCTATCTGATCGATGTGGACCAATGGGTACACTTTGACTCTACAACTGGTTCCGTGCCGGTTTTAGTTTCGTGCATGACGTGCCCGCTTGCGTTCACACAATGCATAAAGTATCAGGCGCGTACGCAGGGGAGGGGGTTCCCGTTGCCCGGAAACCCCCCTAATGTTCCAAACGTGCAACGTTTTTGGGTATTTTTTTGGTAGGGCACACGATCGATGTGACAAGAATGCAAAACTTCAACAGACCGAAACTCAGTCAAATCTTTATCAAATCAAAATATCCAGGTCGGAGAGAAAACTCTCAGCTGTCAGTTGAAACAATTCGCGAAGCGGTGCGAATATTTCTTGAGATACATCATTCGTAAGTTGAGCCGCGATCTCGGCAATTTCAAAAGCGTGCAGCGCGACGTGAGTGTTGAGAATTCGAGGCTTTTTTCAACCTGACTTGGTGAAATTTGCACGGTTTCACTTGTGATGCTCTCAGGAGTATACAGCCAAAATCGAAACTGTGATGGAGAAAAACGATTAGCTGGAGCTAGCAGGGTGCGTTTGGGGCATTTTTCGCACTGTTGCTGCACTCTAGCGCTGGATATACAGGTACAATGCCCTGGCCTATTCCTCTCCTGGATACCTATCATTCTAATTCCAGGAAGCCCAAGATTATGAAGATTGAGTGAGTGGAACTGAAGATATGGTCCAAGGAATATGAAAAAATGCGGAATTTTTAAAATTTCCTGTGGTTTGAGAAAGGATTACAACTTAAAACTCATTGGTTGTGATTCGGTTGGAAACGCCCCCTAGAGGTGACCCTGCGTATGCGCCTGAATACTATACATATTCTACAGCGTACCTGTTACTCCAGCAAGGTATGTTCAAAGCCAAGACTTGGCAAAGTTTCAAACAACATACCTGAGTCATGTAAGAATGAATACTGGCACTGGGGACCATCCCAGGAGCTGGCGCAGGCGCAGCTGTATGTGCTACCATCACCTGTCAAATGACATGTTCCACCGTTCTGACATTGCTGACTGGAGCAAGCTGAAACATAGACAAAATGTACAAGTACACGAAAATAGCACATCAACAAAATACAATAACATAAACTACAAAAACACAAACAAACACTCATGCATTTTTTCCTATGAACACCTTAGATGCAGAAGGTAATGATCACCAAGTTTGGAAAATGGAGACAATGGGCAAAGTCATGCGATCAACGTCGGAGTCATGTGATCAACGTCGGAGTCATGTGATCAACGTCGGAGTCATGTGATCAACGTCGAAGTCATGTGATCACCGTCTGCGTTATGTGATCAACGTCGAGGTCATGTGATCACCGTCGGAGTCATGTGATCAACGTCGAAGTCATGTGATCAACGTCGGAGTCATGTGATCAACGTCGGAGTCATCTGATTAATGTTTGTCTCTATGCACAGGGGGGAGGGGAGGGTACTCTGCTCCAAACATTCTGACCAAGCAGAAAAAACCCTTGTACACATCCGGCAGCCAAACCCTGGAGATGCTACTGGTGGGCGAGAACAGTCGTTGCTCCAGTGAGCGTGATTTTATCCATGTGACAATATGCTTTGCAAGATAGTGTATACTTGCTAAGTAAGAAATTACAGTTACACTTTGCAACGCACAGGATCTCTAGGTTGCAGAGCACACATGTTAATTGCACGCATAATTCATCATTGGAGAGGTTCGGGCACAACGTACCTACGTTAGTACTTCGAGTGAAAAACGCAGTCGATCTACCGAAAGTCTTACGTACACCGCATGTGTATCGGTGTTCTCCCACACAGAGTTTTCGAATAGCGTAGCTGCCCAGGGCAACTGCGAACGCGACAGTGTACGGCCCAGGGAAAGAGTCATACAATCATTTATACCTCAATCCACTTACCGAGCACCTCCGTTACTAGAGCTCCATTCCGTGCTCTGTGTAGACAATCTTACGTAATTGGAGTGCAAACTCGCGAATTCGCGGGTTTCCCCGCCCAATTACG
This sequence comes from Sycon ciliatum, assembly GCF_964019385.1. NCBI lineage: Eukaryota > Metazoa > Porifera > Calcarea > Leucosolenida > Sycettidae > Sycon > Sycon ciliatum. The sequence continues at coordinate 24,166,306 of NC_088651.1, read as the reverse complement.
TAAAGTTGCTCGGATTAATTTAGTGAGGAACCTGTCTACCATCACTCATAATAAAAATAAAAAGCAGAAATTGTATAAATTCCAGAATACCGCTAACAGGTGATTTTGTTGCGTGCATGTAATGCAGAACAATTTCTTTTCGATCAGTGAAGCCCAAGCATTGCTAATACACAATCCCGTGTGTTGCCTTCCTGTCACGTGTGGTTGTTATTCCCTATGGGTTGTGGAGGTGGTCTGGGACTCAGGAGTCCAGAAAGGCCTTGGTATGCATGGCTCATGTCATGAATATGAGGGTATACCCCAAACAAATTAACGAGTGCTTCAGCAAGTGGGAACAAATGATCGACACGATATGCACAGAGTATGCATGGTATAATCCATTTATCCCACTTGCTGTCCCAAATGTAGAGCATGGCCGACATTACCACTGCCTTATTTACTCGTGGTGTAAATTGAGGGGGGTAAAATGCATCTTTGAAACAAGTTTACTGAGCGGGGTATATCTTTGACCCGATGGAATTGAATGGGTTTTCTGAAACGTTTCTCTTTGACCCGATGGAATTCATTGAAACCGTTTCCTGAAACTTTTATCATTGACCCGAGTCAACTGAGAAGGCTATATCTTTGAACCGGGTGAACTAAGCAGGGTATAAATTTAGAGACGAGCGGGGTTCCTTGTAAGTGTATAGGAATGTGTTGTGTCCTTGTCTGTGCCTGTATCTGTGTTTCCGTTGGTGCGTGTTTTTGTGAGTGTGTGTGTGTTTGTGTGTGAGTGTGTGGGTGGTGTGTGGGTGGGTGCACGCATGTACGTATGTGTGTTTTGTATTCATATGTATGTTCGTTTGTGTGTGTGTATGTGCGTGAATGTGTGTGCGTGCGCATGCGTGTGTGTGTGTGTGTGTTTGCGTGTGTGTGCGTGTGTGCATGTGTGTGTCTTGTTCAACTGTAGTAGTAGTAGTAGTAGTAATAGTAGTAGTATATTTTATTATTTTACTAGGGGAGTCCCAAGTGGCGTTGCCTTTTTACAGGGAACCCTAGGTGAATTTTTACCATGTTTACATACAGAGTAAGACTAGACGGGGCCAGACGGCAGTCAGTGGGAAGAGTATTCCAACTGTGTTGGTGAGCTGTCGCTGAGGTCAAGAAAATGATGTACATTGTGCCCAGATATTGATTCAGCATGATTGTTGTCTAGGTTTCATTCATTGGGAATGCCGTTCTCTCATAAACAGAATACCAGCATGCTACACGGCCCTAGTACTAATGTCACAAACACGCGGCTTGCTGTGCACAGGAACGCAGAGTCACGCAGTAGATTCAATAGGTATGGTTTTACTGGCCTACGTAGTGCGGTAGTGTAGGGAGCAAGGTTTCCTGCACGATCGGAACAGCCCTGAAGCATGCACCGGCTCAAACGTGGGCGAAACTCCACAGTCAGGGGCAGACAAGTACTTTCAAAGATAGAGGGGGCAAGAAACTATACAGGACCTATCGTAGCATGAACCACAAACAGAGGCAAATGATCCGTTCGTACTCACTTATGGCGTTGGACAAACTGGGCAACGAGATCAGCCATAGCACGGTAGGAACTAAGAAAAGAGCGTTCCACGATCGGCACTCCATATTTTTTTCAATGGAAGTAAATCGTTTCAGACTTGGGTCACCACGAAGCACTTTGCAAAAACTCAATGGGAATCAATTTGAGGATCCCTTCGATAAGCAACGAGCTGTATACTAACTCGACCATTAGCGTAATGAAAGATTCCAACATAAACTTTGGGAGCGAAACCCAAGTCAAGCCGCTAGCTAGCTAGCAAGACCCCACGGAGTCTTGCACTTTCCTGAGGTACGAAAACGGCTTCTGAACGGACGAATGAAGTGGCAGATTGCTCCTGAACCGGCCGGCTACGCTGCACTACCACGGCACTACTTCTACTAACCGGGGGGATTGACAGAACAACTCATCAGTAAAAATGATTCGTACATGTGTATGGAACGTTCTGTGTAAATCAACATGGTCAAACTCAGCATTGGTCTGGTGTGCGTGGACGAACTCATTTTCGTTTCGGAAAGCGTGCTTTTATCCACATTACACCGCATCTTGGTGTGCCAGATGCTACACACACACACATTGCTTGTAAAGACTACCGCGTAAGCAATGCAATGCGATGCTTGGGAATATCAATCATGAAATCGTAAATTTTCACTAGAACCCATTATAGGGTCCGACGTGGAATCGGGGATATCGATACACCAGGAGTAAATATGGTAAAGGCAAGCAACAAAGGAATTACGGCCTCGCGTGAAACACAGCTAGGTCAAGGACCGCCTTGCAACTTCCGTGGGTCGCCCTCACCCCATGATAGCCCAGCACCTTGGCGGATAATGCCGGCAGAAAATTCGTAGATTTTGGTACTTTTGCTGGTCAGTTTCATGCATTTTTGGTCTGTGGTTAAAAGAAATGGAGCAGAATTCGAGTGCCTGTCATAAGGTTTGTATGGTTCCACCGATTTCACTGCTTTCTAGGAGTCGAGCAGAATCTGCCAACTTTTCGAGCATGATCCGCCAAGAGCTACCCCATGCATGATATGGCGACTAATGCTCCTAAACGATGGGGATGGGGGGGGGGGGGGGGGGTGCTACTGACAGATCAGATCTACCCACCACTCCACCAGAGTCCAAAGCCCGAAAACATATTTGACGCATCCAAGTCCACCTTGTGCTAGACCACACGTAACGTCAGTGCCCACTTCACTTTGGGAGGCATCACGGTTAGAAAAATCCGCCCACTGCCAAGCAGGACTTCAATATGATTTCCTGAGTTTTTTCTCTTAATGCTGCGCCAGAGGTGTCACACGCGTCTGCCGATTCTCCGGCTGAATTGTCTGCTGTTTCGTCCCGTCCGGCTCCGGACACTGTGACCTACTGTGTGGCGGCTAATACGTTGTGTGAACTGTCTGCTGATCCTGCTCTCACCTTTGCCTCTTGCTACCCTGCTGGGTCTCGACGTGCTCCAACGGATGTTTTCAGGGGCGAATACCTGACATAGCGTGTAGTCACTTAATTACGATTTCAGCTAAGTGTTGCTCTCGCTGCGTATTATCTTGCTGGCTGCTTCGCGCAGGTCTACGGTATTGTTCCATCATTGCTTTTCATTCTTACCTTGGTGTCATTGTCAGCTCATTCTTGTTCTAAACTTCATGCAGATCAATTGTGGGCGAATTACTCAGGGTGTTGCGTGCAGCGAGCATGAAAGAGTAAGTTATAACAACTTCAAGGATACGTCACAATCTATCAATGTACTTGCATGGATAGCACTTTGGTTGCCATTGCCATTGAAAGTAATGCCCCGATACTGGTAATGCAATTTCTGCATAGGACCGTGGCTGCAGAAAGAGAAGCAGCAGCGTACTTCAGAAGTGTAGGACGTAAATAATGAAAAAGAAAAAAAACAGAAGCTGCATGATAAATGTTCTATAATAGCTCTCCGCAAGATTTGAACAGAAAAACATGTGTGGTGATTCATAAATTTTCATCTAACAGATTCTCTATTGACTTGACATACTACTGTCCTTATCTAGCGAGAGTAGCCTAACGATCTAATGGGTCAATGGTGGAAAAAGGTATTGGTAATACGAAAAGGATCTGAGAGGTAGAATGAAGTGCCAAGCGAACGAGGCTTCTTGTTACATAATAGCAATCAGTGAGTTGTTCTTTCTTCCACGGACCTGTTTAAAAGCAATATCCATGGGAAGGCTAAACACCCGACAATGAAAGTAAATGATTCAGGCCGATATGCAATGCAGGCCGATATGCCATGCAGGTCTATATGTAATGCAGGTCTATATGTAATGCAGGTCTATATGTAATGCAGGTCGATATGTAATGCGGGCTTGACAGCCACAACACACCACTTACAGGTGCATTGGAACAAAGCCTGAGAAAGTGGGATGATCATGCAATGTGTATATCTATCATGAAGGAGCATTGACAAGTCAATAAAATACACCTTTTAAAAATCCTCAATTGGAGGGAATTAAGATGGGAAATGCAGCTTTATAACATGTTGACGGTCACTAACAATATTTGGAGAGACGTACCTAGTTGTTGTCTGCAGCCGTAAGCTTTCACATCCTGTGTAAATCGAAAGCATCGATGATTGCCTTGTGACACAATCAATGCTTGACACGCTGGGACATTGGAACGGCATCCTCATAAGCTGGCGGGGCGGTAGCGGCGATGGCAGCTGCTTGGTCGGCCGAGAAGCCTGCCATACTGGCCGGTCCAGGTATTGAAGCACCAGGTGTGTGCGTGGGCACGTGGTCAGGCAGGTATCCTTTCTGCTCCGTTGTGCCTGCCGTGTGGTGTGTGTCGTGTGCTGCTGGATGGGGCATTGTGTACATGGTATCGTGTGGGTTGTGTGCTGGATGGTACATTGCACCGGCTGTGTGATGTGGATTGTATGCTGGCTGGGGAATCATACCTGCCGCATGATGTGGATTGTGTGCTGGATGGAGCATTGTGTAGGCGGTACAGCATGTGTTGTGAGCAGGATGGGACGTTGCACTGGCTGCATGATGTGGGTTGTATGTTGGCTGGGACATTGCACTGGCTGCATGATGTGGGTTGTGTGTTGGCTGGGACGTTGCACAGGCTGCATGATGTGGGTTTTGTATTGGCTGGGATATTGCATCTGCAGTATCGTGTGGGTTGTGCGTTGGCTGGGGCACGGTGCCAGCAGCATACTCAGAACACTTGTCCTCCCTCAGGATTGTGTGAACGTTCAGGGATGCATCAGCGTTGCCTCCACTGGCTGTATGAATGGAGGCCGACACTACCGGCGAAGTCGGGCTATCGGCGTTGTCAGCTTGAGTGCACGGAGCTGCAGGAGCCACTTGACATGCACCGGATGTAGCTGGTGTCATTGCTGGTATTGTTGCTGGTGGTGCAGGGCATGTGCCCACTTGGTCCTCCTCCGACGCCATCAGGAGCTGGTGGTTACGATTCAGCCTTCTTTTTCTGGCCGAGCGAAGGATCAGACATACTAGCACGACGGTGACACACAGCAATGCGCCGATAGCTACGCTGATCGAGGCGATTATGGCTGTTCTCGGGCTGGACTTGGTGTCGGGAGCTGAGCTGATATCTGAAGAGATCAGGAAACAAAGGCAAGAGGCAAAGTAAAGCATGTTTGGAAGTCGTTGATAGTAACTTGATACAGGAAACAAGAATGTACTGCAAGCACAGAAGGTACTTCTACCCAGCGGTAAGAAGGCGTGGACTTACCCACAGTTTTGTCTCTGAAGACAAAACAAAAACGCTGATATCTCTCTTAGCCGGGCGGTCCCGGGATCAAGCAGTGCAAATGACTTTGACATGTCCATACAACACCGAATCAAGCGGGCGTCAATGGGGGAAGGACCAGAGAAGCCCCCCCCCCCCCCCTCCCGGCCCCCAACCCCATTGCAAACATGTGCTACAATTTTCATGTCACCTGGCACTGTGGTACAAACTGCCGCACTGCCGGGCGCCGAAGAACGGAGCGGCGAAGAACGACAAGGCTGGAATTTTACCAAACACAGCATACCAATGTATGCGCGGTGACTGAACTGTGCATAGACTGCGAAGCATGAAAATAACAACGGTCTAGTCTAGGAGGCTTAATCCCCTCCCCCCCCCCCCCCCCTCCTCCCCCCTGTTCTTCGGCATACAACAGTAGTTTGTCCTACTAAAACTTTTACATTAAACTTAGTGCTGAGGGCCATAATAGTGATAAAACCGTTCATTTTAAAACTCATTGCATCTACTGTCTGGTTGGGACTCGGAGTGGGTGGTTGGCTGTGGGCCACCTTGCCCCTACTACATCCCGCCCGATGTCCCGCAGGAGCCTTCTCCATCAAGTTCTCTGGCTCTATGTACGATGGACGTCATTCCCCAGGATGCCTTTGACAAGTTCACACCGTACATATTACTCCTTAACCCTTTACCAGCCGTACATAGTGCGAATGCGTCGAATTCGACGCATTCGTTTTTCGCTCTATAAACCATGGTTTTTTGCCGCACCGCAGTCGGACTAATCACAAACTACTGCTGAAAACCTACGGAATCACCTACTATCGAGAAAACCGTGTGCTGCACATCATTTTTTTCGAGAAAATCACGGTTGAATGCACCCGAGTGAAGTTGAAATTTCAAGCGTGACGCACTTCATCCTAAACGAGCATAGAGCACTGTACAAACAGCTATAACTTCGGTCTGCCTATTTTAAATTCAACAAATGACGGCTCATTGGAAAGCTATTGAACGCAGCTTTCCAACGATGTTTTATTCGATACAGCACAAAGTAAAATACTCAAGCGCCGAAGCTCGAAGTCCAGGAAACGGGTGAAGTTGAAATTTCAAGCGTGTGACTGTGACACATTTCATGCTAAACGAGCATAGAGCACTGTACAAACAGCTATAACGTCGGTCTGCCTACTTCATATTCAACATATGACGGCTCATTGGAAAGCTATTAAACGCAGCTTTCCAACGATGCATCATTCGATATAGCGCGAAGTAAAATACTCAAGCGCCGAAGCTCGAAGTCCAGCAAACGGGTGGAGTTGAAATTTCAAGTGTGTATGTGTGGCTGTGACGCACTTCATGCTGAAGTATGTGTTTGCGATTTCCCCAGTGCAGCGCACGCTGCACAGCCCATGATGCGTGACATGCATCAAAAATGAGCGCAAGAACACTGAGCCTGGTTCTACTGGTGTTTGAATCTTGACAGATGAACTGGTGCATGAGCTGAAGCTGAACAGTGTACATATTGTCATGGTCCTCGAATTTGCTAATTCGGCCACATTGCTCGAGTTATTGTTCGCCATGAATGGCAACGATTCTACATGTTATCAGCTTGGTTTTAGTCTCATATGAAAGATAATTCTACCAGCTTTTCAGAACTATAAAGGTGTCAATACAAATTATTTACCGTTTAGTCTCTATTCTCAATCTAGTGGACCCCGTTTTATTACATATACTTCCTCCGCGTCATCGAAATTGTCGCAGTTTGACTAGTGACTTGTCACTTGTTACTGACAACTCCATAAGCTAAGCTATTCAAAACTTATTACACAGTATGATAGTCTGAAGACTAGAGTAACGTTCCAGGACAGTTGGACTGAGAGTTTTGATGCAGAGATGAAGTCCTTGTCGTCGCTGATGTCAATGGACGCAAAATTATCGTTCCGAAATATTTCAAGGAAGGTTGAAAGTTGGTCGCGCCTCATCTCAAACGCTTTGACTTTCTCCACAGGACAAGAGCTGCTATACTTGTAGTCTGCTAGCTCTGGATGATTTCTACTTCACCACCAACGAAGCCTAGTAAGAATACACGATCCTTGCAAGGTCGGTTGATTACCGTCGGCGGAATCACCTCGATCTTGAAATGAACTTTTTTTAGCCGCGGCATGCCCATTTATTTTAGCTGTGTGGTCACAGCTCATGCAGGTAAGTGTACTATCACGTCCAGCGTGCCCTTTTTTTCAGCATCACTGCCGGCCCGGCCCTGATTCACTGGTATCATGGTACGGCACCTGCGTGTGCATCACTAGTACAGACACTAGCACTACGTGTAGAGTCTACACGGCTCTTGCAGGTACAATCATGTACCGAGTGTCTCGGCCAGAGCGACAAATTTTATCGCTGGTGAAGGCATTTAGTTTGCTGACCCCTCGATGTTTCTCCAAGCGCTGCCACTTGTTCCACGAAGTCATTCTCACCCCAGCTAAGGTTAAACAGTAATGAGGCTTGAGTGAATGGCCATAAGCACGAGAAATGTGGAGGCTGCAACGCCTGACTGATCTCAGCGAGTCGAAATTACCATCGCAGCGACATCAGCGAAGAAATTGCGTCTAGTTCAAAAATTCCAGCTTCCAATAACAGAAAATAGAACTTTGCCGTCACTCTATACTGATGACCGTCGCCTATGTCCGATTCCTTGCCTCTGGTACGAGTGCTGGTGAGTAAAAAACCCGTTTCATATCAAAAGTCAAACTGCGACAATTTCGATGACGCGGAGGAAGTAAATCCTGCGGCTGGTAAAGGGTTAATATTAATTCACACACAAAGATATAGACTCACAATCCACTGTTTCACGTCATAATACCATTATACAGTGTCGCTCACTGAATTCCAGTCGAGTCACTAAAGTGTGCGCCGGGCATTGTGCAGTCCTAGACCTGCGAACACCGGGCTGCGAAACGGTGCAAGGCACAAACTTGAGTGACGCGACCGGATTTCATTGAGCAGGACTGTCCTTCGCCCGCAACACTCGCATAAAAATAGACTCACCATTTGAAGTATCCACTGCTTCGCACCATAGGCCAAGGAACCCGGCATGGCAGGAACATGACTCCTGTCCAAACGGGTCCGACGTACAGTCGCCATTGTAGTGGCAATAGGACGATGAACAACCTGCACACCAGCGGAAACAGAGGCAAAATGATGAAGACAAGATGATGAAGACGCAAACAAAAGCATCAAGAAAAGATAAGGCAATGACTCAATTCAGAGGACGAAAAAGAATGATTAGCTTTGTTAGCTCTAAGTTGGCGTCCACATGGAATGGTGCAGTTAGGTTCAGTCACTGAAATCCTTTTCCCTGATCGTGTTATTATGGTATCAAACTTCCCTTTGTTACAGCTGGGTCTAACTACCGTTTAGATGAATATGGGCGGCTACATCGATAGAAAAAATGGAGCAAAAAGATACTTGACAAGTCCACTTCTAATTTCGTTCAATGTGGAGCAACGATGCCTTTAAAGGTTTCGCAGAATCACCAAAAGAACTCACTTGTGAATATCTCAGTGGCACACAGAGCACCGGTATAGCCGGGACTGCATGAACATTGCTTCAGGCGCAATACGTTATAAGTGCAATTGCCTTTGTAGTTGCAGTAGTCGGAAGAACAGGCTAGACACCGGCAGGAAATGCCACAAGAAGAGGATAGGACCGGGAAGAGATAGTAGGTGGCATATGTATTAGAATGTATCTTTAAAAACACAGAAGAACAGAGATACATTATGAAAAGAAAGAATGAGGCCCTGTTACACAGGGTGACATTTGAAAGCTGGAGAGCGCCAGAAATATCCTATGCTTATTACAGAGAGAGAATAGTCCAGACTCAGGCCGTCGGAAGTAGTACTCTTGTAAAATATCCACAGTAACAACAAGAGAACCGTTCCATTGCCAATGCAACTCATAATACGTTTAGTTTGAGCCCTGATGGTGACAGTCAATTTTTCTTCAGGATTTTCCCGTTTGCATCTCTTCCCTCCAAGTAATGAATAATACGTTTGATGAATCTTTTTGCTATCTGATCGATGTGAACCCATGGCTAGACTCTAGCTCTACAAAATCCGATTCCGTGCCAGGTGTAGTAGATGTATATGATGTGCCTGATTTTGCACACATACACAATGCGTAAAATATACTGTACAAACTCTAGACAGTATTCCTCCAGCACGGTATGTTCAAAGCCAAGACTTGGCAAAGTTTCAAACAACATACCTGTGGGCTGTAAGAATGAATACTGGCACTGGGGACCATACCAGGAGCTGGTGCAGAAGCAGATGTATGTGCTACCATCACCTGTCAAAAGACATGTTGCACCGTTCTGACATTGCTGACTGGGGCAAGCTGAAAAATAGACAAAATGTACAAATACACAAAACAATAGCACATGAACACAATACAATAAAATAAACTACGAAAACACAAACACACAATCATGCATTTTTCCTATAAACACCTTAGATGCAGAAGGTAATGACCACAAAGTTTGCAAACGGAGATCATGGCCAAAGTCATGTGATCAAGGTCAGAGTCATGTGATCAATGTCGGAGTCATGCGATCAACGTCGGAGTCATGTGATCAACGTCGGAGTCATAAGATCAAGGTCAGAGTCATGTGATAAACGTCGGAGTCATGCGACCATCGTCCGAGTCATGTGATCAACGTCGGAGTCATGTGATCACCGTCGAAGTCATGTGATCACCGTCAGAGTCATGTGATCAACGTCGGAGTCATGTGATCAACGCAGGAGTCATGTGATCACCGTCGAAGTCATGTGATCACCGTCGGAGTAATGTGATCAACGTCGGAGTCATGTGATCAACGTCGGAGTCATGTGATCAACGTAGGAATCAAACCCACACCATCTCAAGGAGGAGATGAGAGCACAAGCAAAGGATGCAGTGGTCATTGGCTACCCCAGCCATGTATTGCTTGGAATAAAACATATAAAAAAATCATCTGATCAGAATCATCTGATCAACGTCGGAGTCATCTGATTAATGTTTGTCTCTATGCATAGGGGAGGGGGGGGGGGGGGAGGGAGGAGGATACTCTGCTCCAAACATTCTGACCAAGCCGAAAAAAACATTGTACATGTCCGGCAGCCAAGCCCTGGAGACGCTACTGGTGGGCGAGAACAGTTGTTGCTTCAGAAATTGCATAAATTCTGAATACCCCTTGCAGGTGATTTTGTTGCGTGAATATAATGCAGAATATTTTCTTTTCGATCAGTGAAGCCCAGGCATTGCTAATACACAATCCCGTGTGTTGCCGTCCTGTCAAGTATGGTTGTTACTCCCTATGGGTTGTGCAGGTGGTCTAGCACTCAGGAGTCCAGAAAGGTATTGGTATGCATGGCTCATGTTATGAATACGAGGGGAATACTCCCAAACAAATTAACGAGTGTTCAGCACGGGGGAAAGCATGAGGGACAGAGTATCCCTGATATAATATCGTTGACCCGAGTGTACTGAGCGGGGAATATCTTTTCAGCCAAGTTGGGTTCAGTGTAAGTGTAACGAAGTATGTTTGTGTCTTCTAGGGTCTGTGTCTGTATCTGTTTTTGACTTGGTGTGTGTTTGTGTGTGTTTGTGTGTGTGTGTGTGTGTGTGTGTGTGTGTGTGTGTCATTCCCTGAGCGAGTGAGTGCATGCATACGTGTATGTGCGGGTGTTTGTGTACTGCTGTGTGTGTGTGTGTGTGTGTGTGTGTGTGTGTGTGTGTGTGTGTGTGTATATGTGTGTGTGTGTGTGTGTGTGTGTGTGTGTGTGTGTGCGAGTGCATTGGTGGCCGATTCACATGTGTCGTAACTGCCTTTTCTCCACCTGCTCCCAGTCCCGTGCGGCTTGGCCAGTTGTGTGGATTAGACAGTTATCTGGCGCAAGTCTTGATCTGTCTCATTCAGATCTTGTTCGCTATCGTTGCTACAGGAGAAAATCTGTGGATGCACATCCAGTGCATTTGCAGATTTGCGTTCTTCTCTTGCGACGGGCGTATACATGGTACATTGTTCATGTACATGGTGTGCGTGTGTATGTGTGTGTGTGTGTGTGTGTGTGTGTGTGTGTGTGTGTGTGTGTGTATGTGTGTGTATGTGTGTGTGTGTGTGTATTGTTCAACTGTGTTGATGAGTAGTCGCTGGGGTCTAGAGAATGTTATACTTCGAGTACATTGTACCCAGATATTGATTCAGTATGTTGTCTAGGTTTCATTCATTGGGAATGCAGTTCTCTCATGAAAAGAATGCCAGCGTGTACTACACTGACCTAGCATCACAAACACGCGGCTTTCTGTGCACAGGAACGCAGAGCCAATGTGTAGATTGAGTTTTACTGCCCTACGTAGTTCGGTAGTGTAGGGAGCAAGATTTCCTGCGCGATCGGAACAGCACTGAAGCATGCACCGGCTCAAATATGGCCGAAAGCCCACAGTCAGCTCAAGTACTTTTCAAACATAGAGGGCGCAAGAAACTATACAGGACCTATCGCAACATGAGCCACAAACAGAGACAAATGACCAATTCATACTCACGTGTGGCGTTGGACAAACTAGGCAACACGATCAGCCATAGCAAGGCAGGAACTAAGAAAAGAACGTTCCGCGATCGACCGTCCATATTTTTTTACAATGGAAGTAAATCAGACTTTGGTCACCACGAAGCACCTTGCAAAAACTCAGTTGGAATCGCGGATTCCTTCACTGAGCAACGATCTCTGTACTACTAGGAACTCGACCATTAGCGTAATGAAAGATTCCAAATAAACATTTGGAGCGAAACCCAAGCCACGGCGCTAGCTAGCTAGCATTGCAAGTCCCCACGGAGTCTTGCACTTTCCGCACACTTTCCTGAGGTACGAAAACGGCTTCTGAACGGACGAATGAAGTGCCAGCTAATAGAGAGGTTCCGGGGTACGATTTTCCGTGCCAAAATCCGTGTGGGCGCTACGGATTTTTTCCAGGCTTGCTCCATACGATTTTTCGGCACGGAGAATCCGTGTGGACTGGCTTTCACACGAACCATGTTTCGTATGGAGATTTTGCGTCATCGGGTGCAGAAAGATTTTTCGCGTACAAATTTGGTACGAGAAACATGGATTTTCCGCGGGAAGTTTTGATTTCGGTACAAATTTTCAAAATAAAAAGGCATAGCGCGGGAATGTGGCGTGTTTACGATTGTAACCTAGGCAATGACGCAAACACATAAGTTCCGTACTCCGGAACATTTCACTGCTCGAAAACGACGTAAAAAAAATCCGTAGCGCCTGTACGGATTTTGGCACGAAAAATCGTACTCCGGAACCTCCCTATTGCTCCTGCACCGGCACTGTGGCAAGCTACGCAGTATAGTGTAACTGTACACATTTTCGTTCACGAAATCTTTCGTTAGATCACTCCACCAGCAGGATTGTTACCGGTAGATCTAAGAACAAAATTTTTCGTTTTGGGTTCGAGGTCTGTAGATCTACCCCGAACGTTCAGAAAATTTTTAAACTACCCCGAACGTTCAGAATTTAAAAAAAAAGAAAGATTTGAACATGGAAATACCACGGCACGTTCTGATCTGTGTAAATCAACATGATCGAACTCAAGAACTTCAAATTCCAGAACGATAACCTCATCAATAGGGTCCAGCGGATAATGCCGGCATTATATTCGTCATTATACGACTATCCGAGCATCAGAGCATTATGAAGCATAGGAAAGGAACAAAACGAGCATTATGTGAGGTTTGAGCGGCATAACGAGTTTCATAGTGGAAATCCCAGGCAACAATCGGCTACAATCATGATCATAAGATGTTGTCTGATGATTGGTTTTTGCCATGAAAATCTGCGTAACAACGAAACAGCCCTATTTTACACCTTTTGTGTACCCCTTGCGTACTACGCTCCGCCCATTCCGGGCATTTGAGCACTATGCATTGTACCGGCGCTTGACTTTATGATTGTGTAGACACGTAACACCTTTAGCACTAACGTTACATAACTATTGCTACATGCTGTCCGCAGATTGAGTAACTATAAGTCTATTGCTACATAAAAACGTTATGATTGTAGCGATGTGGTCAGGTGAATGTATACAAGCCATTTGTGAAGCATGCCCAACCGAGGCCGAGGCAATTCAAGTGACACAAATCCGGAGAAATTATTTATGAGGTTTCTTTTACTTTTAGAATAATGGAGAGCTATGGAGGAGACATACGCGAAGTGAATACCAAACAGACGAAGAAGAGTTTTCTAGTTGTGCCAGAGGCTCTGGCGATAGCATCTCTAGCGAAACTGAAGTAGACACTGTTGCATTGCTAAATTTGGACCAGGATGAAGGAGCGGCTATAAACAGAAATACCTCGTTCCAAAAGAACTGCCTTTGCCGAGTCCAGCTCAGGAGGCTCGAAAAGAACTACAATTTTTCATGGACTTAGTACCAAGTCGATTGCTCAGCAGCGCCTGTCTTACTGTCCTGACGAAGCACGTTCAGTTAGTTGTGGACGCCTGGACGGTAGTAATGCCAGGCCTACGGTCAAATGCTATCAGAAAGGAAGAGTATTGTGGCAAGCCATACATGTAATTCTACACACCATCTCAAGGAGATGAGAGCACAAGCAAAGGATGTAGAGTGGAAAAAAATAGATTTTGACCACGTGTTTTCAGGATTTCCGCAAATGGGAGGGCTCTCCATCTGAGATCGGATCTCAGGAGCTGGCCTCATGTCTGGTGTTCCAGATGAAGACATTATTCACAGAGTGGACTCAGTGACAGCTTGTCTGCAGGCAGGAATACTATTTGCCAAGATTAACTTCATCCCAACAATGAATGACTACCTGCAATAATGGTTTCATCTCTCACTAAATGGATAATTAGGGGAAATATTTGATACGCCGACTATTATTCCACAACCCTGCATCAAAGTTGGAATGGAGAGCAATCAATGTAGAAGCCATCATGTTTTATAGTGCTAAGAAGTGGTGGAGCTCGTGAGTGATAGGTGGCAGCTTCAGATGCAGATATGCATAATTTCCTGGACGTTTGACAATGTGCAGACATTCTTCCATTTTTGTCCGAAACCAAGAGCATTATATCCCTTGCTGAAGCATTATAATCAGCATTATAAGGCAGTTTTTAGAGCACTATGGTTAGCATTATACGAACATTCTCGGAGCATTATCCGCTGGACCCTACTCATGAATCCCGGTTTTATGATTGCACAACCATTGCACCATCACGCACTCATACAGTCACCATGCTGCACTAGGCACCGTTCGACTGCGGAACCCCTAAGCAGTCAAATAAAAGCAGTCAATAATAGGGCTAAGGAGTGAAATATGCAGGAATATTTGACTGCTTAGGTATAGCTAAAATCAATGGGAGTCAATACTAAGATAGTGATAAACAGTAATACTGCAAAGACTACTGTATGCAATGCTTGCCAACATCAACGAAATCGTAGGTCTTCGCTAGAACCCCGCAATAGGGTCCGACGTGGGATCGGGGAAATCAATACACCAGGAGTAAATGAAAACAATACAAAAGTAACGGCCTCGCGTGAAGTACACCTAGGTCAAGGACCGCCTCACCGATTCCGTGGGACGCCCCCACCCCACTAGAACCTTAGCGGATAATGCCGGCAGAAATTGGCAGATCTTGGTACCTTTGTTGGTATGTTACATGCATGTTTTTGATATGTGGTTAAAGAATTGGAGCAGAATTCGAAGAAGTGCCTGCCATAAGATGTGCATGGTTCTGCAGATTTCACAGCCTGAAAGGAGTCGAGCAGAATCTGCCAATGCTTTGTCTCTTTTGAGCATAATTCGCCAAGAGCTACCACATGATCAGGCGATTAATGCAGCTTCTAAACGGTGGGAGACGATATATCAGATCCACTAACCAGAGGCCAAAGGCCAAATACATATTTGACGCATCCAAGTCAACCTTGTGCTAGATCACAAGTAACATGTTTGTTTTGTTTGTTTGTATTCTTTATTTAGAGTGGGAAGTCCAAAACAGGCCCTAGCCTAATAACAATGGTCCCACTAGTGAGGGAATGCTGTATATCTGTGCATAAGGATCAGTGAGTGTAACAGCAACTAGTAGGGAAAGAAAAAGAGAGAAGAAAAACAACTCAAAACAGGAGTTGCGACTTGCATAGGGAGAAAATAACGTAAAGAGCAGTGCATACAGTATTTGTAAAATGGCTTATTTATCTGGTAAGCAAAAAAGCAAGAGCCATTGACTTAAAGCGATTGCGTTTTCTTTCTTGCCTGACCGCAGCGGGGAGCTGGTTCCATAAGATGGTCCCAGCATAGGTAACACGTTTGGCAAGATATGCAGTTGGGCTGGCTGGGACAATCAGTAAATTGCTGTGCCCACCACGAGTTTGAGTGGAAATACTGTGGCTGAAAAAGTTAGCAAACAACATGCTGATGTTAAAGGAGTCATGGATACAACGCCAGATAAAAACCAGAAGGTGCATGTTGGCGTATGTGGTCAATGTTTGGATGTTCATACGTGTAAGAATATTGCTTGTCGGTGTCCCGGGAGGTACCGACAGACTGTGCTTACAGCACGCTTGAAGAGCCCATTAAGCCGTCGACTTTGATAAGCCGTGAGAAATGGTAAGTAAGCAGAAGCGGCATACATAAAGTGTGATAAAATGAAAGAACGAAAATAGGCTATGCGACATTGAAAAGGCAGGAACGTAGCGTATCGTCTGAGCACGCCAACTTTCGACGCGACGCCCCGTGCGACGTGGTCAACCATGGTGTTCCAGCTCATGTCCGCATCAAAGTGGAGACCTAAATATTTCGCAGAGCGAACAGTTGGCAGAGGCAGTCCATTACATTGCACTTGCAAGTCAAATGTTTGAGATCGTACTGGCGATATCGACATGATCTGCGTCTTCGTTTCATTCAAGATGAGACCGCTGTTCCTAAGCCAATCGGCGAGGTGCTGGACAGCACTTGAGAGATTTTGGGACACCTCATCCGTGCTCATGCTGCTGGATCTAATTGAGATATCGTCCTCAAAATGCAGGGTCGCAACGTTGTAAGGGGACAGCTCTTTCGCAATGTCACGGACGTAGAGAACAAACAACAGTACCCAACTCCACTTTCGGAAGCATCACCACTTCCATGCAGGACTTGAATCTGATTTCCTGAGTTTTTTTCTCTTCATGCTGCGCCAGCGGCGTCACATGAATCTGCCGATTCTCCGGCTGAAAACTTGTTATCCCCTCCCGCTCCGGACACTATGACCTGCTGTGTGGCGGACAATGCGTTGCGTGAACCATCTGCTGAGCCTACTATCACTTTTGCCTCTTGCTACCCTGCTTGGTCCCGAGGTGCTCCAACAGATATTTTTCCAGGGAGATTAATTGTTATAGAATCGCAGTAACTTTTCATCACGATTTAAGCTGCGATATGCTCTCGTTGCGTATTATCTTGCTGCCTGCTTCGTATTCAGATCTTCCTGCCTGCTTCGCGCATGTCTACTGTATTTGTCCATCGTGACTTTTCATTCGTAGTAATCTTACCTTGGTGTCTTTGTCAGCTCATTTTGTTCTAACCTGTCTCAAGATGGGCGAATTACTTTAATACAGCGTGCATGAAAGAGTAAGTTACACCAAGCATACACGGCAAGAACGTGATAGTGTAACAGTATAGACTTGATTGATTGGAGAATTCCCCGAATGATGTTCAAACCAGAGGTTATAAAGCAAAAGAAAGGCGAGAACCGCAGGAGTGAGAATAGTAGGAACACAAGGTGTTACCATAAGACAAGCAAGAAGTGTCAAGGTAAAACTATTACACTCTCCCGGCCCCATAGGAAGCCCAAGGTTCTATTAGATAACACAATCCAGTTAGGAGGTGCAATTGTGGAAAGGGGAATATTAAATAATCACTCATGCACATGCATAACCACATTGAAGTGTAATCCAACTCAACTTCATCACTCTCACAAGGAGATGACGCAAAACTATATTTATCAGTCTATAACATATTATTAACTATCTCAGTAAGAGATGCATATGGCTCAGCCTAGTTAGATCAAGGCTGCTGTCGTTGCGAGGCTAGATAGTTCTGCAGCGTTTTAATATTCCGACCAGACTCATCACATAGGTTGCCAGCGGGCTCCCACGTAGCTTTGCTGCTGGGGTAACCCTTCCAATGCACCAGGAAGTGTTGCTCACCACTACGGTGTCGGTGATTCAAAACGGCTTCGACAACATAGCGTGTGTGTCCATCTAGATCTGTGAAGGGCGGAGGCGGGGGTTGGTGTCTTCCAGGAATCGTGTTCTCTTCGTAGCGTTTAAGAGCAGTGACATTAAACACGGGATGGCAGCGAAGTTCACGGGGTAGTTCCAAGCGAAAAGCATTCGCTCCAATCTTAGCCTGGATACGATAAGGACCAAACCACTTGGGTTGCAACTTCCGAGAGGGCTGGCCACGAGCTTCCGGGGTCAGTAGAAAGTCTCTGTAGACAAGAACGCTATCACCAACCTTCAAATCACTGGGCGTTCTCGTCTGGTCTGCGTATATAGCTTGCCTTGCCTGGGCGTCGAGCATTGCATCTCGAGCTATCCTTAGTGCGGCTTCCTGCTCATGAAGCCAATCGACCGAATCACTCCTTTCCCCTCCCGTAAGAATGAATTCGGGCGGGGACTTAGGGTCAAACCCATAGTTCAGATAGAACGGTGTATTAGCTACAGATGACTGTTGTGAACTATTTATTGCAAACTCGCAGAGTGGTAGAAGCGAATCCCAATTGTCCTGTCTCAAGTTCACAAATGCTCTTAGAACTTCTCCCACTTGCCGGTTAACTCTCTCTGTCAAACCATCCGTTTGAGGGTGGTTAGCAGTGCTGAATGCCAATTTAGTTCCTAGCTGAGAGAATACTTCTTTGAAAAAAGCTGCAGTGAATCGTGGATCGCGATCGGAAACAATGGTCGAGCTCAGCCCGTGCAGACGAAACACGTTTTGAATGTACAGTTTAGCGCTGCCCTTAGCATCAATCTTCGAGTTTGTTGGAACAAGATGTACGCATTTCGTAAGTCGGTCCACAAAGGTGTAAATTGCGTCGAAGCCACGAGAAGTAAGGGGCAATCTAACAATAAAATCCATTGAGATATCCTGCCAAGGACTATTAGGTATTGGAAGTGACTGGAGAAGCCCTGTTCGTGGCTGACCTCCCATCGTTCGCTGGCAGAGATCACAGGTTTTGACAAATCTCTTCATATCGAGACCCATTCGGGGCCAGTAGAAAAAACGTGCTAGGCGGAAGTACGTTCGATCACGACCCGGGTGGCCAGCCGTTGCACACTCATGGTGTTCTTGAATGAGCTTTAACCGGACACCGCACTGTGGTATGCACAGCCGGTTATTGGGGGATGCCTTGAGGTACAAGCGATCAGTGGATTCGTCCCAATAATAGCGATCATGCAAATTATCTCGGAGAGAATGCTTCAATCTTTCTATGATGGGAGTTAGCTCTTTGTCTCTCTGGTAGGCATCTGATATTGTATTGGACACGTCATCATTCATTGCTAAAGCATACTCAATAGCATTCAAACGTGGTACTGCATTCTCCACGAGGTTACTCTCATGGAGATCTGGGCGACGCGAAAGGGGATCTGCAGGGTTCTCTCTGCCGGGTCTGTGATGGACTGTGTAGTCATAGTCAGCTAGGAATTCAACCCATCGCGCCTCTCTCTTTGTAATGCTTGGTTTTGTTTTCAGATAAACTACCGCCATGTTGTCTGTAATGACCTCAAAGTGTTGAAAGAGGTAGATGCGCCAGGTCTTTAGCGCAAACACTACGGCCAATGTTTCTCTTTCTGTAGCTGTATAATTCTGTTCAGCAGCAGACAATTTTCGGCTAGCATAAGCCACTGGATGCCAGGCATCTTCCTCTAGTTCTTGGAGAAGAACACATCCCAAGTCGAAATCGCTTGCATCTGTTACCACTCTGAATGGTCGGTTCACATCAGCCAGCCGCAATAGGGGCGCATTCAACAAGGCATGCTTTAGCGATTCAAAGGCATGTTGCCGAGAGCTGTTCCACTCGAATCGTGCATGTTTTCCCGTTATCTCCTCTAAGTTCTTAGAGAGCGATGAGTATTGATCTATGAATCGCCTAAAATAATTCGTAAATCCAAGAAATTGCCTCACGTCTGTGACGGAAGTCGGAGCGGGCCAGACCTTTACTGCGGCAATCTTGTCTGGGTCAGGGGCGATGAGCAGTCCATCGATGCAATGTCCCAGGAACCGCACACTCTCCACGCCAAATTCACATTTTGACCGTTTGCAAAATAACTGGTTGTCCCGGAGCACGCTCAATACCGACCGGACATGCTGCATATGCTCCGACCACGTTTTGCTTAAGATGAGTATGTCATCTAGGAACACGACTACGAACTCCCTCAGATATGGTTGAAGAATCGTATTCATCATGGATTGAAATGTTGCCGGTGCATTGGTGAGACCAAATCCCATGACCCTAAATTGGTAATGCCCAAAGGGAGTGTTAATCGCGGTTTTGGGCACGTCCTCAGCTTGAATGCGAATCTGATTATACCCTGATCGGAGGTCTAGTTTCGTGAAGTACCTAGCGCCCTGTACGGTATCGAATAAATCATCCACATTGGGCAAGCACGCCTTGTTCTTAACAGTTATCTTGTTTAGCTCACTCTAATCGCAGACCATGCATAACGAACCATCAGCTTTCTTGACAAAAAACACCGGTGCACCAAAGGGGGACTTACTTGGTTCTACGAAACCCTTTTTCAAGAGTTCTGTGAGCTGTTTCTTCAATTCCTCCATTTCTGGCCTGGGCAGGCGATAGGCAGGTCGCGATGGGGGTGATGAGCCTTCCTCCAGGCGGATTTCGTGGTCTACAGACCTCTCTGGTGGGAGTCTAGCTGGCAGATCATCCGGGAAAAGATCGTCATAGTCACGGAACATGGCCTTGAGATCTGGGTGTTCGTTCTGAGTGGATTTGTCGGGAGGTTCCTTGCCAATGCCGTCTTCTACGCTGACCCACGCCAGAACACCTTCGTCTCCACTCCTAAGAGCATGCCTAGCCTGACGACCAGATATGAACATCGCCTCCACAGGAGCGGTCGGTTCGCTTTGACTGGGCGACGCACAAGGCAAACCATTCGAGTTCAACCTGACTTCATTCGTCCGGAAGTTTATGTCTGGATTGTTACGCGTTAACCAAGGTTTCCCCAATATAGCATCATAGCGATGAAGGGGGAACACCGTGAAGGTTTGGTTATCGCTGAAGTCGCCTACGATAACCTTCAATTCATGGGTCGTCTCCATGGGAAACGAGCTTGATGCTCCATCAGCCAGCGTGACATTCAGGTTTTCCGAGCCAATTTCGGTTGGCAGGTTAACTCTCCTGGCAAACTGTTCGGCAATGAAATCATGGGTCGAGCCGGAATCTATTAACATAAGCGCGCGACGACCGTTGATTTTGCCTTCTACACGCAGGAGCTCATGTTCCGTTTACACATTGACGCTGGTAACCTGGGCCTCAATAGTTGGTGTAACATCTCGCTTGAAATTGGCTTCGGAGCATTCAGCATCATCGTCAACATCCTCCACAGCGAGGCTACTGAATCGGTTACGGGTAGAGACGGAGCACACACTACACGCAGGTGATGCCTTTTCTTGCTGCGTCAGTAATCGCATCGGCCTTACTGACGTCCACCGTTTGGGTGATCTCGATGCTGCGGGCAATTCTGGGCCATATGGCCTGGTCGACGACATGCGAAGCAGCCCCCCTGGGCTCGTAATGTCTCACGTTCCTCGGGGCTTAGTTTTGTTAGCTTTCTGCTACCTGATGGTGGTGCGAATCCCGGCGCGGTCGCCAGTGGTGGTCTGCGCTGAAATCGGCTGTCTGAGGCGACTGCTAGCGCTGACTGAACGGCGGCTGACAGTGTAGTGGGGTGTTCCTTCACTACCAAGGTCCGCATGTTACCGTGCAGGCCGTTGACAAATAGCAAGGCTCTGGAGAGTTCGTCAAGTTCCGGCACCTGTAAACTTAGCCGAGAAAACTCCGTTAGGTACGATTCAATTGACCCACGCTGTTGGATAGAGAACATATCCAACCGCACTCTTTCCCCGTCATAGTGCGGGCCATACACTCGCGCTAGGGCGCTTTTCAAAGAATGCCAATCCGAAAATTGCTCACCTGCTTCCATGGAAGAAATTAGCCAAAGACGCGCATTCCCAGCGAGGTAGCTAGCCACAAAGTTAACTTGGCTCTCCGGGTCACCTTGAGGTGAGCACTTCAAGGCTAACTCGACCGTAAATACCCACTCTTTGAACTCGGAAGGGTTGCCATGGAAAACATTCGGTTCTCTGGTAACGCGTTTGACGCTCGGGCTTGTTTGGGAGAGAGAACGCGATCGACACGGGGCTAGATCCGGAGGACTTGATGTAGCAGGTAATTGATGTCATCCAACTGTAGCAGCCGCGTTGTCCCGAGCGCGGCGGATCTCACGGAAAGCGGCGTATAGCAGAGCAGTAGCGGCCAGGAGCACAAGGCACGTCAAAGGGCAAACGATGATCTCAACCGTCCTCAAGCTACCAGTGTAACAGTATAGACTTGATTGATTGGAGAATTCCCCGAATGATGTTCAAACCAGAGGTTATAAAGCAAAAGAAAGGCAAGAACCGCAGGAGTGAGAATAGTAGGAACACAAGGTGTTACCATAAGACAAGCAAGAAGTGTCAAGGTAAAACTATTACAGATAGTGTACATGCAGGGATAGCATTCTGACTGCCATTGGCATAGGGCTTGAAAGTGATGACGTCAAAAACGGCCAGGGAGTACTAAGTTGACATCAGATTTCTATTTTGGATCCACTAAGGTGTGACTTCGCTATTGCCTCAGTATGTGGGTGCATAGCAACCCAAGCATGTCGTATGCAGGGGAGACTTTTACTTCGGCACCAGTTGTAACCCCGCCCCCAGTAGCCAAATCAGTCAGTTTCACTGGTAACATCACCTTGCTGTGAGTAAGACGGCTTGAAATGTGCTTGGATCCATACAAAAACTGGATCCAAGTGGATCCAATTTTTGAATTTTTGACATTGTTGCTATGCTGTGACGTAGCACTTTCAAGCCCTATTGAGTGCACTGACCCTGGTAATGGTAATGCAATTTCTCCGTAGGAACATGGCTGCAGAAGGAGAGAAGCAGCAGGGTACTGCGTAAGTGCAGGAAGTAAGAAAAGAGGAGAAGAAAAGAACAGCAGCTGCACAAGTGATGTTCTAGCTATCCATAAGATCTTCACTTGACAACATGTTCTTTGGTCAATCATTTAACGGACTTTGAAGTAACTCACCACTGCCCTCAACTAGCGAGAGTAGCCTATTGATCTAGAATATCAATGGATCAAAGGCAAATTTAAAATACTTTTTTTAAAGTGTTTCAAATTGCAAAACAGGATCAGAGAGGCGGAATGAAGTGCCAAGCGAACGAGGCTACTTGGCACATACAAAATTCAGTGAGTAGTTCTTTCTCCCATGGACATGACGTTCCAGTGATATCCAGGATAAGGCGTAACACCGGTTAACGAAAGTAGATGATGCAAGGCGATATGTAGTGCAGCCTTGACAGTAACAATGCACGACCTACACATTCCTGAAAAAGTGGGATGATCATGCAATGGGTATATCTATCATGAAGGAGCATTGGCAAATCAAAAAAATAACCCCTTGAATAATCCTCAATTGGAGGGAACTAAGATGGGGAACGAAGTATTATAACACGTTGACTGTCACTAACAAGATCGGGAGAGAGATGCCTAGTTGTTGCCTGCCGGTGTAAGCTTTCACATCCTGTTTAAATCGGAAGCAGCGAATATTGCCTTGTGAAAAAAAGTCAATGCTTGACACAATGGGGCATTGGATCGGAATCTTCATAAGCTGGCGGGGCTGTTTCGGAAATGGCAGCTGCTTGGTCGGCCGAGAAGCCAGCCATACTGGCCAGTCCAGGCATTGAAGCACCAGATGTGTATGCGGGCATGTGGCCAGGCAGGTATCCTTTCTGCTCCGTTGTGCCTGCCGTGTGATGTGTGTCATGTGCTGCTGGATGGGGCATTGTGTACATGGTATCGTGTGGGTTGTGGGCTGGATGGTACATTGCACTGACTGTGTTTTGTGGATTGTATGCTGGCTGGGGAATCATACCTGCCGCATGATGTGGGTTGTGTGCTGGCTGGGGCACTGTGTAGGCGGCACAGTATGGGTTGTGAGCTGCATGGGACATGGTACTGGCAGTGTCGTATGGGTTGTGTGCTGGATGGGGCACTGTGCCAGCAGTGTCATGTGGGTTGTGATCTGGATGGGACATTGCATCTGCAGTGTCATGTGGGTTTTGTGTTGGCGGGGGCACTGTGCCAGCAGCACGCTCAAGACACGTGGTGTGCCCGGGGAAGGTTGGATCGCTCGGGGGTGCAACAGTGTGGCTTGTTGTTGTTGGTGGTGTTGTCGTTGTTGGTTCTGGTACTGTGTCTTCTTGTTCCTCCTCGTCCGAAGCCATAAGGAGCTGGTATTCCCGATTCAGACTCAGCTTTCTGGAAAAGCGGACTATCAGGCAAGATACGCCAATGACGATACACAGGATAACGATGAGGCAGACGCAGATCAAGGCAATTGTGCTTCCACTCAGGCTGGAGTCGGGGGCTGAGTGGACAGCAAAAGAGAGCAAGAAAAAGTACAAAGAGGAAAAATAAAACATGTTCGGGAGTCTTTTACAGGGAGTGAAACAAGCACTGAAGCTGCCATTGGTACTACAACCCAGCAGTAGCCAGGCTGACCTGTGCCATACGGTACAAACTATTGCTACCACACATTCTGATCCGCATGTCAGTAGGTTGTCCCATTTGTTTGCCGCTAATCATGGTAAAAGTGTCGGAAATGCTTCTCCTCATTGATGTATTCAATAAGTTTTTTTGTCATTTCTTCACCTTCACCCTGTTTTTGACCTGTTCAGCCGAATTTTATTTTCCACACGTATAGCGTGAGGTTCTCGAACTATGCTTTTGCTTTAGCTCTATAAGTTGCTGTATTTTGACATTTTTTTCCATTATTCCCTGTACTTACCCAATATGAAAAGGGAACGAAAACGTTTGGTTACTAAATTGGCTAAACTGTGTGGATTGCGTTTTACACAGCTATAAAACAACCAGGTCTTTTTAGTACACATTGCAGGGAATTTCGTTGCGTGGACCTAATGAAGAATGTCTTCTTTTCAATCAGTGATGCCCAAACAGGCTAGTTCACAAACCTGTGAATTCTGTTCGCATCACGTATGGCTGAAACTTACTCTCAGGGGCTGAGGATGGTGTTGGCGTGGTCGCAACTACAACACAACACATAAGAAGAGGAATTGGGACATAATCATATCGCACAACCTAGCAAGCATGGCTATTATGAGTAGCCAAGCTCTCTGGCATCTCCTGCACAGAATCTGCATTTCCCAGTGAATGAAACCTGGACAACAAACCTAAATACACACATACACACATACTGTAAAAGGGGAAAGTCTAACGACCAAAACGTTTTTTAACGTTTTTGTAATTATTATTATTCTCGTATCCGTCCCGAATGGGTTTTTGTAATATTGGCATGATAACGTGCAGAAAGTTTAACGATGGCTACCTGGCCTCCCAGAGCATGCATCGATGTACAGTCAACTTCGCTAATAACGACTGCGGATATAACGACAATTCATGAATAACGTCAGAATTTCCATGCCCAGAGCAAAGCCCCATCTAACTGTAATACTAGGATAATATATAATAATACCTTCACCCTGTTTTTGACCTGTTCAGCCGAATTTTATTTTCCACACGTATAGCGTGAGGTTATCGAACTATGCTTTTGCTTTAGCTCTATAAGTTGCTGTATTTTGACATTTTTTTCCATTATTCCCTGTACTTACCCAATATGAAAAGGGAACGAAAACGTTTGGTTACTAAACTGGCTAAACTGTGTGGATTGCGTTTTACACAGCTATAAAACAACCAGGTCTTTTTAGTACACATTGCAGGGAATTTCGTTGCGTGGACCTAATGAAGAATGTCTTCTTTTCAATCAGTGATGCCCAAACAGGCTAGTTCACAAACCTGTGAATTCTGTTCGCATCACGTATGGCTGAAACTTACTCTCAGGGGCTGAGGATGGTGTTGGCGTGGTCGCAACTACAACACAACACATAAGAAGAGGAATTGGGACATAATCATATCGCACAACCTAGCAAGCATGGCTATTATGAGTAGCCAAGCTCTCTGGCATCTCCTGCACAGAATCTGCATTTCCCAGTGAATGAAACCTGGACAACAAACCTAAATACACACATACACACATACTGTAAAAGGGGAAAGTCTAACGACCAAAACGTTTTTTAACGTTTTTGTAATTATTATTATTCTCGTATCCGTCCCGAATGGGTTTTTGTAATATTGGCATGATAACGTGCAGAAAGTTTAATGATAGCTTGCATAGACCTCGGTCCTACCGGTAGGACATACCGGTAGGACCATCATACACAGACATGTTGCATGGCCTCTGTTCTAACATTGACCTAAAACTTGACCCTAAACTGTTGCTAAGGGGCTAATGAAGGAGTCCACAAATTTTAGACGTGATCGCACAAGGCATACTACGAAATTCCATGGTAACAACCCATGGTAACCATGGAAACGGAGTATGATATTACGCATTCCACGGCCTTGGCAAGCTAATAAAAACATTAGGACCTCACCACAATTGATGTGCCATGGTCAAAATTCACTTTGGACAGAGTTGCTAGCGCACCGACAGCATTATGTGCGGCCATTTTGACAATCGATAAAATTGCGCATACTCAATGTACTGGACATAGCCTTGCATTTTGCGCCATTACTTTGCCTGACAAAGACCTCATCTCAAAAATTGTTTCAAAAAAATTCTCAACCAAAAGCACTTTTGCAGCTCGATTTCTTGGGTCCTACCGGTAGGACCACAGGTCCTACCGGTAGGACGGTATGCAAGCTATCATTAACGATGGCTACCTGGCCTCCCAGAGCATGCATCGATGTACAGTCAACTTCGCTAATAACGACTGCGGATATAACGACAATTCATGAATAACGTCAGAATTTCCATGCCCAGAGCAAAGCCCCATCTAACTGTAATACTAGGATAATATATAATAATACCTTCACCCTGTTTTTGACCTGTTCAGCCGAATTTTATTTTCCACACGTATAGCGTGAGGTTCTCGAACTATGCTTTTGCTTTAGCTCTATAAGTTGCTGTATTTTGACATTTTTTTCCATTATTCCCTGTACTTACCCAATATGAAAAGGGAACGAAAACGTTTGGTTACTAAATTGGCTAAACTGTGTGGATTGCGTTTTACACAGCTATAAAACAACCAGGTCTTTTTAGTACACATTGCAGGGAATTTCGTTGCGTGGACCTAATGAAGAATGTCTTCTTTTCAATCAGTGATGCCCAAACAGGCTAGTTCACAAACCTGTGAATTCTGTTCGCATCACGTATGGCTGAAACTTACTCTCAGGGGCTGAGGATGGTGTTGGCGTGGTCGCAACTACAACACAACACATAAGAAGAGGAATTGGGACATAATCATATCGCACAACCTAGCAAGCATGGCTATTATGAGTAGCCAAGCTCTCTGGCATCTCCTGCACAGAATCTGCATTTCCCAGTGAATGAAACCTGGACAACAAACCTAAATACACACATACACACATACTGTAAAAGGGGAAAGTCTAACGACCAAAACGTTTTTTAACGTTTTTGTAATTATTATTATTCTCGTATCCGTCCCGAATGGGTTTTTGTAATATTGGCATGATAACGTGCAGAAAGTTTAACGATGGCTACCTGGCCTCCCAGAGCATGCATCGATGTACAGTCAACTTCGCTAATAACGACTGCGGATATAACGACAATTCATGAATAACGTCAGAATTTCCATGCCCAGAGCAAAGCCCCATCTAACTGTAATACTAGGATAATATACAATAATATTATAAAAATGAGACTTCGGGTATAACGACACTTCGCGAATAAGGACACTTCTTTGATGCCCCACTGAGTGTCGTTATAAGCGACGTTGACTGCGTATGCATCTTTACACACCGGGTTTAGGATGACGTTTCTTCAAACAGCGAATAAACAGTGGTCGTTAAAACGTTAGAATTTGTGACTCGTTAGACTTTCCGGTTTTACAGTACACACATCCAGACGAGTACATAAACAGACGCGTACGGTAAAACCTGTCAAGGCGACCACTCGGATAAGACGACTATTAAAGAAGACCACTGGAACCAAGACCAAGGGATGCCACTTCCAGTTAGTTGACCATGGGTAGGGCGACCACCTGGTAACAGAGACCACATTTTGAAGGTCTCTTGAGCGGTCGTCGTAAACAAGTCTCACGGTATATGCAGACACGCAGGCGCGTTCACGCATACAAATGAGCCCTCCCCCCCCCCTCCCCACACACACACTTCTCCACACACACCTTCCTTCCTTCCTGCTTCCACTGCCATGACTGGCTATGTGGCCCCATACGGGGCAGACCAGGAGACGTGTTGTCCACCGGGCGGGGAACGCTCAGCGCGCGCGGGCCGCGCTAACAGCGTTACACTTGTGCCTCGCAATATCCTGCGGCCGACGAAAACTGCGCGCACAAGTGCCACAGATGAGGGGCTTCGCCACAGGCTCCATGCGGGACTGGACAATAGCGTTGACAGCATCACGGCAGGTGACCCGCCATCCCTGTCGATCTTGGACGATGTCACCAAGCTGCTCTAGAGGAACCCCAACAGCCATCAAGTCGCACTTCGCGGAATCCTTCCAGCGCTTACGGGGTCCATGCGGTGGACGTTTGGAGGGTAACGCGCCGTACAGCAGCTGGCGAGGGATCCGATCTTGCATGCGGGACACGTGGCCAAGCCATCGAAGTCGGCGGACTCTGACTTTATCCGCGATCTCCTCCATATCGCCCCACATCCTGAGAACCTGGAGAGAGGAGATGTGCTCCTCGATCTGCCGGCCACAATTTATCCTCAGGATGGAGTGCACGCACTGCAGGTGAAAGGACTCCAGGCGACGGACATCACGCTGCCTGACGGTCCAACTCTCAGATCCATAAAGAAGGACCACCAGGACAGTCACTCCATACACAATGCGCTTGATGGCGATGCTGAAGTCATCACTGTCGAAAACCGACTCCCGCAGTGTACAGAACGCACCCGATGCAGCAGCAACTCGCCGAGACACATCAAAATGAGCTCCGGGCGTCTGCTGTAACACGACAACCGAGATAGCGAAAGGCCTCAACGTGGTCAACACCACCATCCAAAGGGGTCTGGTCGGCATCCACAATACCAGCCCCAGCCGCCATGAATTTGGTCTTGGACATACTAAGGCCAAACGCACCAGCTACATCCCTGAACGAGGATAGAGCCCTCTCAGCACCAGCATGCGTAACTGCGAGCAGGGCTGAATCATCCGCAAACTGACACTCCGTCAGCCGAACTCTGCGATACTCTGCCAATCTGGTGTTGAAAAGCCGCTCCCTCCGAAGCTGGACGAGTGGGATCCCCAGCTCACCATCATCAGGAATCACACCACGCCATCTCTCGAACACTGCACACATATATAGGTTAAACAAAACTGGGGCCATAGTGCAACATTGCCGCAAGCCATTCTTAACCTGAATCGGTGAAAGCAGGTCTCCACCCACACGAATACTGGCAGTCATGTCGCTATGGAAGGAACTGATGATGGTGATCAGATTCCCTGGGACGCCAAGTCTAGCCAACACTCTCCACATAGCACTCTGCGGAACCGAGTCGTACGGTTTCTTCAGACCAATGAATACAGCGAAACCTTTCGTGGCATGTTCGTGCAACCTTTCCAGGATCTGCTGCACAGCAAACACCATATCCGAACAACCACGGCCCCTGCGGAAACCACACTGCGAGTCAGGCAAGCACCTTTCTCCGAAAACCTGCAGACGATTGGCAATCATGCGAGCAACTAGCTTTCCAGCCACATCCAGTAACGATATCCCACGCCAGTTGTCGCAAGACCCCAGGTCACCTTTCTTGGGGATGGGGACGAGGATAGCATCAGACCAATCCTGTGGAACGCTGCCAGTCTCCCACACCACCCGTTTCAGTTCATGCAACTTCGCAATCAGGGTAGGGCCACCGTACCTCAGCATCTCCACAGATATCTCGGATCCGCCGCATGCTTTGCCACACTTCATCCCTCGCAATGCACGCCAAATCTCATCACACCAGGCACGACACCAAGCTCCTTCATAACCGGCCGCTGCTCGATCGAGTCCACTACCTCCAAGTCGTAAGCACTGGCAATATTCAGGAGGCCATCGAAATGTTCACGCCACCTTCCACCGGTGGCCTCAGCCGTGTCACAGATCTCTCCTTGCTTGTTTCTGATAGCAGTTGCTGCACGGGGACGCATACCACCCAAGGCGGTCTTGATGTTACCGATACACTCCCAACCGCTCTTCGCCGTCAAGCCAAACCATTCACAATCCTTTGCCTGTCTCAGCAGCCAGTCTCGCTTCAGCCTCCGCATGGTGCACCACGCCGCACTACGAGATTTCTTGTACAAATACAGATCACTGGCCCTCCGTGTTGACATCCAGGTTGAGTAACAACTGTCAAGATCACGGAGTACCGACTCGATCTCAGTGCGCTTGTCTGTAAACCATTCTGGCTGTCGACGCCTCTCCCGACCCAGGCAGTCGCTGGCAACGTTGATGGTGGTCGTCCTGAGGGTACTCCACCTCTCCTCGATGGACGGATTCGGGGTCCGAACCTTCTCAAGCTCAGCATCCATGCCCTTGGAGAATCTCTCACGCGCAACCTCCATATCCTCCGGAGCACCACTACGCAGGCGCGACACAGCAATGGGTTTCGATCGACCAACACCATTGCGGGAGACATGTGAACTGGGCATGGCACCTAGAGGATATTTCATGCCTAGAAACTTATGGTCAGTGTCGCATTCCGCATTACGTATTGCTTGGCAGTCCAAACACTGCGACCGATGTGCTTGTGGTATGATGCAATAATCAATACAGTGCAGGTGCTTGTAGCGTGGATGAAACCAGGTATGTTTATGGATTTCCTTCTTCCTGCATAATGTGTTGCATACAACAGCTCCATTTCGTGCCAAGGAATTGAGCAGCTCCTCTCCTGCTGAGTTCATACGACAAAAACCATGCTGCCCCCGCACATCACTCCACTCATCATCCACCTCGACAACTCCAACTCTAGCATTGAAGTCACCAAGAATGCAATACTGGTCTGACTTTGGAACGCTGTCAATGAAGGTCTGCAAGCTGTCATAAAACGCAGTTTTTTCAGCGCGCGGTCTGGCGAACGTCGGTGCATATCCGACGGCGATGTGAACATACAATGGCGAACGGTTCCGTCCACACTCGAACTTGACCCTGGCAGAAATCAATCTCGAGCTGTGCCCCTTCCACTGCGAGCCACCGCGAACAAATGCGTCCCTGCAACGACCGCGCATTACAACTGCAACTCCTTCACCACGCCGCGCCGACTCCCCATCAGACGGAGTCGGACGGCCACTCGCCAAGACGAGACAGTCGTCGACTTGGTAGGAATTAGTTCCAAACCAGAGGGTCTCCTGAAGTCCAACGACGTCCATACTGTAGCGCTGCAGTTGCCGGAAAACAAGATCGATTTTTCTCTCCTCGCGGAGTTGTCTTTTTGAATTTTTGATATTTTTTGAGGCAGTGTTCAAATCGCCGTCCACGTTCACCAAAGTTCTGACGTTCCACGTCCCCATGGACAACACAAATCTCCTTGCTGCTGGTGCACGTTGCGAGCCGAACTCTAAGCGGGGGTTTGCAGAGCCTCCGCGCTCAGGCGGATGAGGTCCAGTACGAGTGGTCACATCGGAAGTGACCATGGTGTCGACACTGATTTATTTCCTTGCCCGCGATGACAATATGTACGTCGTCTTGTTCAGCGCAACCTATCTAACCAGGGCTGGCTCTGGCCTTGGCCAGAAGCCAGCCCGTGGCTGAAATCTACTTGCAGAAGACGGAGGAAAAAAATCCCCAACCGTCACTCAACTCAACAACTCAGAACCACACACACACACACACACACACACACACACACACACACACACACACACACACACACACACACACACACACACACACACACACACACACACACACACACACACACACACACACACACACACACACACACACACACACACACACACACACACACACACACACACACACACACATACACGTATATACAGTGAAACCTGTCTAAGACGACCGCTCAAGGGACCTTCACACGGTGGTCTCTGTTACCAGGTGGTCCCCTTAGCCAGGGTCATTTGACTGGAAATAGCATCCCTCGGTCCTGGTTTTTGTGGTCTTCTAGGACAGGTGGTCGCCTCATCCGAGTGGTCACCTTGACCCATTTTACTGTACATATATTAAAAACAGTATGGCACTTACAAACTATCTCTCCATACTACCGTATTTCCCCGTAAGTTAGTACGTATTAACTTTCGAACTTAGCAGCCACATGAGTACTAACTTTCGGGGGTGGTACTATCTTTCGGGGAGTACCTTTTTATCGGGGGTAAATGACTCGCAGTGAGAAGCCTGCGCAACTCTTGTGTCCGTGCATATGATGTATGTACTGTACGGTGTCTGTACATGTAGGACGGGTACAAACTTACTATCTTTCGGAGTGATAACCTCGGCAGTGGAAAGTGTACTTGAAAGTATTTTTGATAGGGGGATACTAAGTCATTGGGGAGAACTAACTTACGGGAAAATACGGTACCCTCACATGCAGCACAACCCTGGGCAGTAACTCGCCATGCACTTCTACAACAGGTGTACGTACTACATGTAACTGAGTTCCACTATAATCTAACACCGTACACTACACACACATACATACACACACACCTTTTGACCTTTTTGACGCCCATCGCCGGAGGCGATGATAGCAATGCTACGGCAGAAGCCATAGCAACTTGTGCTGGGATTGCACCATTCAACAGCTTGCAAGGCTGAAGAATTGACCGTCACTATTCAGCCTGGTCACCGCCATACAGCTATTTGAAGTGACTTTTTCTGGCCAGTGAATCCCAACACACACACACACACACACACACACACACACACACACACACACACACACACACACACACCTAGCATCACGAACAATATGCTTTCTGCGCAAACGAACGTGGTGTAATGATGTGGATTCGCGAGGACGAGTGTCCCTGGTCTCCTAGAAAGCGCAAGCTTGGCAGCGCGATCAGAGCAGAATCACTTATGCACCGTCTCAAACACTGGCTAAACTCTTCTGGGGCAGAAACGTAAAAAGCAAACGAAACTCTAAGGGACCGAATGGTCCCTGTATGGTGTGTACAAAACACCCTTTCCACACCAGCCACTCCCTTTCACTTCCCCCGTTTCTGTTCAGGTAATATGGTGGATATATCACAGGAAGCGTCCTGACAAACGTCACTGCCGATGTAGCCATGGAGCCTCGCTTGGAGCCTGTCAATAGGAAACGCTTCGCCCACCACACTTGTATTGCCTATGAGCAGCTCCTTTTTGATCTTTTTCGTTTTGTTATTGTTTTTCTCCTTTTGAGTTGAGTTGATTGATTGAGTTCGTTAGCAATAATTTATTTTATATCTTTAAATGTAAGAAAATGATTTGAAGTTTTTTGTTCGGGGTTTGAAAATCCTTATTTTACACATGATTTTTTTGATTTCTTCTCCAGTGTACTTCGAAGTATGTTTCATTACATTTTAATCCATTGTGTAAATTTTGCCCATAAAAGAGACTTGTTATATTCACGGAAGTACTCGTAAAACAAAAAGCAGGTCCTGCTGGCCATAGGCATGGTGTGAAAGCCTGACCCGTTTGACGGTCTTGTCATAGGTGTCTATAAAGGACGAGGAAAATTGATGCTTGCTGCCATGTTAATCACCATTGTGTTCGACTAGAAAAGTAATGGCACAAAAAGGCCTTGTCAAAAAACTAAATGGTTTCTGTACTTCGTGTGCTGATTTTCTTTCCTCCAAGTAAGAATCTGTACCACTCACTTCTTTTTTCTATTCTCATTATGTTGTCTGATGATGGTTTTTGGCATGAAACTCTGAGCAACAACAAAACAGCCCTATTATACTTCCTTTTGTGTACCTCTTGCATACAACTCACTTGCAAACGCATAGTACTGACAATGGTAACCGTAGTAAAATAATTTGCAGCCGCAGGTGGGCGTTCCATACGATAGATAACATGCTCCATGGTAACAAGTCTGAGTTGCGCAGCCTGTAGTATAGACATGATTAATAAGCACAGAACAGAATCCACGTCAGCAAAAAATAGCGAAATGCAGCACTTGAAGCCTCCTTCTGGATGTTAGCATCAAATTTTTAACACTCGTTCTTTGGACAGGATAGCTTATCGAAGGCTTCCCTTTACTGGCTTATACATTCCGTGGGGAATCTACACACCAACAAAGCCAAAAAGGAATTTGGTCAAAGCCCTAGTTTATCGTGTCCATCGAATATGCTCTCCACATCTGTCGCGTTTCGACTTTCCTCCATACTCTTGGAAAATGGCTATCCCAAACCTTTTCTGACCAAATTTCTTGACGAGAAGCCGGTGGTATTCAAACCACTGACTTACGGACAGGATAAACGCCCTGTAGTCCTGCGCCTGCGTTGCGTGAGCACTGGTACTGCATATGTCGAGAATGAGGTTTGTCATACTGTCACTTCGTCTTATCTGTGCGTGACACATGTTGGTCTGCAATTTCCTGGAACGCCGAAATTGACTCTCCAGGAATCATAAAAGCATCGCCAGCGTGCGGGCCAGCAATGCAAGTCACTTCAACTCAACATCAACTCTCCTGCAGGCCTCTCACATGCAATTGAATGATACAATTTGCACACAGCTATGAAACAACCGGGTTTTTATTTGCCGTTAATTGCTCAGAGTTCTTTTAATTCACATTGCAAGTAATTTCATTGCGTGAACCTGATGAAGAATGTCCTCTTTTCCATCAGTGAAGCCCTAACCGGCTGCAGTAGTTCAAAAACCTGTGAGACCTGTTCGCATCACGTATGGCGGAAACTTACTACCAGTGGTCGTGATCGTGTACTCAGTGGTTGAGGATGGTGTTGGCGTGGCTGCACCTAAACAACACAACACATAAGCAGCAAAGCGCGAGCTTGACAGCGCGATCAGAAGCAGCACCGATGTACATTTGTGCACCGTCTCAAACACGGGCAAAGCTCTTCAGGGGCAGGAGAGTACGGTCGTACTTTTCAAACATAAAAAAAGCGCAAGAAACTCTAAGGGACCGAATGATCCCTGTACTGTGTGTACAACACCAACAAAAAACCTGTCCACACCAACCACTCCCTCCGTTTCTGTTCAGGTAATATGGTAGATATATCACAGCAAGCGTCCCGACAAACGTCACTACCTATGTAGTCATGGAGACGCGCTTGGAGCCTGTCAATAGGGAACGCTTCACCCACCACACTTCTATCCGGCCTAAGTTATGAGCAGGTCCCTCTGGCTACAGGCATGGTGTGAAAGCCTGACCCGGTTTGGTGGTCTTATCATAGGTGTCTGTAAAAAGGACAGGAAATTTAATCCTAGTTGAAACTAAAATGGCTTTTGGACTTCATGTGCGGATTTTCTTGCCTCCAACTAAGAATCTATACCACTCACTTGCAAACGCATAGTATTGGCACTGGATACCGTAGTAAAACAAGGTACAGCTGCAGGTGGGCGTTCCAAAAAATATATAACAATATGCTCCGTTGTAACAAGTCAGACTTGCGCAGCCTGAAATATAGACATGATCAACAAGCATAGAATAGAATCCACGTCAGCAAAAAAATAACAAATGCAACACATGAAGCCTCCTTCTGACCTGAAGGATAAAGTAGAAGATGGCTCTTGCAACAGGCTCTACCTGTAGCTATCAACCAAGGTATATCAAAGACTAAACACAACTGTGCAGGCAAGTTGTGTATATATTCGAACTGATTGCTTTCAGTTTCGTGCCTAAGCTGAGACGGGGATTAGTGCTGTGTGTTGGGAATGGGGTGGGGAGGGTGGGGGAAGGGGGGGGGGGATTAGCAAGAGGGTACTATGCTCAAAAGTTCTGAGAAATCACAAAAAAATCACCTCCGCCAGCCAAACCCTGGACACACCACATGCACAGGGGTGAGCACATCTTTCTGTTGAGGGACCCTGATTTCAACCACGCAACTATCTGCTAGGCATGCTGGCCAAGTCAGCCGTGCCGGATGCGCAAAGAGATGTACAGGGAATTCTAGGTTGCGGCACACACAAGTGAAGTGCGCACATAATGGATTGTTATCACTCAAAATAGGGAGAAAGATGCCAACATTGAAACGATAAATTCAGAATACACCTCGCACGTTGCACGGTGTTTCTTTGTTTAACCGTGATGCAGACATCTTCTTTTCAATCTGTAAAGCCCGACAATGCGAGTTCAAAAACCCGTGTCTTGCATTACGAATGTCCGAAGCTTACTAGCGGTGGTGGTGGAAGGTCCTGCCGGGGCTGCAAATAAAGCATAGCAGATAAGAAGACGAATGGAGAGATGATTACATTGCAAAACCTGGCAAGAGTGGCTGTTGTAAACAGTCAAGCTCTCTCGCATCTTCTGAATAGAGTTTTCATTTCCCGATGAATGAACCGTAGATCAATGACTGAATACGGGTGAATTTTTTTCTAGATCTCCGCGACAACTCGTCAAGGCAGGTCAGCAAAAAAAAAAAATCAGACCATTTGACGCCCATAGCCGGAGGCGATGATAGCAATGCCACAGCAGGAGCCATAGCAACGTGTGCTGGCATACTTGCCAACCCTACCGGTATTTCCGGGAAAATCAAGGAAAAATCGCTTTCGTCCCGGTATAAGGGAAACGTTATAACATCTACCGGATTTTCCAAATATCTGTCAACCTCTTTTTTGTTGATTTTCAGTGTTTTGGACGCTCGCTCGTAGTGCTGTGCCCAAAACGAAGGTCTACCGAGCGAGAACTTTTGAGTTAGCGCATGAAAAGGTACTTTTTTGTCGTATATGTTGTACTATTTGCGAATGTTTTGTGGTCATGGGGACGTCACTATGATGTCATATACAATATTTTGCACAATTATGATGTAAAATTGCAGATCAAGGAAAAATGTACAAAATCAAGGAAAAACGTAATCAGTGCCAAGGAAACTGTTCGCCAGGGGTTGGCAAGTATGTGCTGTGTGTGCACCAGACAGACACGAACACACACACACACACACACACACACACAAACGTACACGCATCATGCGTTCACACATACAGGCAAGTACACAAACACACACACACACACCTTGGTCCTTGGTAACACTGCCATCAAATGGTCACGTGTCCCCTGTGCAGGGGTCAACAGCACTGAGTTCAGCATTGGACCCAGAAACGCCGCTCTACTTCCTGGACAGGAAATTAGCACAGCTATGC
This sequence comes from Sycon ciliatum, assembly GCF_964019385.1. Classification (NCBI taxonomy): domain Eukaryota; kingdom Metazoa; phylum Porifera; class Calcarea; order Leucosolenida; family Sycettidae; genus Sycon; species Sycon ciliatum. The sequence continues at coordinate 24,129,333 of NC_088651.1, read as the reverse complement.
AGGTCGAAACCACGGGATGACTTGCAGCAGCGACCGCAGCCGAGACAATGCGCTCTGCAGCAGGGCAGGGCAACCCGCTGTTTCCGGACCGAGTCTGCCGATGCCACAGCCGAGACCGGCGCCACTTCAGCAGCCGAGTTGGAGAGACACTTATGCGAAGCTAGCCCGCCAGCACTCAAGAACCATCTCCCGCACGCATTACATAGTCGGCTGCCGGACTGCTCAGATATGGGCTTCCTCCTCTCGGCCAGGCACTTGTGGCGATTCTTGTATTTCTGGTGGGCGAAAGTACGCTGGCAAACATCGCAGAGCACAGAAGTGTCACGCTGAGCCGATCGCGGTACTGGTTGAGCGGAATACGCACTGCGCCATTTCCCACGCTCCTGGGCGAGGTCGTACCATTCCGTGTGGTCGATATTCACTGCGGAGAGGTCAGCTCTGACAGAGTCTCGCCACCGTTTCCGAGGACCGCAAGCCGGCCTCGGCGGAAGGAGCGCACCAAACAGGAGCTGGCGCGGAGTTCTATCGCCGTCCATCCTAGCTAGATGGCCTAGCCACTCCAGACGGCAGCGAAGAACACGTGTGGTAATATCCACTGGATCTCGACGATCCCAGGCCTCCAGAATGGTCTTCCTGTTGATGTGGAAGTCCCAGGTGTCTCTTCTACCGAGGGCTAAGATCACGGAAACGCAGCGAAGATGGAAGGCGGACAGCGCCGCAAGCTCGCTTTTCAGTGGTACCCAACACTCCGCTCCGTAAAGGAGAAGAGAAGCCACACATGCATCATACACCATTCGCTTCGTTGCCAGTGAAAGATCGCCATCATCAAAGACAGATCGACGCAATGCTCCGAATGCCCTAGATGCTGACGCTATTCGGGACCGAGTGTCCACTGCGGTGCGGCCACCAGTATGGATGATGGAGCCTAGGTAGCGAAAGTCATGCACACTCTCGACAATTTCCCCGCCAACCACCAATGGACGACGATCCTCCGGAGAAATGCCGAAGCCGACCGCCATTACTTTGGTTTTTGATAGGTTGATGGTGAGGCCGAAGCGAGTTGCGACGTCCATGAACCGGCTGAGCGCAAGTGTGGCACCATGGTGAGTTGTAGCAATAAGTGCCGAATCGTCTGCGAATTGACAGTCACGATGGATGTTGATTGTGTCAGTCTTCTGGCGTTTGAAAAGGAGAGACGGTCCAGAGTTAGAGGAGACGGGAAGTCCAATCTCAGGTATGTCCGCAACCTCACGCAGCCACAGCTGGAATACTGCCCACATGAATATATTGAACAATACTGGGGCCATACAACAACCTTGTCGAAGGCCATTTTGCACCTCAATAGGCTCGGCCTCGATGCCCGGGATCGACAGGTTTGCAGACATAGAGGTATGAAATGAGCTGATAATGGTAACCAGCTTGTCAGGTACGCCCGCCTTCCGGAGAATTTCCCACATGCACTTACGGGTGACGGAATCATAGGCCTTCCGTAGATCAACAAAAACCATGAAACCAGAGCAGCGATGTTCATATAGTTTCTCAGATATTTGTCTCACCGCGAAGATCATGTCCGCACAAGATCTGCCTTTGCGGAATCCACACTGCGTGTCTGGTAGGATGTCTTCCGCGAGCCGCTGCAATCTTGTCTGGACGAGGCCAGCAACAGCCTTTCCTACCACCTCCAGAAGAGCGATGCCCCTCCAATTGTCACAGCTGGATAGATTTCCTTTTTTTGGTATCGGGACAAGCTGGCAGTCCACCCACTCCTGGGGCACCCGCTCTGCATTCCACACTGTCTGGACAAGGTCTAGTAGTGCCATCATGAGGCCATCCCCACCAGCCTTCAGCAGTTCCGGTAAGATTCCAGAGCCTCCTGCTGCTTTTCCGTTCCGTAGTCGGCGCACAGCTTGCCTAAGCTCTTCCAGAGTAGGTGGATCGGCGAGGTCTTCACACACTTCCTGTTGCTCAATGGTGGCAACAGTTGCAGGTTCATACGAGGTTGGAACATTGTAAACCTTGGAGAAGTGACGGTGCCATGTGCGGCCCTGATCCGCCGGTGAATTACAGACATTTCCGTTCTCGTCCCGCACAGCGACTGCAGTTACACCCACAAGCCCTCGCCGAGCCGTCTGCATGGTTTTGATACCGGCCCAAATGCGCGCCGAGTCAAAGCGCCCCTTCTCAGTACGTTGTGCCATGGCAGCAAACCAATCATTCTTCGCAGCTCGGGTGGCAGCGCGAGCCCTCGTGCGCGCAACACGGTAGCGCGAATACTCTTCCTGATTCCGGCCACTAGTGATCCATGTTCGATAGCATGCATTGCGCGCGTCCAGCAGTGGCCGCAGCCCGTCCTGGCTTTCCGTAAACCAATCAGGCTGCCGTCTCCTCTGATGACCGAGAGTGTCCGCAGCTGCCGCCGTCACCACGTCCCGCATCGCATTCCATTTCTCGTCTACCGTTTCCGCGTCCGCCACTGCATCAATCTTGGCATTGATGTTTTCCTGGTAGTCGTCAACCTTCCTCCGGTGGTTTCCCTCAGCATCTGTCGAAACCACTGCGGGCAGATTATGCACTGCAAATCGTACTCTCTTTGTGGATTTCCGCGGTTTCCACAAGACCCTGCCGAGCCTAAAACCTGGCGGCAACAAGACTATGGTCGCTCCCGGGAGCGACACACACACACACACACACACACACACACACATACAAGTGCACACACACATACTTGGCATTGAAGTTCCATCTCACGAATAATAGCAGCACTGAGCTCTACATACACGCCATATTTCTTCCTGTGTGCAGGAATCCCCTTCATTTTCTTTCCATTCAACGTTTTTTCTGTCACCTTTACTTTTCATTCATTTTCTTTTCAGTTTTCTTTTTTCTGCTTGGCGAGCTTGAACAGTGTTGATACCGAGACACTTGGTCGGTTTAGCTGCCGCAGACTGTTTCGTGCGATATCATGTCAGCCGAAAAATCGGCCAAGTGTGGACCAGCCATAAGAAACTCTACGGGACCGAACGTAACACGAACAGCAAACACAGACAAAGGACCAAATCACACTCACTCGTGGCGTTGGATATGCTTGGTAAGCAGACTATCCATAGAACGGCAGAAACTAAGGAAAGAGCGTTCCACGATCGGCAGTCCATCTTTTCACAATGGACGTAAATCGTTTCAGACTTTGGTCACCACGAAGCACTCTGCAAAAAGACTCAGCAGGAATCTATTTTGCGGATCCCTTTGCTGACCACCGACCTTTGTACTACCTGGACCATTACACGGCATTAGAACAATGTGAGGTTCCAAGAATGGATAAACGTTGGGAGCGAAAACCAAGCTTTAGCTAACAACCAATCACTTAGCTAGCAAGACACCACTTGCCTTGCACTTTCACACTTTCCTGAGGTACAAAACCGCCCCTGAACGGTCGTGTGAGGTGCCAGAATGATACTCGTGCCGTGGGCCGGCAGGCAACGTTCCTTTTTTATACGCTACTTAGTCCTGACAGGTCCCGCCAGGCGGCGCGGGTGCATGCACGGTAGCTCCAGTGTACGTAGATCTACATGACATTGTACGTCGTTCTGTGAAAATCAACAACATTTTTACATGATCACAGTGGCTGCGTTCGATTATCAGATTATGCACTTGAATCAATTCTTGAATCCATTCGCATACATTCAACTTTTCAAGTCGTTCGATTTTCATGCCATGACCCACGAATCGATTCGCAATCCATTCACGCTATTCACATTTTTCTAATTTTAGGTATTTTATTATACGACTGTACATGTACTCGTACTGAGAAAAATATCCACGCGAAACGAAAGCAGAACGGTAGCCAAAAAATAATAATTTAGTGCGAAAATAAGAAAAATAAATAATGTTAAGTCCCGGTTTCGCTCAGTCGGCAGAGCACGAGGGTACAGTAATGGATAATGGTTATCATACAGAATTGCACACTTATTCAGAGAGAGAGAGAAAGAGTTCTCAGGTAATACACTGTAATCTAGCCTGAAACTAATCCACAGGGAACTGATCTGCGCGGATTCTGCGGCGGAGAGCTGGTCTTAATCGGCAAGAAACTAATCCCGTAGGAAACTAGAAAGGCAGCAGCTTTTATAGCGAAGGTAGAGAACTAAGGTTGGTGGTAAGACAAGGATTACGAAATCATCCTTCTACAAGTTCTAGAATAGTGGAGCAGGTAAACCTAGATCATCATTGCTATACATGTAGATGAAATGAGCATTGCGTAACATTAACATACTAGTAGTGACTAAGCGAGGTATTCTAGAAGGTGAGATATCTATTATGCAACATTACTCATCAGGCATATTACTGTAAGGTATGGAGCAGTCCGGAATCAACGACGTGATTGACTACCTAAAAGGAAGTGGTGGTAGAAGTGCTAGTTCTAGAAGTGCTGACAACAAGGTTACAAGCATGGGAGATCTAATTATAGCTTATGACGAGGCTTACATTTACGTGCATGTACTACAGTACTAGTAGTAGTAGTCGCAATCAAGTCATGTACATGTACAGTGGTGGTCAAAAGTTTTGACCCACCATGCAGATTTTTCGAATTCTGAAGGTTTGGGCTGTAAGCTACTAAATTTTTGGTCGAGGACCTCTGAATCAGGCAGAATAGGGCTTGAAAGTGCTACGTCACAGCATAGCAACAATTTCAAAAATTCAAAAACTGGATCCACTTGGATCCAGCTTTTGTATGGATCCAAGCACATTTCAAGCGGTCTTACTCACAGGAAGGTGATGTAGCCAGTGAAACTGACTGATTTGGCTATTGGGGGCGTGGTGACAACTGGTGGCAAAATAAAAGTCGCACCTGCATGCGACATGAGTGGGTTGCTATGCACCCACATACTTAGGCAATAGCAAAGTCACACCTTAGTGGATCCAAAATAGAAATCTGATGTCAACTTACTACTCCCTGGCCGTTTTTGACGTCATCACTTTCAAGCCCTATAGTGAAGTAGAAATGAAAAATGCTGAAACACAGAGTCATCTGGGGACTACTGTGGTCAAGTATATGTAAAAGGTGGGTCAAAACTTATGGCCAACGCCCGCACTATCATAAACCGCCCATAGGATACACGGAATAGTGTGATTTCTAAAAAGTATTCAACTAAGCTAAAGTCTAGAAGTCAGTCCCGGCCTATTCCAGATACATCCACCACTTTGTAACCCATCCCTTGGCCTTGATGATCGCTTGCATACGCTGCCGCATTGACTCGACGATCTTCTTGCGCTCGTGAGGAGAAATCAACTTCTATACCTCCTGGCACACTCGCCACAGCTCATACTGGTTTCTGGGGGTTATTTCGACATCGTGCTGCTTCAGCCCAGCAATTTTGCAGAGATTCTCAGTTGGATTGAGGTCAGGTGGCTGCAGGGGCCATGTCAGGACGGTGATGCCGTTCACCGTCTGCCGCGCCTCCGTTCTGTTTGCGGAGCGTTTGCGGCCATAAGACACCACCCACACCACCCACAAGCTGCATCATGCTCAGCAACATCATGTTTTCAGAGGATGCGAGGTACTGGTCCGCATTCATCGTATCCATCACCCGGCAAATGCGCGCCACGCCGTTGCTGGCCATGGGTCCCATACATTGATATTGCCGTCGCGGCGCTTCACAGTTTTGCGGGTGCATGTGCCAGCCAGAGCCTATCCTGTCCACCTCCTGACGTAAACTGCATCACCAGAGCCCCTGAGGTTGATTTTAGACTCATCAGTCCACAGAAATTACCACCAGTCATCACTGCTCCAGTCCTTGTGCGTCTATACAAATTTAAGGCGTTTTGCCTTATTCACAGCACTGATGAAGGGCCATTTGATGGCCATACAGCCACGTAGGCCTGCTCTCTGCAACCTGCGTCTCACAGAACGCACAGAAATCGCGTTCTCACCGTCGCTCACCATCTCAGCTCGCAGGCAGTGACGGATTTGAGGCGATTCGCCATTGATTTCATGATATGGTGGCGATCTTGTCTTGCACTGGTCTCTCTTGGTCGGTCTGATCGTGGTGAAATGTAGTCAATTTTTGTTTCCTGACAATTCTACGTATCGTAGGATCACTCAAATCCAACAGAGGAGCGATACCACGCCAAAAGAGACCGTCAACACTCACCTTCACGACCATTTCCCTCACATCCTTGCTAATCTGACCTCGGTTCACTATCCTGGCTGAAAATACCATCTCCGTCGTCAAAATTGTCAAGTTTGATATCGCAAACTCTCAAAGTGAGAAGTCAAGTGTTGATTTTCAACTTTCCCAGCACGTGCATCAGCCTGACAACTTTTTTGAAACCGTACGGTACTGTACAGCAAAATTTGGTCACGTGGCCATAAGTTTTGACCCACCCAAATGTATGGTGATCCATCACAAATCTCAGTTGACAACGGATTCTTGCAAATTTTAGTGTCCTTGCCAAGTTTCAATCGGCTTTGGCCTCAAAGAAGTCAAAAACGACGTGTTTAGGAGCCAGGCTGAGCTGTACTGACGATTCCATGGGGTGGGTCAAAACTTTTGGCCACCACTGTACATGTCATTTATAATGTATGCATTTCTACCCTAACAATAATAACACCCGAAAGCGCTAAATACAAAATCAAGAAAAATGGGAAATTATAACGCTATTCACATAGGGTGATGTGAATGGCGCGAATCGATTCGCGTGCATAATCGAACGCACTCACTGAACGCGGGTACACGTACAAAATAAATTCCAGGTTGGGTGAACTAACTTGTGGGTGGGTGAATGAACTAACGTCCGTTTCGGAAAGCGTGATTTTATCCACGCGAAATCGTCCCGTACCCGGCCGTACAACTACAAGTATCAGATACTAGGCCTCTTTTACGGGCTAATTAATAAAATGCAATAAATCATACACTGGAGAAGAAATCAGAAAAATGCATGTGTAAAATAAAGAATTTCAAACCCAAACCAAAAAAACTATTATTAAATCATTTTTTTAATAATTAAAATAAACTCAATCAATAAACTCAATAAACTCAAAAGGAGAAAAATAATAACAAAACAAAAAAACAAAAAAAAACACTGCACATGTACATGCTGTCATGCCTGTTCATGTGTTGTCGCGCGCGTGCTTATCCCAAACCTGCACTCTGCATGCAGTGTTGAATGTTGTGAAGGACTGCGATCGATCACTCAGTCAGGGGCCATGCGCCAGGCCAGGAGGTCGTAAAAAAACTCCCGAGCACTTACCTGTGCCCGGTGCACCGGTAGTGTTGACTGTTCCATCTCATGCTCAGCACCTGTTACTCAACGACCTCGAGGTACGCAGTACTGTACTCATTCCATGGTCCTTGACTTGAGCGCAGTCGACACCACTGTTCAAAACTATACATTTGATCTGACTATTTCTTTGGTAAATTAATGCTAGCTACCTAGCATACAGAATAGTTACCTTTTCAGTAGATCTACATGTACATGTACCGCGCAAGTTATTTAGCTCAAGAACCAGCTAGGCCAGGGCGGGTAGTAAGAATTTCCAAGGTTTTGCTCCACGCTATAGCGGTGCAGCGACGATGGTGTTCCTCGGTGGAGCTTTGATTCCACATGGAGCGATGATATTGGATCCCGAGAAACCTGGTAAGGAACTAGCCTTGTTCCGCAGCCGTTGAGTTCCTACCGTAAAATAACAGGTGACCCGAGTGACAAGATTTGTGAAACAGAAGCCATTGAGTGGCCCGCCTGTAAAGACGGATGTGGCGCTTATCTGGACCAAATAATTAATTATTCCAGAAAATTAGCTATTTTGAAAGAAATATCAAAGCAAATTGCAAAGAATACCAGATAACAATGCTAAGTAGAATAATTTGTATTATTACCGTATTTTCCCCAATAAATGTACAGTCCTTTTATTTTTTCAAAGGTGGTCAGACCTGTACTACTATAGGAGACTGTACTAGTATTGGAGACTGTACTAGTATTGGAGACTGTACTAGTATTGGAGACGTGTACTTTGAATGTTTCTGGGAAGATTGATTACCTGTGTTGGGTGGTAAACAACTAGTGATAGTGATACCGTCAATCTGTAACTACATGCAACCATGGTAAGAATCAGTGTACAAAGACACAAAGATGATAAAGGCGTAAGAAAACGAAGTAAGGTGGACCCTAGTACCTGTATCCGAGTAACGCCCATCACATCATTACGGCATGTACTATTATTTGAGACGTGTCCTTTTATATTTTTGATCCCGACTCAACATGTACTACAATTGGAGACGTGCTGGTATTGGAGACGTGTACGTTTAATGGTGAAAATACGGCACGTTCACTTGATTCAGGTACCCTACGCATACCATGCGTGAAGTGACTTATTGTGTTTCGTGTCTGAACCATTCCCCCTTTTCCGAACATACACATGCATGTGCGTGGAAATGCGCAATTCTTTTCACTTCCAGTTGGTACATGTACCGAGTTCCTGATTACTATCGCACTGGTCGTCTAGCTAGGGTATGGGTTCTTATATACCAAGTCTACACGTTTGGCCACTAGCAACAAAATTAATGTTCAACTGATTTGTGAGCACCACTCACTGAGGTTGGGTTTTTTTCGTCGTCATCCTGACTCCAATCCAAAGCCATTCCGCCGTGTTTTGGTTCCAGTGCGTAAGTTTGATGATCTCGACGGCGTTCGTGCGGTGCAATTCCGATTCCGGTCGCGGAATGAACGGGGCAGAATCGATTCTGGCGATTCCAAAGAAAAAAGTGGAATGAGTTCTCATTCCGAGCGAAAATGCGCGGAGGCCACTGCCAGTGGGCCATGGGTGCTTCGTCGCTGTTGCATACCTCCGCCAACAAAACCGCAAACGCGATTATCGATATACGGAAATGCTGGCAGAAATCGTAGAAGGGCAGGTACTGTAACCTTGGCATGGTTACTTGTTCGTGGTATTTTGACCCTTCGGTGCCTCAGAAGGCATTTCTTTTCGCTCAGGACGAGAACTGGAAATATTCCCTGGCACCTCTCCTCCTCATTGTCGAGCAGGGCCTCGACAGTAGAATCGCAGGGAGGCAAGCCAGAACTATTTTTCGAGCCCGACGATCCATAGGACATAGTGACACAAACGGGCACTGAGCCTGCCATTCGACTTCCTCTTACAACAGTGCCCCGTCTTTGTCAAATAGGCACTTCAAATCCCTGTAGAGCTAGAGACGTCTCTGTGACGGATACAAGGTTGAATTGTCATCATGAAAAGTAGCGGCCCAACGCCTCACGCAGCAACCCTAGCTACGGGCGCACGTAGATCAAACGCCGCGTTTGGCCGCTCCTTCATCAGGACTGGCGTAGGCTCATGCAGAAACGTACGGAATCAAATCATGAGGAGTTACCAGGACTGGCAGTACAACCATCTGCAAGGCCACACCAAACAACAGGAGATCTGATCTCATACTCAAAAGCAAAACATTTGGCCGCTTGTTTCCAGAGTTGCGCAAAAACGTTCGCCAGATTCATAAATGCATGCGCGCGCATTTGTTTGCTACGCTCATTCCGATTCCGTGATGGGTTCCGACTGCATCCCATGCCCATTCCGGATTGACCAAACAAAATTCAACCTCAATTCTGAAGTGAACAAGTCCCCATCTAAAAGAAACCAAAAACAAACAAACAGCAGAGATATAAATATCCGCATTCAGGAAACGACGCCTTAGACACTCCTCGAACATTTACGAGTCTCAACGCCATAGATGTGGCAAGTGTCCTGAGGGTCACTTTCAGAATAATTATGTGCTTACGGTTGACGAGTCCCCCCGTGCTTTTACTGTTCATACGCACAAAGTTCTAGAAAACACAATGACCAACATGGAATGGAAACTGTTCTCTCCCTCTCACTGTTTCTTGTGTTTTGATCGCAGAATATTATCGATATTATTCTGATCAGTGTGATCAACATTTTTGTTGCGTTTTCTTCAGCAAATTTGTGACGAAACCTCTCATGTTAATAACATGTGTGCTTCTGCAGGGCTTCCGAACGGCGCAGTTGAACTGCACGAGAAGACCATGGAGATGGCAAGAGAAATTGCCGCACTGAATGTGGAAGTGCTTGTCCTGCTCACACCGCACGGCCTCAGCTTGAACAAAGACATTGGCGTTTACCTGAACGGTGAAGCAGACGGCACGGCTGAGTGGAACGAGCAATGGAAAGAGTTTGAAGTCAAGGTAAACCCATAATTATAATCACGGGAATATTTTAAACCACATCTTATAAGTTTTTTTGCATTGTCAGCAAACTCCAATGCAGCCACTTACACATGCTTGAAACTTCACTGCTCGACTCCAATAACCGTCTCTTTACTGCGATTCAAATCAATTTATAATACACCAGATTCTCAGGCCTGGCCCATCATCAGGACAAATACATTACGTTTAGATTTTGTTCATTGCGGACGATAGCGCTCCTTCGGATGCAGAAATCCAGTCGTGACCGATATTTGGCGCAAACCGTGAGATTTATTCAATCGTGTACAGTACAGTGGAGTGTTATGCATATTCCGAATTTTTCACCAGTATACTGAATTGAAATTGGGTGCTGAACCACCAGTAAAATGGAAAAATGAGAAAGGACACATAGGTCACGAATTATGAGAGATGTGTTAGAGGTAGGTGGCATGTCATTCAATGTCTAACTATGCTGTTGTGAAATGATGTGTAGTTTTCCTGTGTGATGGCATTCCCCAAACTGTCTCGTCTAGTCGCGTGCATGTGTGATATGAGCATGCGCGATTTTGTAGTCGAGAGTCCTTGTGTCAGTCTTCTTGTTCGTCTCTGTCAGAGCAGTTTGAATTTCCGTCTTGTCAATATGAATAATGTAACAAACAAGTCTTGTCCTTTGTGTCCTGCGTCCCGGGGAACGGAATGGCTGTGATTCCGTAACAACGTGGTGTCGAAACCCGGGACTCAGAAGATGAGTTAGTTTGCCGCGAATCTGTTCTTTTATTCACATGTACATGACTTGACCTTGGCCGTAAAAGAGGCAGTTACCCCGGAAAAAAATTGGATTTGTGGATTTGCACGGATTACGCTCTGTTTCCATGATTGGTTTGTAAACTCACTGTTACCAGATCGTACGGTTCTGTGGCAGGGTGTTCGGTGGTGCGTGCATGCAGGACGGAAAGTGAGGTGATGTAGTTCATACATGCCATACTAGATGTGAATACTGTTAATCCAGTAAAACCTGGGACTAACGACCACCGCTCGGGGCCAGAGAAAGCGGTCTTTAGTGGCAGGTGGTCCTTAGTTAGAGGTTTGCGCCGTACAACCGTTATAGCGATGTGACACGTCCGTGCCTGGCGAAGTGGTCTGTAGTACCAGGCTGGTCGCTAGTCACAGTGGTCTTTAGTTACAGGTTTTAATGTAGCTGAACCCTAGGCAATGACCACATGGTATTCTTGAACTGATCTCACATCCACAACGGTTGCAAAATTTCATGTGTTTTCCTATATGTGTGCTGTTATATACCTTTTTCTATTTTCTGTAGACGGAGCTAAGTCGTACGAGAAGTACGGAATTGCTTGAGGCATGGCAAAGTGACGGTGTGTCTGCCCAGGGCTTGATGGCATTCTCGGACCTTCGCGCACCTCTGGCTTGGGCTGAAGTCATTCCGCTTTGGTTTCTCAAGGTACGTCTGCTACCAGTGTGTGCGCGTGTTTGGGTGTGTGTATGTGTGTGTGTGTGTCCGCGTGCGCGCGCGTGTGTGTGTGACATGGATGGGGGAGATGTCTCCCAAGTACAGAGGAAACGCTTGGCGGAGGGACGCACACAGCTGTGAGCAAGGACAGTGATTTGGTGCGTCACTTTCGGTAGTTCCCGTCATAGCCGCTCGCGGAGGTTTGACAAGCCCCAGTCTGGATTGAGAACGTCATGCGATGAAATTTGTTACCGAGAAGAGAGGGAGAGGTTGACAACCACCGACGTTGTCAGTCTGCATGTTGCATCTTCCTCTCTCATGCCAATCCTGTTGCCCACGCGATCACTGTGGCAGTGGTTGTACAGGACAGAACAGGGTTGTGTATCTGTGCGTGTGTGTGTGTGTGTGTGTGTGTGCGTTTGTGTGCACATGTGTGTGTATGTGTGTGATATACGTGTGTGTACGTGCACGTGCATGTGTTTGTGTGTGTGCATGCATGTGTGTGTTTGTTTTTGCGTATGTGCGTGTTTGTGTATGTATGTGGCACATGGTACATGGTGAGTGTTTGTATGTGTGTGTATGTGGTACATGGTGTACGGTGAGTTTGAGTTTGCAGGTAGTGTGTGTGTGTGGTGACGCCTCTTTCATTGGTTCCTGAATCAATCGTCTTTCGTGTACTTCCTTATCGAGACATTACTCTTGATATGGTTATGAAGCCTTTCAAATGCTGCGATTCTATCTTAGACGTATGTGGGATCCCGTCCGTCAAGCAAAACTCTCTGTAGATCTGTATCAAACCTTAGGGGTAAAGTATCATTGGTGTGTGACATTTAAGCAATTCACTTTATTTTCAGATGGGAGTGGAGCAATTTGGGAAAAGATTATCATATCGAGAGGCATGAGGCGTGAAGTTACACCATCGTTTCATTGTCGTGTCAGACACGTCGATGTGAATCTACATGACTTGTATGTATGTATGCACACACTTGAGAGGGATGAAAAGCGTTTCTTCTGTAACTCTGAGTTTCACGGTTTTAACCGATCATCAGACAGCATGTATGTATGTATGTACTAGCAGCACCCCAGGCCAGCGTTGCCTGGCCGAACGTGGCATGCGGCGCGGGTGAAGCAAGTACATGAACAGCACACGTGCTCAGCACGTGGTGGTGGCTACACGATTCGCACGCTTCGCGTGCTCAGTGCTTCTGTACTGTGGCTGCTTCCGCTAGCTACACGATTCGCACGCTTCGCATGCTCAGTGCTTCTGCGGCCGCTAGCTACACTGTACATGTTCGCACACTTCGCGTGCTCAGGGCAGCGTTGCTCCGCAGCATGGCCTGAGCGTGACACACAGACAAACACACGTCACAGGTGCCTCTTCTTTATAAGTAAAGATGTATGTATGTATGAGGTGTGATACGTATGTTATTGCAACGATTGTGGATGTTTGCTTCTTTCTGTCACCTAAACCTATGTCCACAGGAGGCCGGTTTCAATGGAGAGATTGTGATTGCGTCCATTCCTTGGTCACGTAAGAGGAGCCGCATGGCGATAGACTCAAACTGCCTGGATGAGTACTATCATGCTGGAGACAGAATAGCTCACTACTGTACGGAGACGATCTGGAAGGAAAAGCGAGTCTTCCTTGGTGTTTCAGGTGCGTGTGTGTGCAGGTGTGTAGGTGTGTGAGCGTGGATGTGTGGGAGTATACATGGCTGACATTGCTTGTGCATGTGTGTGCATGTGTGTGTGTTGGGGGCAGGGAAGGGGGGGGGGGGGGTATGCGTGCTGGCGTGTCTTCGTTCGTGTCCGTGTGAGTGTGTGTTGGTGAGTTTGTATGTGTGTTTGGAGGGGGGGGGAAGCATGCATGCGGATTCGTGTGTGTCTCTTGGGGGGCATGGTTTTTCGTCGCGTGTATCCATGTGTGTGTGTATGCTCGTGCAAGTGATGCGCTCTGGAGATGGTGTCTTGGGATGCCTTCAAGCAATATCACTCACACTAACCAGTGACCACACTCCAGGGATGGGGAGGAGGTGGGGGTTGGGGGTGGGTATGTACCGGAACTCGTTACGAGGAGAGTTTGATCATTACGCAATGTCCACCTGGCAATGTCGGTAGAGTGCTTTGCAAGCGATACTAAGTTCTAGATCAATGAAATACGATCGAGTGAGCCAATGTTGCTGCAGGCGCCAGTCAACATCTCAGTGTGGGTAGGACTAGGGCTGTACAGTATCCAACGCTCGTGCTTGACTTACGCAGTCGGATTGCCAAACAAGTACTCGCTCTTTTCATATTTTCGAGCGAGTGCTGGAGTACTAAGCATTCGATACCCTTCTCATCCCTAGTTAGAACACAGTGTAGGTGAAGGTATTTATGTCTGTTTTACTTTTCTGCTTTGCAACATATTCAGGTGACCTGGCTCACACCCACCAACCGTCGGTCACCGATCCGCTCTACCTGCCCGACCCCCATTCCAATTTCAAGTACTGTACGACGGACGCCCGTGAGTTTGACCGGCGCTTCGAGGAGTGGGCGCTGGACAGCGCGAGGGGGAAGTCCCTGGAGTCGCGCTGCATCGAACTGGAGCGCACGGCTCTGTCGTGCGGGATTTGCGGCTGTCTAATTCTGGAAGGCGCACTGCACGTGTTTGAGCAGAAGGGCGAGGCGTACCCCGGGAAGCTATTCATCAGATGCGCACCGACGTATTATGCCATGATGTCGTGTTTGTTCGTACGCTAGCGCTAGCGAGCCTGCTCCTGTCCACCTCGGGGTGGTATTGCGGCAACTCAAACTGTTTTCCGACCTAGTCACCATTCAACTGTCTACTTTCAGCCTCACACATCACTCCACCTAGCAAATCACAACACATTTCTTATGCTTTTGAAAAGACACTATTCACAAGGTGGACCATCCAGTAAAACCTGAAACTCGAGACCACCGTGACTAACGACCAGCCTGGTACTAAAGACCACTTCGCCAGGCACAGACTGTCTCACAATCATATATTATGGTTGTGCGGTGCAAACCTCTAACTAAAGACCACCTGCCACTAAAGACCGCTTTCTCTGGCCCCAAGGGGGGGGGGGGGGGGTCGTTAGTCACAGCTTTCACTGTATTCAATTTCCTAGGCATTCCAATCACAACCTACATGTATTTCAGTGTGTACTTGTGCAAGCTTTCTGCAACACGTGTACCAGCATTCAGAAAGCTGTTGAAAGGTGCAATGCCCCCTCGAGAATTTTTTGACAATGAATGTGATTTTCTGCCGATTCGAAGTACACGTGCCGTGGCCACTTTTTCTTATCAAACTTTGCTTAGGTTCAGCCCATGCACTTGATCTGGCCTTAATGCTGGAATAATCCCTTGCCACAATTCATATTAGTTTGTTTCGTAAGAACGAGAGTATGTCAAGTTACGTAGGTATCATGATTCTTTTGTCAATATTGAAAAATAGCTGCTGGGATGATCCAGTGATGCAAAGCGGAATAGGGCAGCTGCTTACTCCGGCTACTGTCAATTAAGTGTTTGTATGTTGCTGTTGCTGCTGGTGCTGCTGCTATTGCTCCTAATGTTGAGGTTGGTGCTGATGCGGCAGAGACAGCTATTACTGCCACTATTGCTGCTGCTGCGGCCTCTGCTGCTGCCACTGCAGACTACAGTAGCTGCTGCCACTGCTGTTGCTGGTACCGTGACTGGTTCCACTGCTGTTGCTGGTAGCATGACTGATTCCACTGCTCTTGCTGGTGGTTTTGCGGTTGGGCGCCTTGTCGGAGTGGTGGCATAGACACAACTTAATGTTTATACAAATGCTGTACAATGCTACAAAAAGTATACCACTGTGATTAGCCTTTGTGTCAATTACTAAGACGTGGACTAGCCACAAATAAATGGGAATAGCGCGGAGGAATATCGTTGTTGGCTGACTCTAACGGCGGCGCGGAGGGGGCCAAAGAGGTGGCTTGCACATCCCGCTGCTCCTGAGACTGTTGTTGCTGCTGCTGCTGCTGCTGCTGCTGCGCCTCTTGCTGTTGCTCGTGGTGATGATTTCTGATCGGTGCCACCTCCGTATGTATGGGAAATAGTTGCCTGGGCTTTGCGACTGGGACGGTCGCTGGCTTGGAAATGTAATTGTTAAATATTGTGTGCCACAACTCGTCATCACTGAGTTCTCCGCCTCATTGCATGGAATGGGTATGGGGAACTGCTTTAGCACTGGGGTTCTACACATTGCGGAAAGGGTTGGGAAACGCAACTTAATAAAAAAAGATTTGGATTGACGCACGTTATACGAAACAATTGGCCCCGGAGAAGTCCAAGATAAGTGAACTTCCCAGTGTTTCTTGAAAGCGAGGTGTCATAATGCATTTTAGGAAACATCTGGGAAGCTTCGAACCCCAACCCTACAGTGTATATGATACACGTGTAGATTTCAAAATTTAATGTAACGGATTGCCAAAAAGCTAAGACGATTCTATTGCAATCCAATAAAGAGATATCTGCTGTAGAAGGATAAGACTCAGCGGCGGATCCAGCGATCTCTAGAGGGGGTTTCCAGTATAGTCAAAAGACTCAAAACTGAATGCTAGTAAGTAGCTCAGTCGGATACATGTACATCTACATGTACATGGACGCGAGTATGGTGGCCAGTAGTACAAATACGAAATTTAGGGGGTTCCGCGGAACCCCTGGAACCCCTCCTGGATCCGCCCCTGAGACTATTATAAAGCAGACAGAAGTGAGAGAAGATCCTAGACTTGCATGTACATTGTACATTGCATGGTGGTGTACCTCCTAGTTTCACGTTAATCATGGTTCGGGCAACACATTACACATCCTTGAATGCGACGGACCCCACGATAGGCGTTCAGCCTTTGGGTTTTCCTAATAAAGTTATTATTATTATTATTTCTCACAAAAGTGTGCAGAAAACTTCTTGTTTATTATTGTTATTATTATCATTCGTTCTCACTTTTTTGTTTTTTTGTTGCTGATACACACTTGTCACGCTTAGTTCTTACTTGTATACCATTATTATTATTATTATTATTATTACATGTACCTGTTCCGTAGTACAAACAAGGCGTGAACAGTTCTTTTGTGTTAGTCACTAAGACTTCAGTGGAAAATGCTTGTGAATAGCTTGGAGGAGCATCGTTCCTGGCAGATTCCAGTAACGGCGGCGCAGAGGGGACGGATGCGGTGGTTTGCTCATCCTGAGGCTGTTGTTGCTGCTCCTGCTGCTGCTCCTGTTGCTGCTGCTGCTACGCCTGTCGCTGCTCATGTTGCTATTGCTGGTTGTGTTCGGGATCAGTAGTCGTTTGCCACAATATAATGTAATTGTTAAGCAGGATGTGTGACTGGCATTGCCATTACCGGTCCAACTGGATTGTTAGTGGGTAGGATGATTGCGTTCGGGATGACGGCGGCGCCGGGAGCAGCAGCTGCAGCAGTTCCTATTCTACCTGGCTGGGCTATGCTTGCGCTTTCATGGGCACATTGCCTCAGAGCTCTGTTGAAATTTTGACTCTCAATTCGGACCTGACACCCAAGCACACAGCCTGCGAGGCCAAAAGGTATACAAATGAGCAAGCAGACACCTCCACACGCAATTAGGAACCCGCGATAATATGGTCCAGCGTTGACTCCCTCAGCAATCAGGACCGCTCCGCCTATCAGGCATGCCGCAAAGAGGATGAGGAGGAAAACGGCTAGAATGGAACGGTTTCCTAGACAAATGCAGACACACAAAGGCGCAAACACACACAGACATAATCACACATATATGCATACACACACACACGCATACACACATACACATACACACGCATACACACATCTTAGTAAGGCCAACAACCGCCCCTCAAAGTGTGCAGCTTCAATTGCCTCTGTTCATGTCCGTAAACCGGTATATTATTATTATGGAGTTGGCTTTAATTCACTCACGTTGTCATGACATGAGGTAAGAACCCCATCACCGGGCCAAAAGAGACCAAGGGTAATGAGAGAAAAAAATAGATAAATGGCCAACGCAATGGAGACCGAAGCAAAAAGGATTGTAAAAACCAAAGCAAAAATATTGAAAGCCGACGCAGAAACTGAGAGACGGACAGAAATAAGCAGAACGATGGAGGAGGCCAGGACATATTCGAATACAAAAAGATGGAGGAGGACAGGACATATTCGAATACAAAAAGAGTAATCACAAAAATGGACTACCAGTACAGGAATAGACCTGTAGAAATAGAGGAAGAGATGAATGCCGGACATACTCAAATGGCAAGAGAAAAATCAGGTTGTGAGGACCGTCATACTGCACATTCATGGATGTCAAAGCAAATGCAGTATTGGAGGTTTATACGGACTAGCTCTACCCGTAACATGAGGAGTCTAATGCCGAATGCCAAGAACCGACTTGACGATGTTCAGCGTGCCAAGGATAGCACATTGCTGAGCCCTTTCAATGCGCAGAGTGCCTGCCAATGCCAACACAAAGTGTGAGAGGGACACACCAGTCAGTCCACCAAGCGCCCCAACAACCAGGGGCACAACGCGGACATCATCCACATGCCAGATGTTATTTTTTCGTGGATTTTTGTGGGCACATTCTGGTCCAATGGAACACTGACATCCATCAGCAGCACCTGTGTGCTGGACCGCAACACCAGGTCTGGACGGTTGTGGCGCACTTGCGTATCCGTTGGGATATTGAACTCCCACAGGAGCTTCATGTCAAGATTTTCCGTGACAGGCACAAGATGATGCTTCAGCGGGTTGCTTCCCGGCCGACCCAGACCATGCCGCTTGCATAGTGCCCAATGCACCAACTTGACGAGCGTGTCATGCCGTTCGATATACAGTGTTTTGGCTAGGGCTGGGCAACAGGCCACAATGTGATCAACTGTTTCTCCGCGAGTGCCGCAAACTCGACAAATGTCCACAACGTCTCCCCGTCCAATGACCGTGACCTGATAGTGCCTGGTCGCAATGGCCTGATCCTGTACAGCCAGCAAGAGTCCCTCTGTCGCAGGCCTGATCGTTGGCGATTTCAGCCAGCGAAAACTCAAGCCCAGGTCCAAGCCAGCATCAGAAGCTCGTCTCCAGAACTGGCCATGGAGAGGCTTACCTTGGATAACGGCCAGGCACCGGAGAGCAACGGCCTTCTTGACAATGACTTTTGTGGCAGTCTCCAAGTCGGGTAGGTCAAGTTGACCCAGTAGTCTGGAGGCTTGACGTGTAACTGATTTTGACGGAGCCACATCATTGTCGTGATGGCGCTTAACAGCAGCCAACAGTGGCACGTTTGGGTGGGCTTGTAGGTACCGCGCCACCCGGGCACGGGTTCTATCCAGGAGATCCCGGAATGATAGAATTCCTCGACCACCCATATCACGAGGCAGGTGGACCCTGGCGGCAGAGTCCTTGGGGTGGCGGGCGTGTTCTTTAAACAGTGCTTGGCGGGTCTGTCGGTCGAGTTCCTCTATCTCTGCCTTTGTCCACTCAACGATGCACAGGGAGTAGAGGATGACTGGAATGGCAAAGGTGTTGATGGCTTTGACCAAGTTCCTGGCGTTCAATTGAGACGAGCATATCAATTGAAGGCGGCGGCCGAACTCAGACTTTGCTGTGGTCTTCAATTCGGTGGCGTGAAAATGTGCTGATTCCGGGACACCAAGGTACCTGTAGGACTCCTCCGCCTGCAGCTTAGCAATAGCGTGACCCTGGAGTGTCTGGAGAGCAGACTGCTGATCGCTCTGGGCTCTCCCCCGTTTCAAAGTGAGCCAGCTAGACTTTGACGGGTTGAAATGCATACCAATGCAGTCGCCCATTGACTCCACAACATTGGTCATGGAGAGCAGATTATTGTCGTTTCGGGCGAAGAGCTTCATGTCGTCTATGTACCACAGGTGCGATACAGGGCACACCTGGGCCAGTGGGCCACAGCGGTAGCCAAGACCCGTCCTGGTCAACTCGCCACTGATCGGATTTAGAGACAGGCAAAATAGCAGTGGAGAAAGGGAATCGCCCTGGAAAATGCCACGGTGGATAGATATTGGGCGACTGAATGCACGGGGTGTTTGACCAGGCAGTACCATTTGCGTTCTCCAATGATCCATCATGCTTGAGATGCATGAGACAAGATTGTCTGCAAAGCGGTAGATCAACAGGCATCTCCGGATCCACTGGTGAGACAGGCTATCGAAGGCTTTGCGGAAGTCCACCCAGCACGTCGAAAGATTCCGACAACGGGATGCTGCATCCTCTAGAACCATCTTGTCGATCATTAGTTGGTCAAGGCATCCACCACGCCCTGGAGTACAGCCAACTTGCTCATCTGCAAAGATATCCGCTGAAGATAAATGGCGCTACATGGCAGCAGCGAGTAAGGATGTGAATATCTTGCTAATCGTTGGCAGGCATGTTATTGGGCGATAATTCTCGGGCCTAGAAAGGTCTCCTTTCTTAGGCAGTAGAGTGGTGATACCAAACGAGAACCAGGCCGGCGACTCTGTCTCTGCATCCAGGATTGATTGAAAGGCGACCACAAGCCGCTCGTGGATAGACGAAAACTTCTTCCACCAAAATGCATGGATCTTGTCCCGTCCTGGGGCTTTCCAGTTGTTTGATTTCTTCAAGATGTCCCTGAGGTCCTCCAGTTGAAGAATGACACGGTCTTGTTGTTGAATCTCCTCACAGTCCCTCTCCAAATTATCAAGCCAAGCACCGCCACGCAGCTCCACGGGTTGTTCCAGTATAGATGACCAGAACTCAGTAACAGCCTCAGCCGATGGATGCGCAGCAGCCTGGTCGACAGGTGGCTGCCCAGGCATTTCCGTAGACTTGGTCATATTGCGGTAGAACTGACGCTCATTCGTGACGAAAACACGATTCTCCTTATTATTATTATTATTATTATTATTATTTTTTTTAAAACGAAGGTAAGTTATGGGTCGCAAGTATACACGCAAACACACATCCAGTCATAATAAGGCACTTGTCATAAGTATCCGAACGTTTTCGGTCCCTTCTCATCAAGGATTATACAGGGAATGGCTCAAGCTGGAAAGACTAAAACTTATATAGCGTAAAGATAATTAGATAACAACACTCGTGACAAGGTGGAAAATTATCAAGTTTAGTCAAGCTGTACGTCATATTTGGGACAGTGCGTGCGTTCAGTGTGAAGAAGGATGTTCTACCTACCCTTAGTAAAAGTAACCTTATCTATTTCTTTCAATGCCGACAATGTGAAGATCGGTATGTAGGTAGAACCCTTCAGCACCTGGGCGCACGCATTCGTCAACATGTGCCGTTAAGTTGTGTTCCGCTTGATGCGCGCGATTGTCGTCCTCGCCGTGGTCGTCCTCCAAAATGTGCTGTCCAGTCCATCGGTGGATCTTCTTCTTCCCGTGAAGATGTGACTGCATGCCCGTCCTCCTCTGCGTGTGTAGGACAGGGGCCAGCTGAGAACAGCATAAAAGATGGTGAAAGACCCACACGTAAACCACCGAAACTGACAAAGTATCTGTCGGCGTCGGAAAGGGTGACGAGAAGCCAAGTGAAAATACGGACTGATGAGGACGAACGTACAACGACAACGGAAGTGACAACAACAGTCAATATTCGAAAACGTGGTAGACCGCGAAAAATAACCTCAATATCGGACACCGGACAAGTTGGAGTAAGAAGCTCAATAGAAATCCGCAATGGAGGAGACGTAACGGAAAGGACACCGGGTATCGCGCACCCAACGGTTAGTGTCAAGAAACGTGGAAGGCCGCGGAAACGCGAAGAGACAGATAGTGGTGATGCCACGAAGAGGCGAGATGACGGGACATTGGAGGAGACAACACCCAATGGAGCTAAGAATCGCACTTCGTCAATCAAGCAACATCTGTCAGCCCGTACCAATTGTCGTGAGTTGTACAGTGATAATGTTTTCTCAATATTGTCACGTGGTAGATGTGCGTTACATTTGGCTGTGTTAGAAGCTTTGCATATCCGTAAGTTAGATCCTGAACTTTGCGTACAGAAAGAAAATGTGTTGTCGCTACAATTGTTTGGTGTTACTCCTCGTCGAGGTGGTAACAATGTAATTTAATTTGCTCACTATGTTGTTGTCACTATTATTATTTTCCTTCGAGTTTTGTGTCGTGCTAAACTTGATAATTTTCCACCTTGTCACGAGTGTTGTAATCTAATTATCTTTACGCTATATAAGTTTTAGTCTTTCCAGCTTGAGCCATTCCCTGTATAATCCTTGATGAGAAGGGACCGAAAACGTTCGGATACTTATGACAAGTGCCTTATTATGACTGGATGTGTGTTTGCGTGGATATTTGCGACCCATAACTTACCTTCGTTTTAAAGTATTATCCGCCTCAGACCTCTTTTAAAAAATTATTATTATTATTACCGCAGATTGAGTATTTCGCTCCTGCTCTTGTAGCAGTTGAGCACTCTTGCGTGGGGTAGTGCCTTTGCTGTTTGCGTTATGCAGAGCTCACTGACTTGTCAGTTTGAGCACTCTGGCAAGGTACGTTCGGGCCTGATTGGAAATTTTTATTTCCATTGCTATCAGGTTCGGCCTCATTTTCTCTGTGCTGCGCTGATGAGTTCAAAAAGAACGAAACAGCATGCTGTCCGCAGATTGAGTATTTCGCTCCTGCTCTTGTAGCAGTTGAGCACTCTTGCGTGGGGTAGTGCCTTTGCTGTTTGCGTTATGCAGAGCTCACTGACTTGTCAGTTTGAGCACTCTGGCAAGGTACGTTCGGGCCTAATTGGAAATTTTTATTTCCATTGCTATCAGGTTCGGCCTCATTTTCTCTGTGCTGCGCTGATGAGTTCAAAAAGAACGAAACAGCATGCTGTCCGCAGATTGAGTATTTCGCTCCTGCTCTTGTAGCAGTTGAGCACTCTTGCGTGGGGTAGTGCCTTTGCTGTTTGCGTTATGCAGAGCTCACTGACTTGTCAGTTTGAGCACTCTGGCAAGGTACGTTCGGGCCTGATTGGAAATTTTATATTTCCATTGCTATCAGGTTCGGCCTCATTTTCTCTGTGCTGCGCTGATGAGTTCAAAAAGAACGAAACAGCATGCTGTCCGCAGATTGAGTATTATTATTATTATTATTATTTCTCCTTTATTCACTTCTTTCGAAGGCGAAAAGCCAGACCCACCGGGAAATATTTCCATGGGTGGGACAGCAAAAAGAAAGTGAAAAAATAAAAATAAATAAATAAATAAAACCTAAAAACCAAAGGGACAAGAAATAGTTAAAGGAAGAGGAAGAAAGGAAAGAAACTCAATCCGAACTCCAACATCAAAACAATAATAAAGAATTTGCAGCGACAGGCAAAATACATCAACCAATGAAGGGAGTAGTAACAAAGGAAATATCAGTCTTTATCAGTCGTTATTCAAGTCTCTTAGCTATCGAACATGCAAACGCAGCAGAGGTGCATCTACATGTTAAGGATAGTTCTTAGTATTTTAATCGAACCTTGTATAGCCTCCTGTTGCACAATAGCCAGGTCTCCTCCCTGCACAGTCCAAAGGCATTGAGGAGTCTCCCCCACCAAGCCTCCGAGGGCACCGACAACCACAGGGACCACGTCAACCTGGGTGAGGGACCAAATCCTCGAAATCTCCCGCTTGAAATTATAATATTTCGAGCGCTTTTCAGCCATTTTCTTATTGATGTTGTTCTCACCAGGAACGCTGATGTCTATAATGTAGGCGATGCGCTCCTTGTCATCAACAAGGAGCAGATCGGGCCTGTTTGCTGATAGTTTCAGGTCAGTTGGGACCGAATACTCCCAATAGAGGCAATACCGATCACTCTTGACCAATGCCTTGAGCTGGTGGTCGAATCGTGAAGCACCAGTAGGTAGATCTCGTGCTTTACACATTTCGAAGTGCACATACTTTACTATCCAGTTATGTCGTTCAATGTAACTGGTCCGAGCAAGAACTGGGCAGGCACTGACAATGTGGTCAATTGTTTCCAAGCTGCCCTTGCAAAGCCTGCAATTGGCATCTGTTCGAGCAATTGACTTCATTATGGCGTATTGGTAATTTTTCGTTTTGAGGGATTGGTCTTGTGCTGCCATAATCATGCCTTCAGTTGAAGGTTTCAGTGTCCTTGATTTCAACCACATGAAGGTAAGCTCCTTATCTAGGCGATTCTCCTCCAATCGGCTCCAATATCTCCCAATGCAGCGGCATAGTGGAAAGTGTTTTGGATTTTCGCTCAGCGCACGCTTGTTCAATGGTATGCTTATTGGGTAAAGCTGGTCCAGCTGCTGGCAGATCCAAACTCGACAGGAACTTAGCGGCCTTTGCAGTTATTGAGTGGCTTTTTGTTGTAGGTTTTTGTTGATGATACTGATAAAGCAGGTTTATTCTGTCTATTGGGCTGGTACTCATGTAGCGGGCCAGGCCACACATGCTCCGGCCGTGCATATCCTCACAAGAGACCAAGCCCGGGCCTCCATCTCCCCTCTTCATGTAGAGCCTGTTGACTGAGGCTTTGGGGTGGTGAAATCCAGACGCAGTCAAGGCTGATCTTGTCGCTCGATCTGTGGTCTTGATTTCAGCCTCGGTCCAATTTACGATTCCATAACTATATGTCATAACAGGCAGAGCATACGTATTGATGGCCTTGATCAAGTTTCGCGCATTCAATCCACTGTTAAGAAGCAAATACAATCTCTTTTTGTATTCTGCAGTGAGTTGCGTCTTGAGCTGCGGGGGAGGTATCATGGCTGCTTGCACTACTCCAAGGTACTTGTACTTCCTCCGTATACAAAAACTTCGTGACCTTTTTTGAAGGCTGCGCATAGCTCTGGAATTGTTCCGTTTGACTTGGAATAACACTCGTGGATTGTCTTACCTGTTTACAACCTATATACAAAGAAAGAAGCAACTCAGACGAATGAGATTGAGTGTATTCAGAGTCTTCGTCGCTCCTGTCATTGTCACCTGACGATGCTGACTCCGCATCGCCAAAAGTCGCTGCTTCCGCTCGCATTTCGTTCAGATTCTTTTCAGCTGCAATGATAATCCGACGCGGGACTTTGGCTAGCGTACTCTTCATTTACACAGCTGTGTACGAATCCGTGTCGCCTATATTCAGTCGTTCCAACCCGCGACCTCCATTATGCCGTGAAACGAGTCGCTCAAGCACATCCACACGCTTCGCATTTTCTCGGCAGGAGAATCCTCCCAGCATTCTACAACGGCTTCGACGAGGTCCCTGCGATTCCGCTATGCCACAACGGAGACGTCTGACTGGAGTGGAGAGTGGCGAAGAAAGCCAGGTCATCGACATTCTGATCCGGAGTGTGCGCTTGTTGCAGGACGACTGAAATGTTTCATCTTTCCGTGCGAGCGGAACCGATTTATGTTTTCACGCTGCGTATGGGGCCGCACACCGCAAGTAGATCTACGAGTCTGGCCAGTTTCAGGGCAGTGAGTGCCGCGTGAGTCGTTACTCCGTACTCCAGGCGCGAGCTCCACTTCGTCATGGTGTCAGTTTCGAGCAAGTAAGTGTTAGCTTTTTTTGTCATTTGACTCGTGAGTTCCTGTCGGCAACGTCCTCACACGCATGGCTTTCGTGGAGAATATGTTCGAGATCAACCAAACCTACCTCAACATGAATGTGGGTTGTCGATGACAGCCTTTGGCGCGGTTCGTTGAGCAAGTACTTGCTCAAAAACACCGTTGAAAAAAGTCACGAAGTTTTTGTATACGGAGGAAGTATGTTTCATTGAGTCGTAGGGACTCTGCAATGGTCTCATCGCCAACCTGGATAGAGCATCCTTCATCTGGTTTTCCTCTCCTGGCGTGCAGCACGGCACACTTGGCCGGGTTGAGATTCATGCCGATGTCATCACCAACGCCACACACGGTAGACACGAGGGTAGTCACATCCTTTGTAGTTTTCCCGTAGAGTTTAATGTCGTCCATGTACCAAGAGTGATTGATAGACAACTCGGCGTCTCTGCAGCTCACTCTGTATCCCAAAGGCAATCGGTTGAGCTCAAAACTGATTGGGTTTAGCGCCAGGCAAAACAGTAACGGGGATAATGTGGCACCTTGAAATATGCCTCTTCTTATAGAAATGTTGCCGGTAGTGACCCTGCATCTTCCCTGGTCGCATATGTGCATTGTCGTTCTCCAGTTCTGCATGCTACGAGCAATAGATGTGACCAAAGACGGGTGGAATCGATACATCGTCAAAGCATGTAGAATCCATTCATGCGACACGCTATCAAACGCCTTTTTGAAGTCCAGGTATGCCATGACCAGATTTCGCCCTTTCGTATGGGCATCCTCCAGAATCATCTTATCCACCATCAGGTGCTCCTTGCAACCAAGACCAGCTGCTGCACAACCGCGCTGCTCCGTTGCAAGTATTTCATGTTGATTGATGTGCTGCCACATAATCTTCGATATGGCGGCGGTAAAGAGCTTGTACTGTATCGGAAGACACGTAATTGGTCTATAATCTTTGGGCATTGCCGATGGTGGAGAAGTCTTAGGAAGGAGAGTAGTAGCGCCAGACGTCAACCATCCCGGAATGTCACTGTGGCCATCTATCACCCTCTGGAAGGCTCTCCGAAGGTAAGAGTGCAGGCTTGTCAGCCTCTTCCACCAGTACCCATGCAACTTGTCATGGCCTGGAGCCCTCCACAAGGCTAGTTTGCGCAGGCAGTCAGCCAGGATGTCCTGGGTGATAACTGCGCTACTCTGCACAGGGACGTGTTCTTCATAATATTCTGCTTGCCTTACATACCACTCACCAGCGGTGAACGGCGCAGGTGTAGACAGAAGATCACTCCAGAATTCGGTGACTTCACCCGCCTCTGGAAATTGCGGCGTCTCCAATCGATTTGAAGCACCACTAACAGTTATACAGTTATTATTATTATTATTATTGGGATGACGACTACACCATAGCTCAGTGGTTAGAGCATCGCTAGCTACAAGCGAGGGTCCCTGGTTCGAGTCCTGGTGGTGATAGTCAATTTTTTCTTCAGACTTTTCCCGTTTGTCTCTTTCCCTCAAACTTGTGAAGATATTATTATTATTATTATTCTCAATTCATGGATGACATGATGTCAACCAATATTATGAATTAGGGCTACCAGCCATGTCTAAGATGACCACTCAAGGGACCTTGAAAACGTGGTCTCTGTAACCAGGTGGTCTCCTTATCCAGGGTCATTTGATTGGGAATAAAGTCGATTGGTCTTGGTTGTAATGGTCTTCTTGGACAGGTGGTCGCCTTATCCGAGTGGTCGCCTTATCCGAGTGGTCTCCTTAACAGGTTTTACTGTAATAGATAAAGAGAGGTTATAAGATGTCACCGAACAGTCTAGGAAGATAATTCCCGCGGGTATTTCAATGGCATTGGGGTCCAAATTAGATACGTACTTGTAGATGTATTATGTATACTAATGCCTCCACCCTCGGACAAACAATAATTATGGCATCTGGCGATGGCCAATTGTAGAAATACTATTGATAAAACGAATTTGGATTTTCAGGTGTCCTTTGGAATGGGCGTGTTCCCTTCACCGATCTTAATGCCAGAATGTAAGACACCTTAATTAAAAGACATTAGTGAGGTTTTGCATTCCGAATTTCGGCTCGGCGTTCTTCGGGCATTTGTCGAACATCAAAATGTCGAATTTTCGCACCAATGTTTGTTTTGCAAGTCGAAAATGATGTGTTTTCATTTCGTGAGCCCCAGCATCAGCAACGTTCTGTCCCGTGCTCCTTTTCTTGCTGATTCCGACGAATTTTGATCGCCCAAAGAGTCGAGGGCCAAACCTGCCTCCTCAGTCGCCTCAGAAAAACCAACTCCATGGCCAAGTCAAATTTTATGCGTATCGCCATAGTCTTTTCAGCCACACAGATGACGGTGAGGACACTCCAGGCGAAAGAGAATAGACAGGCAGTGGAGAGAAGCAATCAGAGGCAGCTGACGATGCTGATGTCGCCAAAGACGCCTGCGAAGCCATGCCAAGATAAGAAACATCTTTGAATAAATCACGCGCTAGCGCTCTTCAACAAGAAAATTCATCCGAAAAATATGTTCGGCAAAGTGAGCTTTTTCCGAACAATCATGCCGAATCTTCGTGTGCATTTTCGACCTCGCTCCTGCGTGCCGAATCTTTTTGCCGAATTTCGGAATGCAAAACCTCGCTATTATGATTGCTTAAAAAGGTACAAGATTCGGAAAGTTCAATGAAATTCGACTAGGAACATTAATTATTATTATTATTATTACTTCGTATTATTATTAGAAACGACATCAATGTCCAGTTCCCCAAGAAGAGGACTGTTTATAATAATATCTCGTTTAGGATGACCCAAAGGCAAATCGCCTATAGAGCGGTTCACCGCATTGAATGGTTGTAGTATGACAAAGCAAAAAACTGTTACTGGTAGTAACGCATGTCGCTGCTCTCATGTCAGGAGGCGGCTGCTGTATCGCGAGAGAAATTAGAGGACGCTGAATGAAGCTGCATAGATTCCCATCCCGTACCCGTCACCTCCCTCCCTTTACCCCTAACTCGCTCCGGCATATTTCGGCACTATACAACACAGATCATCCACGTGACGTCTCAACCCGAAATGATTGCGCAATTCCATTGAAAGTCCAAACAAACAACACTGGGGGCCGTGGTGTCAAGTTATAAAAACTGTCTGCGCAAATATGTCGCTCCGTCATGTCTCAGTATAGCAATTTTCCTTTTCCACCATTTTCCCCAGATAGGTTAACTTCCGAGGGGCATCTTTTGGCCCTTTGTACAGTTCCCTATATGTTGTGCGTGAAAATCAATAGGGATGCATGCCTTACTTCCATCGCATCCAACCATGACGTCCGAGTGATTGATTGCGGACGAGGCAACTTTAAACTTGATCTACACAACAGCAGCAGTTAACCAAACAATCCAGAATCAATGAGCTTCAAAACCAAACTGATAGGAGAGCGATTTATCCCTCAAATATCATCATTGCGATCGCTCGTATCCATGTTCACCTCCAACCTTTTCACTCAGTTTATGTACATAACTACGAAGTCGCTTAGTTCAGGACGCATGGATAAACTGTCAGTTTCTTCCGCTACCACCTACCTACTCAAACCTTCATTTAAAAGAACACGATTGCGAAGCAGCAAAAAAGCAAATAAATGGAGAAAAGCAATGTAAATGTAAATTTGATAACCGCAATCAATAAAATGAGCTGAAAACTTGCAAGCCAGATATGAAAGAAAGATTTTTCTTTCTTTCATATCTGGCTTGCAAGTGTTGAGTTTCGGAGAGAAATGAGCAGTACGTGGCATGTGGCCTCTAATTTCCTAAAACTTTGAAAATCTCGGTGAAGTCCAAATTTGAAATTGAACCGACATTTGTGTACTTTAAAATCTTGTAGGACGCATCACACAGCTTCATAAGTAAAAAATGGGTTGTGAGCAACACTAGCTCACACTCAAATCACTGCTTTTCACCAGAAAATATTATATTTCAACGTTTCGGTCATGAAATAACCATCATCAGGAATAAGTGGGCACACCGGTTAGGATGGGTTAATAAATGAGGAGCGCTGCGAACTGATAACAAATCACACCTGCATGCACTATGACGAGGAGAGAACAAAAGGACAAAACATCACCAAAAAAACCAGGTATAGAAATAACGCAATACGCGACAACTCTAAATATGGCACAGGTACAGGCAACAAACAGAATGTACATGTGCACTAGGTGCGTGCAGACATGTAATTGCAGGCGCTAGCAACAACAGTAGTAGTATGCACTAGTGCAAGGGGTGTTAAACCACCACTATCCAGGAAGAGCGAGTATCAGGGCCAGAAATATGTACAAGGCAGTACTTCACCAGAGACTTCACAGGAGGTCCCACCCTGCGTTATTGTTTATGTTGGGGCTCGTGTCGCGAATTTGTATTGCTTCGCGTATTCTCCTCCTGGCCCGATCCGACTCAGTGGCAAGGCCGCGAACCTCTGTGAATGCCGACTCGCCAAGCGGCAGTATCTCGCCGCCATGGTGAAGTCGGTAGTGCTCGCCCAGGGTTTTCCAGACGTCTTGTTGCGTGAGTTATCATTGTGTTCTTTTGTTCGCCTTGCTACACTACGGCCAGTCTCTCCAACATACTTCTCCGAGCACTTGCAGGTCAGACGATAAACCACGTTGCGTCTTGTGCACTTTACCTCGCTCGATTGGCATGCAACGCAGGCGGCTTTCGGCCTTCCTCGTCGCCTCGGGGCAGCGGGATCCACCCACTTACGGCAGCAAGGTCCAGTGAGGCTGGACTTAGTGACGCTGTTGGAAAGCCTTGCATTCTTGTAGATTATCTGTACATTTAGATTGTAATTGTTTAGAAGACGGTGGACCCTGTAGTGGATGGCATCCGTTTTGAATGGTAACTTCAACGTGGATCGATAGTCTTTCTTTTGTTTAGCAGGTCGTCTGGCTCGTTCATGAGCAGTCGCGATAACTTTGTCAGGAAAGTTGTTGAATTTTAATGTGTCAATAACCTTTTGCTCACTTCGCTGGCGGGCTGCAGGATCAGAGGAAAGGCGGGCCGCGCGGAGGAATTCCGAAGACGCGATGGCGAGTTTTTGCTGTTGCGGAACGCACGAGTTGAAGTCTGAGACGAGGCCACTGTGGCAAGCTTTGCGGAACAGCTCGAATTATACTGCGCCCTCGGAGGAGACATGAATAGTCGTGTCCATAAAGTCAACCGACCCATTTTGTGTACTTTATTCATGCAATGTAAAAAACGGTGGATACGATATGCAATGAAACGATCAAAATATGAAGAAAAGGTGTAGAGAAAAAATGGTTTCAAACAAGTTTTCGTACAACACTCATCCGGAATTGTCCTTGTAATAAAGGACACTGAAACAAAATTGAACTATTACAGAAAATCTAAGTTAGAGAAATAACACTAAGAACAACAGCAGTGAAATGTACAAGTGTGAATTTTAACAATCAAAGCGAGAGCAATAACGAGTGTGCTAACAATAAACATGCAAATGGAAAAATGAACAAACAAGAGAAGGAAAGAAGGAAGGAAAAAGTGATAACACATAACAGCAGTGCATTTCACCTGGAACATTAACGGCCAAGCTTGGCCGCACCAAACACGACACGTTACTTGACCAATTTCAACCCAATTATACTATCTTTCTGTACACACAAATTACGCTTATACAGACGCTGATAGATGGCTTCCAACACTTTTAATTGTAGTCCATAACCATGACGACCACGGCACAATACAGTGAACGAAATATCGGAATACGAATTGCAACAATCAGGACTAACTAGCAGATGATTGTACACTGAAGACTTGCTACCACGAAACCTACGCACAACACCGGCACTCTCACCATCACTCCCATCACTGCTCTCAGACTCACTGCTCCCTTCGCCGTCCGTTCCATCCTCCGCTCTCTCTGTCTCGTCCATCCCGCCTGACCGCGTCCATTGAACTTAACTCGGCCGTCACCCTGCTGTCATGTCCCTCCTTTCGCCCTTGTCCGTTGAGAGCGTAGCTTCTGTTGTAGTTGGCTGTTTATCGTCTTGGTCTTTCAATTGTGGGCTTGGATGGTGGATTAGTTGTGGTTGCTGTAGATTGCGCTGTTGGTGTTGGTGTGGGAGCTGCTGATATGCAAGGTGGGTCTTTTTGAGTCGGCATTTGTAGTGAATAAAGTACACAAATGTCGGTTCAGCTCATTTTATTGATTGCGGTTATCAAAATATTGTCTCCTCGCTGTTAGTTTAAATGCAAATTCCAAATCAATAATCATAGACACGATCAAAATAATATGAAAAACACAATCTTGATTCTGGGCAGTCCTCAAAATGCGGAAGGGGTATTCGTGACGTACTATTTATTGCCAAACACATCAATCCAACAGGTGATCACACCAATCCAACAGGTGATCACACCAATCCAACAGGCGATCACACCAATCCAGCAGGCGATAACACCAATCCAACAGGCGATCTAAAGCAAACTCACCAAGAGATCTAGACACGCGACAGCACGTGGCACTCAAGAAAAAGCCTTACATACTGCTTTGTGCTACCTACATGTATCTACATACAATATACTTACCTACCTACCTATCTACCTACCTACATTCAACGACACCGTACCTATACCTACCTACCTCACAGGTCACTAGTAAGAAACAAAGCAAAAAGACAACCGAGTACGTTAAAGCCTACTACTACTAGTACATACATAATAACCCAATACATGTACAATACTAGTTTTAGATAAACCTTGTTTCATGCTGTCAAACTAATAACATAGTACTTGGTCCGGCTCATCGCAATTTTCGCTTATCCCCCACGCACTTTTTAACAGGTAAAACCCAGTCCAATCACGATATCTAACTTACTTTTGCTTAGGAGATCGTGATGGCAAGATCAAAGGAGGCACCAAAGAAAAAATGATCGCGATTGTAGCGCTTTGAATCGCGATGTATTCGACTCTTTTGGGAATTGGGAATCTGGCCATTCACTGTCTGTGTCGCCAAAAGCCAAGCGCAGCGACCCGAAGACCGGAACTGTAGCAGGGGCAAATGACATCCTAGATCCTGGCCTGGAGAGGGTGACAGGCACGCGTGCACGGAAGAGGAGTATGAGCGTCATGCTGAAGAAGAAAGGTGTTTTTGATGCGATGCGCCCGGCCGACGTGTTGGTTGTTCCTTCTCTTGGTGGACCTAGCAGCCGCATTACAAGAGTCGTGGCCAGCTTATCCAGCGGAGCGTATGACAGCTGTCTGGAGAGGCCTGTACGCCTCATTCGAAGGCTAAGGCTTTGTTGAAACACACTGTGGTGACACACAGGTCACACTGCCCATGGTTCCTTCAAGCACTGAAGTGACAGCCACAACTGTTTCTTTCCCATTGCTGCCATCCGATAGGCTGAGAACGCAAGAGATACTCTACCAATCTACGCCAGCTAGCAGCTAGACACCAGCAAATGTCAGCTCATGTAACGGCGCGGCGAGAGATGCAGAGTTGAATGAACTCTGGAGCTGTATTACTACTAGTGTGAGTGCAAGAACACGCTCCTTCGCTTATTTATTTCGTTCATTTTGCTTACCTTGCTTCCTTTCTTCGACTCGCTTCACCTGATTCCATTGCTGAAATTTTTTTCTTGTGGCGGAGAGTATTCATGTATCATGCTTCCTCACACTATGCCTGTTGGAAATTTCACAGAGCGGTAAAAAAAATTCCTGTTCTTAGGCCCCGGTCACACATGCACTTTTTTTGGCGGTTCCGCCAAAGCGTAACTTACGCTTCCGCCGTTGCCTCGGCAACGGCGGAGGCGTAAGTTACGCTTTGGCGGAAAGTTTGGATTTCGCTACGCCAAAAAAATGCGAGCGGAGCCTCCGCTTTCGCGGATCCGCTTTGGCGGAACCTGCATGGTGATCAGCTTTGGAGTTTGGTGTGCTACTTCTGCACTGAGTTCTGGTGTTGTTTGGTTGCCGTTTGGTATTCAGTTTTCATATTGTTCTTCTTTGCCAATGAACTGTACGTTCTGGAGATCTCGCAAACAATACTGCATCGTTATGAGTGGATAATTGGTGAGGGAATCCGTCTCCCCACTCATTGGCCCCGATCGCGGACGATCTCCAACTCTCTCCTTCTCTCTCCAAGCAATACGTCCACCAGAGTATGCAACACTAGGACTGCAACCAGGGAGTAGTAGCGTACTCTGCCACACCCTCACTGCAACTGCAGGCATCCACGCAGTTGCTGGGTCGATGATGGATCATGGAGGAGGCAACGACACCCTGCTATAAAACTATTTGAATTTGATATTGATGTAAACTAAACTAATATTCAAATACACCCGTGCTGGGCCGCAGTGAATGTGCCCCAAATCCACGAGTGTACTTGACAGGAGACATTCAGCAGCCTGTCAGCGATCCACGATAGCTCTACTTGTACAAGCGAAGGCCGCTCCGACTCGGACAAGAACATCTAAAATTTCATAGGACGTGCTGCATTTGCATTCTCTCCGCCAAAGCGGAGCGTTGAGGAGCAGAGTAGTCTACATGTATGTGTGACCGCTGCATCGTGTGGTCCGCCAAAGCGGCTGCGGTAGTTCCGCTTTCCGCCTCCGCAAAAGCGGTGCAAGCTTTTCATGTGTGACCGCGGCCTTAGTGGCGATAGATATTTAAAATGTTAATAAGCGACATTTGCGATGAGCCGGACCAAGCACATACATGTACATGTATGTTCACCAAAACTGTTCGGACTACTGCCGTACTGGAGAAACACTCACCGAATTGTTGACAGCAAAAATCAATGCAGTCTTTGCATAGCCTTCAGTTGTTGAACTTGTTGGAAGACCTCACGCAGACGCTCTTCCCCTGCAGCTAGTTCACCGGCCTGTGTTATTATTAGAAGTTTCGTAAAACAAATGGAGACTCTAACAATCGCTGATCAACCTTGCACCACATTCGGAGAAAGAGAAGTGATTTCATACCTGTGCGCCGTGTTGTACTTTTCAATAGCAGTGGTGCGACTGGCTGGTACCATGCCTGGCTTAGCTTAGTAGAAGCCGAAAAGGCTGGGTAGCACGGTCAGAGCGCGGCTGACACCATGCAATCACCTCGGGAACGTCTCACTTCGTGCCACTTCCAGACTGTGTTTGCTTGAAGCGTGCAGCAAGTGTGGGGTAGCCCTCGTATGGTGTTGGACGGAATGCAAGTACTCAGTAGTTGTAACCTCGTGCAGTGTTCCCTTTCGATCTCGGCTACGGCTAAGTGCTACTACAGTGCTGGTCACTGAAATCCGACCCCCTTGGATTTCAGTTACCAGCACTGTACTCTGTAGTACTAGTAACGTAGCGTTGGCACACTTGTAACTCACACAGCTGCAGCGTGAATCACTTTCAATGTATTGGTCACGCGTGTTGCACCGCGCCGCACCCCGCACTTGCAACTCTTACCAAAGTCCTTGCTTGCAGATCCATGACTGCATGAGTCATGACATGGATAATAACTACTTAACTACTACTAGTAGTCTCACTGCATTCTGCATTCACTGCATTCACTGCATTTCATATTGACCTTAGAAATACTGCTGCACTTTCAACCGCCTCTTTACACCCATTGCCCACACTGCATTCAGCTCCTTCTTCTGCATAGAACCAAATGGCATTCCTTGTGCAATGACTGTAGCCCACACATCTACTTTGACCTTTCTTCTTCTCTCTCTGCTGAGCTTTGCCGTGACCATTGCTGTTGCAGCATTTATGCTGTCTGCCTGTAAAAGCTGCTGTTCACAATTCTCTACAGTTCAGTTAGAAACTACAGTTAGAAATGCCAGTTAGAAACGCCAGTTAGAGATGCCAGTTACTCACACTGCGACCGGACCATGAGCACGCGTCCATGCGTCAGCAAAACGCAGAAACGTGGCAGTCGTGCCCACACTAGGCCTCGTACACGCGTAGACGTGAAGTTGTCACACAAACTTTACGAATTGCAGTGGACCGTATGCGTGTTAAAACAAAATGGCGTCACGATTTATTGAAAGTGGTATACATGTAGTTGGTGGTACGAGTGTTCAAAACCATTTGAACTTCATACTGTTCGTCCTCTTTTTGACATGCTCTCTTTCCATCGTCCTTAGCTTTTGTTTGTTGAGAGCTGTTTTGGCTTTCTCCTATACCTCTGGGGGATGCCAAGTGATGGTTTTGAGAGGCTGGTGATGGCTGTGAGCCAGAGTTTGCCGATCGGCGTCGTCCTCGCTATAGCGATGAAAATACTAGTTACTGCGCACCTGGCAGATATCACAACACGTCGGAGCGTCCAGGAGCAAAGGAATCTTGGGTTTTCACTGGAATCTAGTTCATCCAGCATCGTGTAGCCCACCGTCGGTGAATGGCGGTCGAGAAAGGTCGAACCTGGTCTTCTGCAGCATCTCGCAGTCCTGCGAGGCACACTGAATACGCCTGTCATGTATTCTACAAATAAAAATCACGAAGTAGTGGACTTTACAGTGATGAGTCTATCCTGTATGCTGCAAAAGACACAGGAAATGTGACTGGTGTCCGTACACTGGACGCCAATATCATCCCAGTCTTCTCCTGCAGGATCTGTTTGACATTGACATACCGGTATGCAGTGGGTCGACATTGGCCTGGTTTGGCAGCTATCTGCCTGGGTGGATGTAGCAGGTTTGCATTGGCGCGTCGTCCAGTCCGACATTTTCTTGTAACTGTGGAGTACCGGCAGGGTTTGAGAGATTGCTCGTGCTGTGAACACATCTCTTCTGCCTGTCTCCGTCTTGGAAGTGCCGTCTCGCCGCTTCCTTGCTCTACAGTCACGCCGTTATTTCGCTTTGTTTCGTGGTGCAGCTGAAAACCTGCCCAAACAACTGTGAGCTCGCAACATGGTATGGACAAATTGCACCACTCATGCTGGTTAACTAAAACCGGGATAGTCGAGTAAGCGAGTTCACTCCCTGGGCCATGGCAAGATCTGTTCAGCGCGGGCTATTCCAACCTCCAAGTGCATAGTCACCGATCGATCCATGCGATGGTGGTTGACCTACAAAGAGCCAAGGTCTACGAGTACTACTATTGGATGCAGTCAACAAAATCAAAGTACCTCAGTATGCCCCAGAATAGGGCATGTGCATCTATAGCATGACACAACAGGGGTTCTGGCGGCACCTGTCAAACAAGCAGTAGCGACTAGTGCCAGCTACCTATTGGAGGCTAGCCGCTACAGTCTGTCACTGGAGATAATTATTATGTTCACTGTTTAGACTGAGCACAATCAATGATGCCCAATCAATCTGCCCAATTTGTGTTCTGTTCCAACTAATTATAACGTCCCATCGCATCAACCCTACCACACGCACATGTTGTCACTCTAGCACGACTTGTGTTATTATTGTTTATTTTGATTCGCACGATAAATAGAGCACAATAAACGTTAACTTGACCGAAGGTTAAAGGTGACTGCAGAATAATATAGAGGAACACATCGAGGTACAGGTACCGGCATCAATACAGTATCAGAGAGAAACAAATAAAAATGAGAGGTACGCAGAAAAAACTCCCGTAAGCCCAAGGGGAAGTGGTTGATGAGGGATGAATGCACTCTCCACGCTCATCTACACTGTTCGTGGAAATGCACACATACATACAATAATATACAACATAGCAATAGCATGCACAGAACCGAACAATGTCATGTTCACACATGCAAGCACAGACCTGAACATTAGTACCAAAAGCCGATACAGACAATATCCCCATACACACAGACGCACACACACACACACACACACACACACACACACACACACACACACACACACACACACACACACACACACACACACACACAGTGTCCCATGTATGCGCCCGTGGCAAGAAAAGCATGCAAATCTACAAATGCACTGGATGTGAACCCACAGATTTTCTCTTATAGCAACGATAGCGGATCTGATTCTGAATGAAACACACACACACACAATACAATCATTGAATGCCCATCCGCAGATGATGGCAGGTCCTGAAAGAACAGGCAGTGTTCCAGTGATGGGGAACAGAACTTCGAGTGGCGAGTGAGGTATACACACACACACACACACACGTGCGCGCGCGGGCACACAATAAAGTATTCAGAAATAGAATCGACATCGTAGTATTCATTGGTTGGGGAATGGAAAGGAAAATAAAACATTGCTGTAGGTTATTGTTGTAAGGACACTAGGAGCACAACAGAAAGGTAAGCAACTTGCTTTGAAGCAAAGAAAGTTATTATTCCACGGATCTCAGAAGGAAGGAACGTTCCAGAATGCTGCACTGGCAACAGGCGACCTGCATGTGCGCGGCCCCTGCAGTCGGTCCAGCTGCCGGCCTTGCAGTGCTGAAAAGAATGTGCAGTACAGCATGTCACATAGTATCGCAGCCTGGACAAATAGGCGCTAGGAAGTCCTAGTTATGTGCTCACCTACACCACGATGCACCAATCTTCTGAGCTACTTTGGCAACAACTTTGTACTTGAGACTCCCATGGGCTGAGCCAGTTGTTGAGGGCTGCATCAAGGTGGACGGCAATGACCGCTGATGGCAAGGCAATCCATGATACACAGTCACTAGGGCATCGTCAACATGGCGCTGAGGCTGGATCGATAAAATTAACCTTTAGGCTGCCGCGGGGTTGACAACGAGGCCGCTGTCTCGAAGCTAGTCAGTCAGCCTGGTCACCGCCATTGACGAACCAGTCGCCACCGCCAGCAGTGGCGGTAGGTTGTGACAAGTGTTGTGCAATATTGTCAGCAAATTCAGTACTCAGGATAAGATGAGTGACAAAGGGAACGTTGCGTTTGATAATATTGAAGTGAACAGGGATGATCACAAACCCTGCGCGTACTCCACCGTGAGTTACAAGAAAATTCCGGACTGGACGACGAGCAAACACCAACCTGCTACATCCAACCAGGCAGATACTATTACGATAGCTGCCAAACCAGGTCAATGCCGACCTACTGCATAATGTCAATGTCAAACAGATCCTGCAGAAGAAGACTGGGGTGTTGGCGTCCAGTCACTGAGTGTACAGACACCAGTCACATTTTCTGCGTCTTTTGCAGCATACAGGATAGACTCATCACTGTAAAGTCCACTACTTCGTGATTTTTATTTGTAGAATACATGACAGGCGTATTCAGTGTGCCTCGCAGGACTGCGAGATGCTGCAGAAGACCAGGTTCGAACTTTCTGGACCGCCATTCACCGACGGTGGGCTACACGATGCTGGATGAACTAGATTCCAGTGAAAACCCAAGATTCCTTTGCTCCTGGACGCTCCGACGTGTTGTGATATCTGCCAGGTGCGCAGTAACTAGTATTTTCATCGCTATAGCGAGGACGACGCCGATCGGCAAACTCTCGCTCACAGCCATCACCAGCCTCTCAAAACCATCACTTGGCACCCCCCAGAGGTATAGGAGAAAGCCAAAACAGCTCTCAACAAACAAAAGCTAAGGACGATGGAAAGAGAGCATGTCAAAAAGAAGACGAACAGTATGAAGTTCAAATGGTTTTGAACACTCGTACCACCAACTATACCACTTTCAATAAATCGTGACGCCATTTTGTTTTAACATGAATATCGCGGGTTCGTATCCAAAAGAGTTCGTGCGTTTCCTTATAAAGTTCTTTTTTCTTCTTCTTTTTTTTCGTACTTCTATGCGTATCTCGCGCCAGGTGTTTTGTTGTTGTTGTTGTTGCCCGTTTTGGATGTAAATTTTCGCATGTTGCATGTTGGA
Source organism: Sycon ciliatum (assembly GCF_964019385.1). Classification (NCBI taxonomy): domain Eukaryota; kingdom Metazoa; phylum Porifera; class Calcarea; order Leucosolenida; family Sycettidae; genus Sycon; species Sycon ciliatum. Next base: position 24,090,307 of record NC_088651.1, on the reverse strand, counting down.
GGAAGTGCCTCGTGGCTCGTATTCTTGAAGTCGACGAAAATAACTCATACAATCAGGTAGGTTTGGACTCTTGAGGGACTGCCGCTGACATCCAAGCGCTTTCGCTTTCCTGACCTCGTGGTCAGAGCAAGTGCCAGTGCAGTGGAAATTCCGGTTGTGGTTTCTTTCGTCTGTTGCCGAGATGAGAACTGTATTTTCCGATGATATGTAACTGAAATGTCTTGAGGTATGGCATTCCATCATCGCAGAAAAGTAGAGAAAGATGATTTCCCAAACCGAAAAGCCAGACCAAGCTGCCATCGTATTGAACGAGTACACTGTAGTGTAGAAACTGGTCACTGACCCGATCAACTGACAACGAAGCAACTACAAAAACAAAATTGACATCGTCCACAAAGGACAACGAATGCATACATGTACATATGGCGGTGCGTGCGTACGCGCGTGCAGGACCACAACTACATGTACAACATTTAAAAAATGTGCATATGTCGAGGATGACATCGACAACCGTCGAGTTTCATGAATCAACACCCCGGAATTTGAGAAATTGAACATACTTCCAGGGCATACATGTAGATTAACGGCCGGACATCTGACATTTTCCGGCCATTTTCGGCCACTGACCGGACGTTTTCAATTTCACCGGACATAGTGTCCGGTCAAAAAGGAAAAAAAGAGCAGCGACCTTTCGACCTTTTTATGCAGAGTTGGGTTTTCTTCGGAGCTTCGTGCCAAATGCGACTTGCATATCGCAACTAACACGTCTACACCGTAGCCTCGATCCCTCAGGCGTAGACTTCACCATAATCCGCCTGTAGCAACGCGGTTGCTACAGTCAATTCACACTTTCGACCTTTGGTATATGCATGGTACATGGTGTCGACTTCGCACCTGAATCTATGGGTTGAACTGCAGTGCAGTTGTTCGCTCTTGAGAGGAAGATGTCATCTTTTATTTTCACCCTTTCACTGACCAGGAATGCAGATAGTCTTTTAGAATGTCTTCTGGAAAGCGAAAGGGAGATTCAGAGGACTTGCCGCCGGGCAAAAAAGTCCGTGGTGTGAAGGCCGCTACTTGCGATAAGTGGATCTCGGACAATGATGCAGAGCTGACTACTTCCGCCTAGCTGATTTATGACCGGCAGAAGAACGATCGGCTGTTAGCAGAATGTTTGAAGTGTTCCGTGTGCATCAAGTTTGTAGACAGAGTCCGCAGTTGTAAAAACTTCAGCGAGGCTTTCATAACCGGATCCAAGAACCTGAGAACATCAGCGTTCAAGGACCATGCTGGAACGGAGATGCATAAACGAGGAATGAATCTTTTCCGCAGGCAAGAGTGTCCCGCTCGAAATGCCCTCGAATTCGGTCCGCGAAGGTACTGTGCGAGGTGGACGATGGTGCTGCCGCTATTGCACGATGCACTTACCTTCTCTGCAAGGAGCATATCGCGTTCGCAAAATTCTTGACTGCAACGCTTTCTTGTACATACATTTGTCGTCAGTAAATAGTTCAGTTTCTAATACAAATAAATTGTACATAGTAATGTGTGAGATACGTCCACATAATGAGTCATTGTGAATATACTTCAGTACTACTAAAAAAAAGAAACACCCTGAAAATGTGTTGTGGAAAATGTCCGGGCATGTCCGGACAGATTTCAAAACGGAAGGACATTTGTCCGAGCTAAATGAAATCCTTAAGCTCTGGCCTGAAGTCTTCAGGCCAGGTTGTACACAAATACGCTTCACGTCTACGATCATGTTGCCGCCAAGTCGTGGCACCCCCCTCCGGAGGTCGCGGACACGATTTGAAATGTGGCCGCGACGTTTTGGTCAAGTTTAGTTCATGCCGTTGCCATGCAACTTGGCCGCATGGACGCTGGTTTTGGTCGCAGTGTGAGCGCGCCCTTACAGGGCATTCACACTACGTTCACCCGATCCCACGTTTCACTCGATTGGCTGGCGTTCACGTCACAACATGTTCACACTATACACTTCACTCACGTTTCAAGTCCTCATTTGGACGGATTCTCACTGTGGCAACAGGCAGAAGCCCGCGACTTGTTCGAAAAAGTTCAAACTCAAAGATCGGGAAAGAGGCAAGGATGGAACGAGGAAATTTTATTGTTTGGTTCTTCATATCTCATGTTGTCACAGTATATGTACCATCTGCAGCACTCCCAGTCTGCTGGCGTTGGTGTTTCGCGTAGAGTTCTCGCCCACGCTTCTTGGTCGAATCAACTTTGTTGTTCACTTCCTGCTCCGTGTATTTCTCGGAGGAGCCCAATTCCTCCCGGATGTAGCAATTCAGCTTTTCAGTCTGAGTCACAAGCCGCACCTTTGCACTTCTGGACAGCATCTGTTTGTCTTTGTTGAGAAGAACATCTCCCCACAACTCGATGAATTTCTTCTCCGCCTCCACAGACCTACATGTATCGTGATAGTCAGATCGAGTGCAAGAGAAAAAAAGAGAAATGACTTTTGATATGGCGGAAGTAGTCTCCCAGTACTAGACTATACTGGCAGTACGAGTCGTGGTCGGCGATCCGCGACCAAACGCCAGGTTTTGATCGCGGCCACGATTTTCACGACCACGATTCACATTTCACGCCATTGCAATATCTCCATGGATACCTGCGTCCAGACGTGACTGGGATCGTAGTGTGAATGCACTATTAGAAATGTCAGTTTAGAGTTAGAGTTCAACCTTCAATCCAGTCTTTAGTAATAATAAAGTTAACAACAGTGTGTTCACTGAGACCCGTGTGCATTTGCCTCAGAGACAGAGAGACTGCGACCCGCTACAGCTCTACGGGGGGGGGGACTGCTAAAGCTTTTTATTTATTCATTTTTTATTTATTTTTTACCTGTACCACACATTGCCGTTCAATGAAAACCGACCGGGGTGATGTGCATGGTCTTCGCAAGTCCTCACGTCTTCAGTCACATCACTCATCCGGGTGTCAGCATGCAGGCGACGACCGATATGGTTCTGGGAAAGGGTAGGGAAACACAACTTTTAAATATTTGGCTTTATTATTATTATTATTAATTCAACATCTCCTGGCTCGTCAGAAGACTGCCAATATATATGAGAAGTCGGGTGGTAGCCAACCACGGCGAACTGAATAATAAGGAGAGATAAATAAAGAGAGTACTGCAAGGGGAGGCATAACGAAAATGGTGAGATTATTTAGGACGAAGAAGCCGAAGCTTGAACTCCTTAATGTCTGTGCATGCTTTAGGGCTAGTTGGCAGGGAAGACCAGAGAGTGTACGCAGAGAAGACTAGATATTTCAGAAACAGGGAGGTATTGGCACGGGTTAATGAGAAGGAATGACGTGTTGATCTGGTGGACACAAACCAGTTATACTTAGCAAAGTGTTTGGGAGCCAGGTTTAATAAGATCAGGTGTACAAGGATGCAAAGATGTTGCTGGTGTCGCTCTAAGAGGGGAGATACTGAAGCTAAACTGTAGAGATGTTGGGAGGAGAATGTTTGATTTTTGCGAAACAGGATTTTTAGAAGCAGACGCTGGTGTATTTCCAGAGTTTGAACAAGGGCCTGAGACAGACCGCACCACGCTGTGTCACAGTAATCAAATATAGGTAGAATGTACGACGTAAAGAACAATTTTCGGCAATGGTCATTTAAATGGTGGCAGTGAGGTTGCAACATGCCAAGGGAGGAGCTAGCTCGCTTGCATACTGACTGGACCTGTGGGGACCAGGACACATGGCTGTCGAACATAACACCAAGGTGTTTGTGTTCATGAGCAATTTTAACGTTAGCATCGGCTCCTGGAAAGTGCAACGGCTGAGTAGGCGGCGATGGGCTGATGAACATTGCTTCGGTCTTCGCGATGTTGGGCCTCAGCTTCCAAGCTTCCATCCATGCTATGGTGGAGTTAATGCCGGTCTGCATGGAGGTAACGAGGTTGGAAGGCGAGCTGTCAGAGCACAACAGTGCAGTGTCATCAGCAAAAAGGCTGACGTCTGGAACTAGAGAGGGCAGATCGTTCACATAAGTTAGGAAAAGGAGTGGACCCAGTATGGACCCTGTGGAACACCAGACACTACAGGTAAAGGATCGGACAAGGAAGCAGAGACACGGACAGTTTGATGACGGGACGACAAATATGACGACAGCCACTGCAGAGCTGTACCACGTACTAGAAAAATGGACTCAAGCTTTGCAAGGAGGCCTCGATGCCAGACTGTATCGAACGCTTTTGATAGATCAAAAACACAAGACCTACATGCTTCTTCAGGTTACGATGTCCGTAAATATCCTGGATTAAGCGTGTCAATTGCAAAGTAGTTGAGTCGCCACGACAGAAGCCGGATTGTGCAGAGGAGAGGGCAGGGGTGACATGGTGGTAGAGAGATTCATAGAAGATGCGTTCACAGACCTTGGATATAGTTGGGAGGAGGGAGATGGGCCTGTAATTAACAGCTTGGGAGCGTTGTCCTTTCTTAAATATCGGGACAACAATAGCAGATTTCCACGCAGACGGGAAGACTCCTGCACGATATGACAAGTTGAAGAGCAAGCAAAGGGGACACGACAAGGAAGGCACCAGCAGTTTAAGGACTTCATTTGGAATACCGTCTTTTCCAGGAGACTTGCAGCTCTTAAGACATTTCAGTTGTTTGCGGACCACACCAGTTGTTGTAAAGACCTCCAGAAGTGGAGCGCGCAGCTCTGGAGCTGGGTGCAGGGGCGGGATAACCCAGTTCGGATCGTGGGGAAGGCCGGGAGAGACAAACTGTTTGTTCAGAGTGTCCGCAATGGATTTTGCCTCAGACTGACGGTTGCCATCAGGATCAATCAAGCACTGGATTGGGGCGCGAGAGACACTGGGACGCTGGGTGCGAATGAACTGATAGAGAGAAGGACGATTGGGTGAGGAGATTGTTGCAGAGAGGGAGCTGATGTAAGAGCGGTAGGTTTTACGGGATAGGTATTTGACAAAGTTGCGTTGAACTCGGTAGGCCTCCATATTGACTGGTGTTGGAAAATTTCGGCTGACACTGAAGAGGTCTCGTTTAAGTTTCACCGCAGATACGAGGACAGTCGACACCCAGGGTGGATTGGATGTCACAGACGATGTGCGTGTGTTTGGCTGACAAGAATGGGTGGAAAAATCAGCGAGGTGGTGCTGGAAGGTTTGTTCCAGGACGATTGAAAATCGATCGACTGCGTTGTCAACAGTTGGGGAGTTGCCTGGGCGTAGAAATGACCAGTCACAATGAGAGAGATCGGAATTAAGAGAGTCCCAGCAGTGAGAGGGGACATGACGATAGCGGTAAGGGAAATGTTTGCGTGGTGCTTGCTGCAGATGTTGGCCAGGCGATGGTGAGAGCTCGAACCGACATGACACGGTCAGATGATCCGAGGATCCAAGAGTACAAGTCGTGTTAATATCCGTTGCAAGCTGGGGGTTGTTGACGAAGAGAAGGTCTAAGCACGACTGGGTCCCTGCAGGTGTTGTGTGCGTTGGGGTAATCACAAGCTGCTCTAGTCCGAAGCAGGTGAGGTGGCGGTAGAGCGCAGCTCCCGCGGGGGACGTTGATTGCTTGACCCACGCATACGAAACAAAAGGCACAGGAGGAGTCCGAGGAAAGTGGCTTCTCGGGTTTTTCCTGAAAGTGAGGTGTCAGATACATTTTAGGAAACATCTGGGAAGCATCGAAGCACAATCCCATAGTGCAGATGGTACATGTTGTATAGATTTCAGGAAAACCAGGAATCGTAATTCTGCAATGCAGCCATTGGCACTTTGATCATCGTTGTGTATTCAATCAGCTGAAGGCACGCCAGAACAAGGTCATCTCGGATCATCAGGAACAAATTGGCGAAAAGATCCATTGCCACGGTCATTTAACCCTTTCAGTGCTATTGACGAGATATCTCACTCTGCCAAGTGTGCCTCACTCTGGCAAATGTAAACTTTTGGGTGTGTACCAAAACACTCGTACACGCCTCACGGTTGACACATACGAACACACATGCGCATATACACACACACACACTCGCACACACACACGCACACCCATAAACTAGCACAATGTACTTTGGTGGAGTGATGGTGGACGGTTGACGATTGACGATTTTTGGACTCTGATGGTGGACGGTGGATGAGGCTTGGGGATATCTTGGAGGAATCTGATGGTACTGCGCGCGTTATTGACTGCTGTATTGGGTTTTATTCCCGTAGCTATGCAGAAGACGTTACTTCAGTAACGTCTGGCGCTAGCCAGGGTCCACACAGCTTTAATTCCCGTAGCGATGCAGAAGACGTTACTTCAGTAACGTCTGGCGCTAGCCAGGGTCCACACAGCTTTAATTCCCGTAGCTATGCAGAAGACGTTACTTCAGTAACGTCTGCCGCTAGCCAGGGTCCACACAGCTTTAATTCCCGTAGCTATGCAGAAGACGTTACTTCAGTAACGTCTGGCGCTAGCCAGGGTCCACACAGCTTTAATTCCCGTAGCTATGCAGAAGACGTTACTTCAGTAACGTCTGGCGCTAGCCAGGGTCCACACAGCTTTAATTTGGTGTTTGTTTGTTTGTTTGTTTGTTTGTTTGTGTCACGCCTGGCGGTATCCCGTATCTGTCCCGTACTTTACCGTACCAGCAAAGACAGCTGGCCACAATATTTTTGTTTGTTTGTGCCATTGACATGCCTGGCGCTATCCCGTACCTGTCCCGTACCATCAAGAGTACGGTACCGTGTATGTGTGGGAGTATACATGGCTGACATTGCTTGTGCATATGTGTGTGTGTGTTGGGGGCGGGGGTGTGGGTACATGCGTGTCTTCGTTCGTGTCCGCGTGAGCGTGTGTTGGTGAGTTTGTATGTGTGTATGGAGGGGGGGGGGAGGACATGCAGGCGTATTTGTGTGTGTCGCTGGGGGGGGGGGGGGGCATGGTTTTTCGTCGCGTGTATCCATGTGTGTGTGTATGCTCGTGCAAGTGATGCGCTCTGGAGATGGTGTCTTGGGATGCCCTCAAGCAATATCACTTACACTGACCACACTCCAGGGATGGGGAGGAGGTGGGGGTTGGGGGTGGGTATGTACCGGTACTCGTTACGAGGAGAGTTTGATCATTACGCAATGTCCACCTGGCAGTGTCGGTAGAGTTCTTTGCAAGCGCTACTAAGTTTTAGATCAATGAAATACGATCGAGTGAGCCAATGTTGCTGCAGGCGCCAGTCAACATCTCAGTGTGGGTAGGACTAGGGCTGTACAGTATCCAACGCTCGTGCTTGACTTACGCAGTCGGATTGCCAAGCAAGTACTCGCTCTTTTCATATTTTCGAGCGAGTGCTGGAGTACTAAGCATTCGATACCCTTTTCATCCCTAGTTATAACACAGTGTAGGTGAAGGTATTTATGTCTGTTTTACTTTTCTGCTTTGCAACATATTCAGGTGACCTGGCTCACACCCACCAACCGTCGGTCACCGATCCGCTCTACCTGCCCGACCCCCATTCCAATTTCAAGTACTGTACGACGGACGCCCGTGAGTTTGACCGGCGCTTCGAGGAGTGGGCGCTGGACAGCGCGAGGGGGAAGTCCCTGGAGTCGCGCTGCATCGAACTGGAGCGCACAGCTCTGTCGTGCGGGATTTGTGGCTGTCTAATTCTGGAAGGCGCACTGCACGTGTTTGAGCAGAAGGGCGAGGCGTACCCCGGGAAGCTATTCATCAGATGCGCACCGACGTATTATGCCATGATGTCGTGTTTGTTCGTACGCTAGCGCTAGCGAGCCTGCTCCTGTCCACCTCGGGGTGGTATTGCGGCAACTCAAACTGTTTTCCGACCTAGTCACCATTCAACTGTCTACTTTCAGCCTCACACATCACTCCACCTAGCAAATCACAACACATTTCTTATGCTTTTGAAAAGACACTATTCACAAGGTGGACCATACAGTAAAACCTGAAAATCGAGACCACCGTGACTAACGACCAGCCTGGTACTAAAGACCACTTCGCCAGGCACAGACTGTCTCACAATCATATATTATGGTTGTGCGGTGCAAACCTCTAACTAAAGACCACCTGCCACTAAAGACCGCTTTCTCTGGCCCCAAGGGGGGTCGTTAGTCACAGGTTTCAATGTATTCAATTTCCTAGGCATTCCAATCACAACCTACATGTATTTCAGTGTGTACTTGTGCAAGCTTTCTGCAACAAGTGTACCAGCATTCAGAAAGCTGTTAGGAGGTGCAATGCCCCCCTCGAGAATTTTTTGACAATGAATGTGATTTTCTGCCGATTCGAAGTACACGTGCCGTGGCCACTTTTTCTTATCAAACTTTGCTTAGGTTCAGCCCATGCACTTGATATGGCCTCAGTGCTGGAATAATCCCTTGCCACAATTCATATTAGTTTGTTTCGTAAAAACGAGAGTATGTCAAGTTACGTAGGTATCATGATTCTTTTGTCAATATTGAAAAATAGCTGCTGGGATGATCCAGTGATGCAAAGCGGAATAGGGCAGCTGCTTACTCCGGCTACTGTCAATTAAGTGTTTGTATGTTGCTGTTGCTGCTGGTGCTGCTGCTATTGCTCCTAATGTTGAGGTTGGTGCTGATGCGGCAGAGACAGCTATTACTGCCACTATTGCTGCTGCTGCGGCCTCTGCTGCTGCCACTGCAGACTACAGTAGCTGCTGCCACTGCTGTTGCTGGTACCGTGACTGGTTCCACTGCTGTTGCTGGTAGCATGACTGATTCCACTGCTCTTGCTGGTGGTTTTGCGGTTGGGCGCCTTGTCGGAGTGGTGGCATAGACACAATTTAATGTGTTATACTGTACAATGCTACAACAATTATACCACTGTGATTAGCCTTTCTTTCAATTACTAAGACGTGGACTAGCCACAAATAAATGGGAATAGCGCGGAGGACCATCGTTGTTGGCCGACTCTAACGGCGGCGCGGAGGGGGCCAAAGAGGTGGCTTGCACATCCCGCTGCTCCTGAGACTGGTGTTGCCGCTCCTGCTGCTGCTGCGCCTCTTGCTGTTGCTCGTGGCGATGATTTCTGACCTGATCGGTGCCATCTTCGTATGTATGGGAAATAGTTGCCTGGGCTTTGCGACTGGGACGGTCGCTGGCTTGGAAATGTAATTGTTAAATATTGTGTGCCACAACTCGTCATCACTGAGTTCTCCGCCTCACTTGCATGGAATGGGTATGGGGAACTGCTTAAGCACTGTTTTTCTACACATTGCGAAAAGGGTTGGGAAACGCAACTTAATAATAAAAAAATATTTGGCTTGACGCACGTATACGAAACAATTGGCCCCGGAGAAGTCCAAGATAAGTGAACTTCCCAGTGTTTCTTGAAAGCGAGGTGTCATATGCATTTTAGGAAACATCTGGGAAGCTTCGAACCCCAATCCTACAATGTATATGGTACACGTGTAGATTTCAAATGTAACGGATTGCCAACAAGCTAAGACGATTCTATTGTAATCAAATAAAGAGATATCTGCTGTAGAATGATAAGACTATTATAAAGCAGACAGAAGTGAGAGAAGAGCCTAGACTTGCATGTACATTGTACAGTGCATGGTGGTGTACCTCCGAGTTTCACGTTAATCATGGTTCGGGCAACACAATGTGTCATTATACATCCTTGAATGCGTCGGACCCCACGATAGGCGGTCAGCCTTTGGGTCTTCCTAATAAAGTTATTATTTAAAAAAGAGAAGAAACACATGAGAACGAGTTATGCAGCAACTATCCACGACTGTAACGAGATGATAAACAGTCAGATGATAAACAGTGTTTCTTCTCTTTTTTACATTTTATTACTTGCTCAGTATCCGAGTTTAAAGTTATTATTATTAGTATTATTATAACATGTACCTGTTCCGTAGTACAAACAAGGTGTGAACAGTTCTTTTGTGTTAGTCACTAAGTCTTCAGTAGCAAATACTTGTGAAAAGCTCGGAGGAGCATCGCTCCTGGCAGATTCCAGTAACGGCGGCGCAGAGGGGACGGATGCGGTGGTTTGCTCATCCTGAGGCTGTTGTTGCTGCTCCTGCTGCTGCTCCTGTTGCTGCTGCTGCTACGCCTGTCGCTGCTCATGTTGCTGTTGCTGGTTGTGTTCGGGACCAGTAGTCGTATGCCACAATATAATGTAATTGTTAAGCAGGATGTGTGACTGGCATTGCCATTACCGGTCCAACTGGATTGTAAGTGGGTAGGATGATTGCGTTCGGGATGACGGCGGCGCCGGGAACAGCAGCTGCAGCAGTTCCTTTTCTAACTGGCTGGGCTATGCTTGCGCTTTCATGGGAACATTGCCTCAGAGCTCTGTTGAAATTTTGACTCTCAAGTCGGACCTGACACCCAAGCACACAGCCTGCGAGGCCAAAAGGTATACAAATGAACAAGCAGAGAACTCCCAACCCAATTATGATCCCACCGCTAAAATCTGGTCCAGCGTTGACTCCCCAATCAATCAGGACCGCTCCGCCTATCAGGCATGCCGCAAAGAGGATTAGGAGGAAAACGGCTAGAATGGAACGGCTTCCTAGACAGATGCAGACACACAAAGGCGCAAACACACACAGACATAATCACACATATATGCATACACACACACGCATACACACATACACACACACACACACGCATACACACATCTTAGTAAGGCCAACAACCGCCCCTCAAAGTGTGCAGCTTCAATTGCCTCTGTTCATGTCCGTGTACCGGTATAATTATAGTGAAACATGTCTAAGATGACCACTCAAGGGACCTTGAAAATGTGGTCTCTGTAACCAGGTGGTCTCCTTATCCAGGGTCATTTGATTGGGAATAAAGTCCCTTGGTCTTGGTTGTAATGGTCTTCTTGGACAGGTGGTCGCCTTATCCGAGTGGTCGCCTTATCCGAGTGGTCGCCTTATCCGAGTGGTCGCCTTATCCGAGTGGTCGCCTTAAAGGGGAAGTTAAGGCAAAAATTAAAATTTCACCAGTTGTAGTCTTCGGGGTGCTGAGTCGAATGGTCGTGGTCCGAGGAAGCTGAGACGCTCCCTTCCTACTTGAATCCCAATCGAACTCGCGCACTTCCACCGAAACTGGGTGACTGCGCCCTTCTAGATGGGGATTTGTATGCAAAATGTCACTAAAAGCGCGATTTCGTTCTTATAAAAGCACGGATGACCGCGATTGGCCCATATGTTGTAGTGTTTGGGACGCTGAGTCGACTGGTTTTGGACCGAAAAGGCTGCGATGCAGCGTTCCTCCTTTATTCCCAATCGAACATGGTTGAAGAAGCGGTCACGTGGTCCTGGGTGCCCAAATCACCTGGTCACCACGCCAGCAGGTGACAACTTTCACACCAAGGTTCAACTCGGGTTCAACTCGAGTGACAGGACTGCACCCAAAAAAGGTCAAACAGGCTAGTAAGTTGTACCCTGCAGGCACGGTGACCAGGTGACTGGTGTACGCAGGAGCACGTGACCGCTTCTTCAACCATGTTCGATTGGGAATAAAGGAGGAACGCTGCATCGCAGCCTTTTCGGACCAAAACCAGTCGACTCAGCGTCCAAAAGACTACAACATATGGGCCAATCGTGGTCATCCGTGCTTTTATAAGAACGAAATGGCGCTTTTAGTGACATTTTGCATACAAATCCCCATCTAGTAGGGCGCAGTCACCCAGTTTCGGTGGAAGTGCGCGAGTTCGATTGGGATTCAAGTAGGAAGGGAGGGTCTCAGCTTTCTCGGACCAAGACCATTCGACTCAGCACCCCGAAGACTACAACTGGTGAAATTTTAATTTTTGCCTTAACTTCCCCTTTAACAGGCTTTACTGTAATAGATAAAGAGAGGTTATAAGATGTCACCGAACAGTCTAGGAAGATAATTCCCGCGGGTATTTCAATGGCATTGGGGTCCAAATTAGATACGTACTTGTAGATGTATTATGTATACTAGGGGTGAAACAATTATACTGAATACTCGAGTACTCGATCGGTTTTTTTCAGAAATAATCGTACTCGGAATAAATCAGAGTACTCGTTCATACGTGGTACATGCATTTACCACAGAACTCTGCAGTTTCAGAGCAGCAATCGGCAGATATTGATGTGCAGACTGTGTGGTGAACATTTGTTCAAGAGTAGAGAGAGCCCAAATGACCCAGCCACCAATATCCCAGAGAAAAATGACTGCCATTCGGTTCAATCAATGGTGTTTCATGTGATTTTAAGGCCCTTGGTGTGCAATTTTTAGGAGATGAAGAATACTCGAATACTCGAGTATTCGATCGGAGAAAATCAGAGTACTCGAACTCGGGATCTCAATGCCAACTTTCACCCCTAATGTATACTAATGCCTCCACGCTCGGACAAACAATAATTATGGCATCTGGCGATGGCCAATTGTAGAAACACTGTTTATTTTATCTTAACTCGTATCCATATGTCTTTTTCTCTTCCATATTTTATTTTATTTATTATTATTTTTTTACATCGGAAGCTCAACAGTGCAGCTGCACAAATATGAAGAGGCGGATGGGACCAAAAAAATATATAAAAAACTAAATAAATAAACAATGTAAAATATACATCAGTGTAAATGTTCATACATCAGTGTAAATGTTCAAATGTTTAGCAAAAAAAAAAAAGGGGATGAGAGGTGAACATAAAGAGAAAAGAAGAAAAACGTATGCTGAATGAACCTGGGCAATATATACATGTAGCTGGTGAGTAGGCAACTAAACGTTGCCAACGTTGTCAAACTAAATTGCACGATATCGTTCAAACCAAACTGGATCATCCAATAAGCGCTTAAAACCACGATCGAACTGGAGGATTTCAAGTCATTAGGTAGAGCATTAAAAAATTTTTTTTGATAAAACGAATTTGGATTTTCAGGTGTCCTTTGGAATGGGCGTGTTCCCTTCACCGATCTTAATGCCAGAATGTAAGACACCTTAAAAGACATTATGATTGCTTAAAAAGGTACAAGATTCGGAAAGTTCAATGAAATTCGACTAGGAACATTAATTATTATTATTAGAAACGACATCAACGTCCAGTTCCCCAAGAAGAGGACTGTTTAGTGTTACTTTATTAGGATGACCCAAAGGCAAATCGCCTATCGAGCGGTTCACCGGATTGAATGGTTGTAGTATGACAAAGCAAAAAAACTGTTACTGGTAGTAACGCATGTCGCTGCTCTCATGTCAGGAGGCGGCTGCTGTATCGAGAGAGAAATTAGAGGACGCTGAATGAAGCTGCATAGATTCCCATCCCGTACCCGTCACCTCCCTCCCTTGACCCCTAACTCGCTCCAGCATATTTCGGCACTATACAACACAGATCATCCACGTGACGTCTCAACCCGAAATGATTGCGCAATTCCAATGAAAGTCCAAACAAACAACACTGGGTGCCGTGGTGTCAAGTTATAAAAATTGTCTGCGCAAATATGTCCCTCCATCATGTCTCAGTATAGAAATTTTCCTTTTCCACCATTTTCCCCAGATAGGTCAACTTCCGAGGGGCATCTTTTGGCCCTTTGCACAGTTCCCTATATGTTGTGCGTGAAAATCAACAGGGATGCATGCCTTACTTCGATCGCATCCAACCATGACGTCCGAGTGATTGATTGCGGACGAGGCAACTTTTAACTTGATCTACACAAGAGCAGCAGTTAACCAAACAATCCAGAATCAATGAGCTTCAAAACCAAATTGATAGGAGAGCGATTTATCCCTCAAATATCATCATTGCGATCGCTCGTATCCATGTTCACTTCCAACCTTTCCACTCAGTTTATGTACATAACTACGAAGTCGCTTAGTTCAGTACGCATGGATAAACTGTCAGTTTCTTCCGCTACCACCTACCTACTTAAACCTTCATTTAAAAGAACACGATTGCGAAGCAGCAAAAAAGCAAATAAATGGAGAAAAGCAATGTAAATGTAAATTTGATAACCGCAATCAATAAAATGAGCTGAACACTTGCAAGCCAGATATGAAAGAAAGATTTTTTTCTTTCTTTCATATCTGGCTTGCAAGTGTTGAGTTTCGGAGAGAAAAGAGCAGTACGTGGTATGTGGCCTCTAATTTCCTAAAACTTTGAAAATCTCGGTGAAGTCCAAATTTGAAATTGAACCGACATTTGTGTACTTTATTCATGCAATGTAAAAAACGGTGGATACGATATGCAATGAAACGATCAAAATATGAAGAAAAGGTGTAGAGAAAAAATGGTTTCAAACAAGTTTTCGTACAACACTCATCCGGAATCGTCGTTGTAATAAAGGACACTGAAACAAAATTGAACTATTACAGAAAATCTAAGTTAGAGAAATAACACTAAGAACAACAGCAGTGAAATTTACAAGTGTGAATTTTAACAATCAAAGCGAGAGCAATAACGAATGCGTGTGCTAACAATAAACATGCAAATGGAAAAATGAACAAACAAGAGAAAGAAAGAAGGAAGGAAAAAGTGATAACACATAACAGCAGTGCATTTCTCCTGGAACATTAACGGCCAATCTTGGCCGCACCAAACACGACACGTTACTTGACCAATTTCAACCCAATTATACTATCTTTCTGTACACACAAATTACGCTTATACAGACGCTGATAGATAGCTTTCAACACTTTTAACTGTAGTCCATAACCATAACCATGACGACCACGGCACAATACAGTGAACGAAAAGTCGGAATACGAATTGCAACAATCAGGACTAACTAGCAGATGATTGTACACTGAAGACTTGCTACCACGAACCCTACGCACAACACTAACACTCTCACCTGCACTCTCACAATATCTTCCATCATTGCTCTCCGACTTACTGCTCCCTTTGCAGTTCGTTCCATCCTCCGCTCTCTCTGTCTCGTCCATCCTGCCTGACCGGGTCCATTGAACTTAACTCGGCCGTCACCCTGCTGTCACGTCCCTCCTTTCGCCCTTGTCTGTTGAGTGCGTAGCTTCTGTTGTAGTTGGCTGTTTATCGTTTTGGTCTTTCAATTGTGGGCTTGGATGGTGGATTAGTTGTGGTTGCTGTAGATTGCGCTGTTGGTGTTGGTGTGGGAGCTGCTGATATGCAAGGTGGGTCTTTTTGAGTCGGCATTTGTAGTGAATAAAGTACACAAATGTCGGTTCAGTTCATTTTATTGATTGCGGTTATCAAAATATTGTCTCCTCGCCGTTAGTTTAAATGTAAATTCCAAATCAATAATCATAGACACGATAAAAATAATATGAAAAACACAATCTTGATTCTGGGCCACAGTCCTCAAAATGCGGAAGGGGTATTCGTGACGTACTATTTATTGCCAAACACACCAATCCAACAGGTGATCACACCAATCCAACAGGCGATCACACCAATCCAACAGGCGATCACACCAATCCAACAGGCGATCACACCAATCCAACAGGCGATCTAAAGCAAACTCACCAAGAGATCTAGACACGCCACAGCACGTGGCACTCAAGAAAAAGCCTTACATACTGCTTTGTACTACCTACATGTATCTACATACAATAACCTACCTACCTACCTACCTACCTATGAACCTACCTACCTACCTATGTACCTACCCACCTATCTACATACCTACCTACTTATCTATCTACCTACATACAACGTACCTATACCTACCTGCCTCACAAGTCACTAGTAAGAAACAAAGCAAATAGACAACCGAGTACGTTAAAGCCTACTACAGTCGTCCCTCTCTAATCCGGCACATTTTGCAACGGCATTTTCTGCTGGATAAACAAGGGTGCTGGATTATCGAATCCTGCCCTCCAACCCGGCCCACCAATTAACATACATGTTTGTGTCGTACGTCAAAACGTAGGGATTTTCTGTGTCAATCCAAGTACTTTGTGGAATGCATGTCTATAACATACACTTGGGAATATCCTATGCACTGGTATAGGATATTCCCAAGTGTATTGTTACATCTGAGGTGTATGTTACAATGCTCCCTGACGGTATGCGATATACAACTGCTGGATTAGAAAATCGAATTATGTACAGTTTGAGTGATTTGTTGCAGAAAATCGCTGCTGGAGGCGGAATTCAAGTGCCGGATTAAAGCGTAGAAAATGAACTGAAAAAATCCGTTTTGCCAGAAAGTGTGCTGGTTTGCAAGGGTGCTGGATAAACAAGTGCCGGATTAGAGAGGGACGACTGTAGTACATACATTATAACCCAATACTAGTATAATACTAGTTTTAGATAAACCTTGTTTCATGCTCATCACAACCACGCGCTCTTCAGCCGAACCATACAGACACCAGCAAGGACACTTCCGTTGAGAGATAATATTGCTCCACGCCTCTAGACAGCTGTTTCGCTCCCTGTCGGAGCTCATCAGTAGAGGATGATAGTGATGATAATGGAGGAATGATCATTCTTATACACCAGAAATGGCGCAAGTGCGCGCTTTCCACATTTATCAATAGCATATGCAAGCTGCTAAAATGGTAAAGTGTGAGAAGAGCGATAAAATTAATAATAATAGTACGCGCTCATTGGTGGAGAAACACACCACACAGGCGACGAAAATCTTACGCGGAATACTGATGCCAATGGAAAGTACATGTATGTTGTTTATTATTATGATGTTGCAATGTCCATGTATGCAGGCCAGGCGAGACTCACCGCCGAGATCCCCCAACGCGACAGGCTCGGTTGCCGTTCAGGATTCACACCGACCTGTCCGCCCGTCAACAGGATCGACAGCGGGAGGCCCCACTGATGCCGATGTCGATGCACACCAGGAAACTTGTAGTCGTGAGTGTGATACTAACAGGTCCATCGGCAACCACTGACAAACGAGAGGCCAGCTGGGGCATTCACTCCAGTCAGGGATGCTTGGTCGACGCTTCGTATCAGCAGCTCAGCTCATTTTGATCAAACAAAGATGTTGCAGATGTGTCTTTTTTTTCTCCTTCCTTCTTCACCGACTCGACTTGTCATCTCTCCCTTCTTTCTTCACCAACTCTTCGTGTCCACTCTGCTCTGCCACTAACGGCGCATTAAAACTTCAGAACTAAATATTGCGACAGAGCCTGCATACATGGACATTGCAACATCATAATAATAAACAACATACATGTACTTTCCATTGGCATCAGTATTCCGCGTAAGATTTTCGTCGCCTGTGTGGTGTGTTTCTCCACCAATGAGCGCGTACTATTATTATTTATCGCTCTTCTCACACTTTACCATTTTAGCAGCTTGCATATGCCATTGATAAATGTGGAAAGCGCGCACTTGCGCCATTTCTGGAGTATAAGAATGATCATTCCTCCATTATCATCATTATCATCCTCTACTGATGAGCTCCGACAGGGAGCGAAACAGCTGTCTAGAGGCGTGGAGCAATATTATCTCTCAACGAAAGTGTTCTTGCTGGTGTCTGTATGGTTCGGCTGAAGAGCGCGTGGTTGTGATGAGTTGGGAATGCATTGAAAATATGGCCGAAAGCTCTGTCGCAATATTTAGTTCTGAAGTTTTTATGCGCCGTTAGTGGCAGAGCAGAGTGGACACGAAGAGTCGGTGAAGAAAGAAGGGAGAGATGACAAGACGAGTCGGTGAAGAAGGAAGGAGAAAAGCAAGACACATCTGCAACATCTTTGTTTGATCAAAATGAGCTGCTGATACGAAGCGTCGACCAAGCATCCCTGACTGGAGTGAATGCCCCAGCTGGCCTCTCTTTTGTCAGTGGTTGCCGATGGACCTGTTAGTATCACACTCACGACTACAAGTTTCCTGGTGTGCATCGACATCGGCATCAGTGGGGCCTCCCGCTGTCGATCCTGTTGACGGGCGGACAGGTCGGTGTGAATCCTGAACGGCAACCGAGCCTGTCGCGTTGGGGGATCTCGGCGGTGAGTCTCGCCTGGCCTGCATACATGGACATTGCAACATCATAATAATAAACAACATACATGCACTTTCCATTGGCATCAGTATTCCGCGTAAGATTTTCGTCGCCTGTGTGGTGTGTTTCTCCACCAATGAGCGCGTACTATTATTATTTATCGCTCTTCTCACACTTTACCATTTTAGCAGCTTGCATATGCCATTGATAAAATGTGGAAAGCGCGCACTTGCGCCATTTCTGGTGTATAAGAATGATCATTCCTCCATTATCATCATTATCATCCTCTACTGATGAGCTCCGACAGGGAGCAAAACAGCTGTCTAGGGGCGTGGAGCAATATTATCTCTCAACGGAAGTGTCCTTGCTGGTGTCTGTATGGTTCGGCTGAAGAGCGCGTGGCTGTGATGAGTTGGGAATGCATTGAAAATATGGCCGAAAGCTCTATCGCAATATTTAGTTCTGTTGTTTCATGCTGTCAAACTAATAACATAGTACTTGGTCCGGCATATCTCCCACGCACTTTTTGACAGGTAAAACCCAGTCCAATCACGATATCTAACTTACTTCGGCTTAGGAGATCGTGATGGCAAGATCAAAGGAGGCACCAAAGAAAAAATGATCGCGATTGTAGCGCTTTGAACCGCGATGTATTCGACTTTTTCTGGAAGTGGGAATCTGGCCATTCACTGTCTGTGTTGCCAAAAGCCAAGCGCAGCGACCCGAAGACCGGAACTGTGGCAGGGGCAAATGACATCCTGGCCTGGAGAGGGTGACAGGCACGCGTGCACGGAAGAGGAGTATGAGCGTCAAGCTGAAGAAGAAAGGTGTTTTTGATGCGATGCGCCCGGCCGACGTGTTGGTTGTTCCTTCTCTTGGTGGACCTAGCAGCCGCATTACAAGAGTCGTGTCCAGATTATTCAGCGGAGCGTATGACAGCTGTCTGGAGAGGCCTGTACGCCTCATTCGAAGGCTTTGTTAAAACACACTGTGGTGACACACAGGTCACACTGCCCAGGTTTCTTCAAGCACGGAAGTGACAGCCACAACTGTTTCTTTCCCATTGCTGCCATCCGATAGGCTGAGAACGCAAGAGATACTCTACCAATCTACGCCAGCTAGCAGCTAGACACCAGCAAATGTCAGCTCATGTAACGGCGCGGCGACAGATGCAGAGTTGAATGAACTCTGGAGCTGTATTACTAGTGTGAGTGCAAGAACGCGCTCCTTGGCTTATTTATTTCGTTCATTTTGCTTACCTTGCTTCCTTTCTTCGACTCGCTTCACCTGATTCCATTGCTGAAATATTTTTCTTGTGGCGGAGAGTATTCATGTATCATGCTTCCTCACTATGCCTGTTGGAAATTTCACAGAGCGGTAAAAAAAATTCCTATTCTTTAATAGTGGCGATAGATATTTAATAAGCGACATTTGCGATGAGCCGGACCAAGAACATACATGTATGTTCAGCAAAACTGTTCGGACTACTGGAGAAACACTCACCGAATTGTTGACAGCAAAAATCAATGCAGTCTTTGCATAGCCTTCAGTTGTTGAACTTGTTGGAAGACCTCACGCAGACGCTCTTCCCCTGCAGCTAGTTCACCGGCCTGTGTTATTATTAGAAGTTTCGTAAAACAAATGGAGACTCTAACAATCGCTGATCAACCTTGCACCACATTCGGAGAAAGAGAAGTGATTTCATACCTGTGCGCCGTGTTGTACTTTTCAATAGCAGTGGTGCGACTGGCTGGTACATGGTACCATGCCTGGCTTAGCTTAGTAGAAGCCGAAAAGGCTGGGTAGCACGGTCAGAGCGCGGCTGACACCATGCAATCACCTCGGGAACGTCTCACTTCGTGCCACTTCCAGACTGTGTTTGCTTGAAGTGTGCAGCAAGTGTGGGGTAGCCCTCGTATGGTGTTGGACGGAATGCAAGTACTCAGTAGTTGTAACCTCCTGCAGTGTGCCCTTTCGATCTCGGCTACGGCTAAGTGTACTACAGTGCTGGCAACTGAAATCCGACCCCCTTGGATTTCAGTTGCCAGCACTGTAGTACTAGTAACGTAGCGTTGGCACACTTGTAACTCACACAGCTGCAGCGTGAATCACTTTCAATGTATTGGTCACGCGTGTTGCACCGCGCCGCACCCCGCACTTGCAACTCTTACCTTTTTAGTCCTTGCTTGCAGATCCATGAGTCATGACATGGATAGTAACTAACTAGTACTAGTACTAGTAGTCTCACTGCATTCTGCATTCACTGCATTCACATATTGACCTTAGAAATACTGCTGCACTTTCAACCGCCTCTTTACACCCATTGCCCACACTGCATTCAGCTCCTTCTTCTGCATAGAATCAAATGGCATTCCTTGTGCAATGACTGTAGCCCACACATCTACTTTGACCTTTCTTCTTCTCTCTGCTGAGCTTTGCCGTGACCATTGCTGTTGCAGCACGTACATGTACATGTATGCTGTCTGCCTATAAAACCTGCTGGTCACAATTCTCTACAGTTCAGTTAGAAACGCCAGTTAGAAACGCCAGTTAGAGATGCCAGTTAGAAACGTCAGTTTAGAGTTAAAGTCAGAGTTAATGTTTACAATGTAGTCTTCCGTTTAGTTCAGTAATAATAATTATTATTAACAGTGTGTTCACTGAGACCCGTGTGCATTTACCTCAGAGAGAGAGAGAGAGAGAGAGAGAGAGAGAGAGAGAGAGAGACTGCGGCCCGCTACAGAATTGGTGGCAGCGATGGGATACGTTACAGTAAGTCTAGATTAGTATGGTCGAACTGTTGGAAGAGCAAAAGTTCGACTACGCAAGCAATGGCGACCTCCATGCACTTCAACTACCTTTGCCCTGGGGTGCAAACACTTGGAAGCACTGACTCACTGAGATCTCCGTCTCAAGTTCATAGAATGGGTGGATCTACGGGGGACTGCTTTAGCTTTTCCAAAGTCCAAAAAATCACGTTTTTGAGCGACGTGCAGCAGGACTTTTGCCAGCACCCTCGTGACGTTGCAGATATGTGGCTTGATTATTGTAGTTGACGTTGATTTAGTGACTTTGGCAAGTTTGAGTCGTGTGAGAGAACGCCCACTCGTTCCATTGTGACAGATTCCAAGGCCACGTTGAGGGGCCCTACATGTCCTGAGGGCCAGCATAGTGGCAGGAGTGTGTGGTCAAAATTTCACTCAAATCCATTGAGAAACACCAAAGTTACGGCCCATTGAATGCCATATGAAATTTATGGGTAGGCTGCTTAAGGGGGCAGCCTACCCATAAATTTCATATTTGTCTTTTATTATATTTAAAGCGCACTGACTCTCTTGGAGGAGTATGCCCTCACAGCTCCGAACGAAATTTATTCTCATTTCACTCCACCTTGATGGATTTTCATCGTCCTGGGCTCGTTGGAAAGGTGAGGACCAAGCGAATCCATCCTGGCAGCTCTCAGCTCCATAGCCACATCAGGGCCACTTCCACGTCCTCTCCAAACTACATGTACTCCACCGCGCCTCGGAACGGCACCACAACTCAATTTCACATTCTTGTTCGGCTTCTTGCCCAAATTCAACAGATTTTCACAATTCAAACTGCGCTGTAAAGCTCAGATCCAAGCGCTTCATTTGATGTCCATCACGCATGCGCCGTGCCAAAGGGAAATCCCCTGGCGCGCTCCTCAACAAAAAGAATTCATGAACAAAAAAATTCGCGTTCACTCTGGGCCGTGATTTCCGTGTTCATCTTGTCGCCGCTCAATGAATTCTTATCCTATCGCGAAGAACTGTATATCCCCGGAAAGAGGAGGCCAAGACCTTTCCAACGAAGTATTGATTATTGCGGTGCGTTTATGTTTGACGACGTTACGAAAGTTTGTACACTGGTCTATGCACTGCGATATATCGCGCGAATTTTTTGCGAGTTAACTCGTACGTAGTGGATCAGGTCATGCATAAAGTGCGAGTTAACTCGTACTCAGCACGCAAAGGGTTAAGGATTTCCCAAAGGCTTTGGGCCTGTCGAGGGGATCGCCTGCAAGAAGAATGAAATGACAACTTTATGTAGAGGGAGCAGTTAATCGAGGATAGGCTAAGGAAATAGATCGAGGCATACAAAATCTGGAGTTGGGATACCGTCAGTGTAATGAATATATCGGCGAAAATGCTGATAGAGAGATTGCTTGAATTCGGGGAGGCTGGTTATAGCGGTAAGAGAAGGCGGTAGGCAATTCCATACCATTGCAGCTTTGTTGGAAAAGAGGGAAGAAAAACGCACACCGTGATAATTGATGTTAAGTTTGTTTGGTCTTCTTGGACTTGAAGACAATGAAAGTTGAAAATGTTGGAGGTGTTCTGGAGATATATGTATAAGTTTAAATAGAGTAACAAGAGCTGATACTTGTCTGCGAAAGTGCAAGGACTCTAAGTCACAAAGAGCATTTAACTGGGATTTCGTTTCCCATCTATCTACATTGACTTTTTTACGTAGCAAATACTTCCTAGCTAATCTGGCTTGTAAAATATTTAAACGCTCCAGCTCAGCTTTGGTGCTGGCATAGGACCAGGCCGAGGTGGCGTGTTCCAGGGCGGGTCGGACAAAACCTTTATAATAGAAGTAGAAAGGCTGTGGGGGCAAGATGCCGTATGGCATTCAATTGACCGTAACTTTGGTTTTTCTCAATGGATTGGAGGGAAATTTTGACCACACACTACTGCCACTATGCTGGCCCTCAGGACATGATTTACAAGTTCTTGCGCCTCACTGACAGGCTTTCCAGGCCGGAAAAACCCAAATTTCCGGCATAGTGCCACGGTGTGCGAGCCACATAGGAGCCAAACAAATGCATTTACAATTTTTTTCACATTTTCGTGCCCATTCTGTCCGTGCGCGGGACCCAAACCTAAAACAAGTCCAGAAGCAGCCATAGGTGATGGGGTAGGGCCCCTCAACGAGGCCCTGGAATCTGTCACAACGGAACGAGTGGGCGTTCTCTCACAGACTCACACAGACACAAGTCAATTTTTGAATTTTTCTAGGTTTAGCACGTGCTACGAGGTCGTACCTTTGATATATGTACAACATCCAGTGCTGGGACGTCCACAACAAGCCATTTCCACAGCGCTGCACACCAAATCCAGGATACCCTCAGAAACCGGCAAGGACTACCACTCACGTTTCACTACTGCCTAGTACTGAATCCTACCTGACTTCTTGACATGACTCAAACTTGCCAAAGTCACTAAATCAACGTCAACTACAATAATCAAGCCACATATCTGCAACGTCACGAGGGTGCTGGCAAAAGTCCTGCTACACGGCGCAATACGTGGTTTTTTTAACGTGGTTTTTTGGACTTTTTTGGACTTCGAGCAAAATTCTGCACACTTTCGCGTGTTTCCATGATGTTGCGCACGGTCTGCTCACATTCAAATACTGTGCTGCCAACAAAATTAAATGGCAGCGTGGAACAAAAAAATCTTTCCTTGCAAGGGCGTACTTTCGGCCATAACTCTTGAACGGCTGGTCAGATCGGGACACATTTCAGAGAATTTGCAGCTATTCATGCTCTTTCAACTGACGTAGCACTCAATATGAATTTACAAATTCGATTTTTCAGCGAATTTTTGGGTAGTCTGCCACCTTAATAGAAGCTACGTAAAACTCATGCAGTCTCTGACATTCGCCGATGAACCTTGCACTACTTTCAGAGAAAGACAATGATTTCATTCCTATACATGTGTATATAGGGTTGTACCTTTCCATAGCAGCGGTGCGACTGGTATGTAACGGCTGGGTAGCATCCTCTGAGCGCGGCTGCCACGATACAATCACCTCCTGAATGTCGCACTTCGTGCCACCTCCAGTAGGCCTTGACGGATTATGCTAGCATAATTTTTCGCATAATTCCTACCAAAATCGAATAATCCCATAATTCTAGGCTAATTGCATACGAATCGCATAAATTGGAATAATCCGCCTTTTCGCATCAAATTCCATACAGTTGTACAATCATGTTCTACAAGTATAAGTACAAGTAGATGCACCAGGAAGTCGTAGGTTTACGACTCCCTTGATAATACATGTATGTCCAGTCAACTACAATCAGTGACGTTCGTAGCTAGGTCGGACGGTGCGTTGACCCCGTTGAACTTTTGCTACTGCAGTACATGTACAACGCCCTCTACAAAAATTCCCCTGTTATTTTGCACAGAACCATCATGTACATTAGCAGCATACATGTATGTGAGCATAATGCGGCATAATATTATGATAAATTTTAGCATAAAAATAGCATAATTCGGGAATTTTTTCAGCAATGCGAAAAGCATAATTTCACGAAAATATTAACATAATCCGTCAAGGCCTAACCTCCAGGTTGGGCTTCCTGACCACATATCGTGGCTTCTTACTAGGGCTCAAACGGTCACGGTTTTACCCCTGACGGTTAACTGCTAAGCTAACGGTCGGTTAACCGGTTATAACCTATAAGCCACGGCAATCCTGCGGACTCTTTTTTAACCGTATATTTGACTATACTCATTCAAAAAAATGTACCCTATTTAGTACAACGCACACTTGTACATTCTCTTGCATGCTCATTTATACATACTCTCACACCAAGAGACCAGATATGACCAAGTTGACAGGCCAGAAATTTTGTACGCGTGCGACAGCCCGCGAAACTGCATACTTTGCAACGACCTGATACTTGAAAAATTGACTGAAAAGTTACTGCGTAACCGTTATCTTTATCGGTTAACCGTTAATTCTTCGTAATCGGTCTGCAACCGGTTAATCGGACTAACCGTTTGAGCCCTACTTCTTACGGCCAGTTCTGGAGTATGCCCCGCTCACGTGGATTGGATCAGCACAGTGCAACTTCGCCCTCCTTGACCGCGTCCAGCATAGAGCCCTCCGATTCATTGGCCCAGGTGCCTTGCTGCAAAGTTTGGCTGCCCGGAGGATGGTGTATACTCTTACATAACTTTACAAGATTCAGGGCCTGTACGGTCCGCCCCAAGTGCTCGCCATGGTTCTTCCCAGGGAAACTCTAGTTGCTAAACACCGAACCAGAGCCCAACAGCAACCGCCTCACAGCCACCAGCTACTTGTAGCTCTTGACCTGCCCGCGTCCACTCCCGACCGGCTCCTCAGGGAGTTTCGCCATTGTACCATTGAAGCCTGGGATGGTCTGCCCTGTAATGTGTTACACACTGCACTCACCCTGACGTTCTTGCAGACAGTCAAAACTAAGGCATACCAACATGTCGGGGGGGGGGGGGAGGCTCCGGCGAACTCGCTGAACTTGGCCAACTGATCACCTCTGATCACACAATTTCTTTCCTCCTCGTATCATCTTATCTATCTTGTATCTTGCTGGGGCCGTATCCATGCTATTGACACGTGACCTTTTTAGTCTTATCTGTTCTTCTTTTTTCTTCTTTCCCCGTATACATATGCATCGTCTGCAGATAAAGGATCCAACTGCTCTATTTTGTTAGTTGATTGTTCCAACTAGGAACACACGCTTCTTGCCGAACTTGACACTTGACTGACTCACGACTGCCATTCGGAGCACACGAGGAGCACGTCGCACCTTCCACTCGTCTTGCTTCATTTATTTTTTCTCTTTTTCTGGAGCTGTCGTGGCATGCTGATGCTGAGACCGATGGCCAGTGCAGCGCCCTCAGACTCACCAACACGGCTACCCTGAAGCACCCACCTTTCAAATTTTGTTCTTTACTGTCCTTTTCACGTTCATTGTTCTCTTTTGTTCTCCCGTTTTCATTACCCGGTGGGGCAGTGATATTAAAAAGATTTAAGAATAATCTACCGTTACATATACGGCACATGGTCAATGACCATTGAATGCAGTGTGGTGTGGTCCGGTGATTAATGGTCTTGTGTGGTGTTGGACCGATTGTGGGTTGCACCCTCGTATAGTGTGGTATTGCGATCTGAACTAGCATTCGACATTCGACGGGTTCGCGTACCGGGCAAGTCAAGAACAAGGAGTCGTACAACTCCCTGGTCAAGAACCACCTTTCCGCTTCCGTGGGACGCCACCACCCCATGATCAGGCGTCAGATGCGGCTCCTAAACGGTGAGGGAGGATAGATCAGATCCACCAACCATAGGCCAAAGGCCTAAATCCCATTTGCCACATCCATGTTTTACTCATGCCAGGCCACGAGCTACCGCTACATTCAAGTCCAAACAGTCTTGATGTGTATGCTGGAACTGTTTGGAGACCAAACGGACAACTAGACAAGCAACGGTGACCTACTTTAAAACTATTGTGTGCCACAATTTGTCATCACTGAGTTCTCCGCCTTACTTGCATGGAATGGGTATGGGGAACTGCTTTAGCACTGTTGTTCTACACATTGCTGAAAGGGTTGGGAAACGCAACTTAATAATAAAAGATTTGGCTTGACGCACGTATACGAAACAATTGGCCCCGGAGAAGTCCAAGATAAGTGAACTTCGCAGTGTTTCTTGAAAGCGAGGTGTCATATGCATTAATTTTTAAAGAAACATCTGGGAAGCTTCGAACCCGAACCCTACAGTGTATATGATACACGTTTAGATTTCAAATGTACCGGATTGCCAGCAAGCTAAGACGATTCTATTGCAATCCAATCAAGAGATATCTGCTGTAGAATGCTAAGACTATTATAAAGCAGACAGAAGTGAGAGAAGAGCCAAGACTTGCATGTACATTGTACAGTGCATGGTGGTGTACCTCCAAGTTTCACGTTAATCATGGTTCGGGCAACACAATGTGTCATCATACATCCTTGAATGCGACGGACCCCACGATAGGCGGTCAGCCTTTGGGTCTTCCTAATAAAGTTATTATTATTATTATTATTACATGTACCTGTTCCGTAGTACAAACAAGGTGTGAACAGTTCTTTTGTGTCAGTCACTTAAGACTTCAGTGGCAAATGCTTGTGAATAGCTCGGAGGAGCATCGTTCCTGGCAGATTCCAGTAACAGCGGCGCAGAGGGGACGGATGCGGTGGTTTGCTCATCCTGAGGCTGTTGTTGCTGCTCCTGTTGCTGGTGCTGCTACGCCTGTCGCTGCTCATGTTGTGTTCGGGATCAGTAGTCGTATGCCACAATATAATGTAATTGTTAAGCAGGATGTGTGACTGGCATGGCCATTACCGGCCCAACTGGATTGTTAGTGGGTAGGATGATTGCGTTCGGGATGACGGCGGCGCCGGGAACAGCAGCTGCAGCAGTTCCTTTTCTAACTGGCTGGGCTATACTTGCGCTTTCATGGGAACATTGCCGCAGAGCTCTGTTGAAATTTTGACTCTCAATTCGGACCTGACACCCAAGCACACAGCCTGCGAGGCCAAAAGGCATACAAATGAGCAAGCAAACAACTCCCCACGCAATTCGGATCCCACCCTCATAATATGGTTCAGCGTTGACTCCCTCAGCAATCAGGACCGCTCCGCCTATCAGGCACGCCACAAAGAGGATGAGGAGGAAAACAGCTAGAATGGAACGGCTTCCTAGACAGATGCAGACACACAAAGGCGCAAACACACACAGACATATTCACGCATATATGCATACACACACACGCATACACACATACACATACACACACACGCATACACACATCTTAGTAAGGCCAACAACCGCCCCTCAAAGTGTGCAGCTTCGATTGCCTCTGTTCATGTCCGTGAACCGGTATAATTATAGTGAAACATGTCTAAGATGACCACTCAAGGGACCTTGAAAACGTGGTCTCTGTAACCAGGTGGTCTCCTTATCCAGGGTCATTTGATTGGGAATAAAGTCCCTTGGTCTTGGTTGTAATGGTCTTCTTGGACAGGTGGTCGCCTTATCCGAGTGGTCACCTTATCCGAGTGGTCGCCTTAACAGGTTTTACTGTAATAGATAAAGAGAGGTTATAAGATGTCACTGAACAGTCTAGGAAGATAATTCCCGCGGGTATTTCAATGGCATTGGGGTCCAAATTAGATACGTACTTGTAGATGTATTGTGTATACTAATGCCTCCATCCTCGGACAAACAATAATTATTATGTCTTCTGGCGATGGCCAATTGTAGAAGTACTGTTGATAAACGAATTTGGATTTTCAGGTGTCCTTTGGAATGGGCGTGTTCCCTTCACCGATCTTAATGCCAGAATGTAAGACACCTTAAAAGACATTAGGATGGCTTAAAAAAGTACAAGATTCGGAAAGTCCAGTGAAATTCGACTAGGAACATTAAGATTATTATTATTATTAGAAACGACATCAACGTCCAGTTCCCCAAGAAGAGGACTGTTTATAATGATAACTGTATTCCCGTAGCTATGCAGAAGACGTTACTTCAGTTACGTCTGGCGCTAGCCAGAGTCCACACAGCTTTAATTTGGTGTTTGTTTGTTTGTTTGTTTGTTTGTTTGTTTGTTTGTGTCACGCCTGGCGCTATCCCGTATCTGTCCCCTACTGTACCGTACCAGCAAAGACAGCTGGCCACAATATTTTAGTTTGTTTGTGCCATCGACATGCCTGGCGCTATCCCGTATCTGTCCCGTACCATCAAGAGTACGGCACCATCAAGAGAATGAGTACCGTAAAGTACCGCCAGAGCGCCCCGTCTCGCGAGAGCGCCCCACCTTGATTTTACAGCCAGAGAAAGGAAAATCGTATGGCAGAGTGCAACGAAGTGTGTACGATGTGAGAATCATAGTGTACTAAGGTCACACTTGGCAGGTTTTTGTGTGGAGCTTGTGTCCTCTTGAAGGTACGGATTGACTGCAAAACGTGCAATATGTGTACAAGGTTCATGTCGTATGACCTACAGACAGCAGACCACCTCCACAATACGACCACGAAAGGATGAGATGGTGGGGCGCTCTGGCGGTACTTTACGGTATATATGCGAAGTGTATCGGGGGAACCATTCAGTACAGTAATATTTTGTGTGGATTTGTGTGCGAGGCCGAGATCCCACTAGCAGGCTGGCTGGGCCGCCTGTCGACCAGCCCGGGAATCGCATGTAGGCCGATAGCATAATAATTATAACGTATATACAGTCATGTAGATATATAGCAGGGAGTCATATTATGTAAACGACTCCCTGCTGTATGGGGAGATTTTCTGGAAAAAAAGAAGTTGGGAGACGAGTAAATGCAATCAGAATGGATGTTAGTTGCCGTCAGTATAATAATAATAAGAAGATGAACGCCCGTGATCGGCAGAGTCAGCGCCGGTCCCAGGAAACGTCAGGACAGACATCCCGTCGACTCCAGAACGCCCGTGAGAGTCAGCGCCGGTCCCATAGCTATGCAGAAGACGTTACTTGTACTTCAGTATCTCATTGAAACGTTTTTGCAATACAATGATTTTTTTTATTTATTTTTTTATTGAAAAACCACAAACCTTCAGACATGTGAATGTGCACATTATATACAGTGTACATACGTATGTATCGAGAAGGCAGCACGGAACCGGCAATGGTGGTGAGGCCTGGGCAGCTCGTCCGACTGTGGGTCTCGGAGTCAACACTGGGCAGACGCACCGGGGGGGGGGGGGGGGGTAGCTTAGGAGATAAGGGATGAAGCCAGCATGATCATAGTATGTAATGCATATGCAGAAGTAATAATGATGTTAATCTTACTTCCTCCGTATACAACAACTTCGTGACTTTTTTTGGAAAGCTGCGCACAGCTCTGAAATTGTTCCGTTTGACTTGGAATAACACTCGTGGCATTGTCTAACCTGTTTACAAGCTATATACAAAGAAAAAAGCAACTTAGACGAATGAGATTGAGTTTTTTCAGAGTCTTCGTCGCTCATGTCATTGTCACCTGACGACGCAGACTCCGCATCGCCAACAGTCGCTGCTTCCGCTCGCATTTCGTTCAGATTCTTGTCACCTGCAGTGATGATCCGACGCTGGACTTTGGCTACGTCCTCTTCATCTCTAGAGCTGTGTACGAATCGGTGTCAACTATATTCAGTTGTTCCAACCCGCAACCTCCATTATGCCGTGAAACGAGTCGTACAAGCACATCCCCACGCTTCGCATTTTCTCGCCAGGAAAATCCTCCCAAGCATTCTACAATGGCTTCGAGGAGGTCCCTGCGATTCCCCTTGGCGACAAAGGAGGCGTCTGACTGGAGAGAGGCGAAGAAAGCCAGGCCATCGACATTCTGATCCTGAGTCTGCGCTGGTTGCACGACGACTGAGATGTTTCATCTTGCCGTGCGAGCGAAACAAATCGATGTTCTCACGCTGCGTAGATATCATGGATATGGGGCCGCGCACCGCAAGTACGAGCCTGGCCAGTTTCAGGGCAGCGAGTGCCGCGTGACTTCGTGTTCCAGCCACGAGCTACACTTCGTCACTGTGTCAGTTTCGAGCAAGTAAGTGTTAGTTTTTTTTCATTTGACTCTTGAGTTTCTGTCGGCAATGTCCTCACACGCATGGCGTACGTGGAAAATCTGTTCGGGATCAACCAAACTCACCTCGACATGGACGTGGGTTGTCGATGACAGCCTTTGGCGCCGTTCGTTGAGCAGGTTCTTGCTCAAAAACACCGTGCAAAAAAAGTCACGAAGTTTTTGTATACGGAGGAAGTAAAAACAATAGTGCGGATGATGTAGCTAATCAAAGTAAAAAGCATTTCCATCAGTTCTAACAACATGCACGATGAGCTAGGCAACAAAGCATAGCGCAGGGCCCTGAGCTTCCAAGCTCTCTCGTTTAGGAAGACAAGAAGGGGACTGTTTATAATGATAACTGTATTCCCGTAGCTATGCAGAAGACGTTACTTCAGTTACGTCTGGCGCTAGCCAGGGTCCACACAGCTTTAATTTGGTATTTGTTTGTTTGTGTGTTTGTTTGTTTGTTTGTGTCACGCCTGGCGCTATCCCGTATCTGACGGCAAAAATCATAGGGATGTTATAAATTTTTCAATTCTCCTATTTTTTTCAGGCATATCCTGGGATTCGAACCCGCACTATCGCCCTACATGCATTCCCCCATACACTTCGCATTCATACCCATTCTTCCAAGTTGCTCCACGTTATGATCTTGCGTTTGAAAGCCCTATTTGGATATTGCGGGCAGCTGTATGTGGCCAGCTATATCCCTACCGTACCATACCAGCAAAGACGGCTGGCCACAATGCATATTCAAATAGGGCTTTCAAATGCAAGATCATAATGTGAAGCAACTTGGAAGAATTAGTATGTATGCGAAGTGTATCGGGGGATGCATGCAGGGCGCGATAGAGCGGGTTCGAATCCCAGGTTAAGTCTTTAAAAAAAAAGGAATTTTTCAAAGACCGGGTCATGCATGCAGGGCGCGATAGTGCGGGTTTGAATCCCAGGTTATGTCTTAAAAAAAGGAATTTTTTAAAGACCGGGGGAGTCATGCAGGGCGCGATAGTGCGGGTTCGAATCCCAGGTTATGTCTAAAAAAAAGGATTTTTTCAAAGACCGGGGGATGCATGCAGGGCGCGATAGTGCGGGTTCGAATCCCAGGTTATGTTTTTACAAAAAAGGAATTTTTTAAAGAATTTATAACATCCCGATGCTTTTTTTTGTCTAGGTCATCAAGGCAAAAAAGCATAGCATAGGGCCCTGAGCTTCCAAGCTCTCTCGTTTGGTATTTGTTTGTTTGTGTGTTTGTTTGTTTGTTTGTGTCACGCCTGGCGCTATCCGTATCGGCAAAAAAGCATAGGATGTTATAAATTTTTCAATTCTCCTATTTTTTTCAGGCATGTCCTGGGATTTGAACCCGCACTATCGCCCTACATGCATTCCCCCATGCACTTCGCATTCATACCCATTCTTCCAAGTTGCTTCACGTTATTATCTTGCGTTTGAAAGCCCTATTTGAATATTGCGGGCAGCTGTATGTGGCCAGCTGTGTTTGAT
Organism: Sycon ciliatum; assembly: GCF_964019385.1. Classification (NCBI taxonomy): domain Eukaryota; kingdom Metazoa; phylum Porifera; class Calcarea; order Leucosolenida; family Sycettidae; genus Sycon; species Sycon ciliatum. Next base: position 24,058,480 of record NC_088651.1, on the reverse strand, counting down.
GGTACGGTACGGGAGACGGTGTCGTATTACCCTCGATCGTACCTGTCCCGTACCTATCCCCTACCGTACCGTGCCATCAAAGACGGCTGGCCACAATGCATATTCAAATAGGGCTTTCAAATGCAAGATCACAATGTGAAACAACTTGCAAGAATTAGTATGTATGCGAAGTGTATCAGGGATGCATGCAGGGCGCGCGATAGTGCGGGTTCGAATCCCAGGTTATGTCTTAAAAAAAAGGATTTTTTATAAGAATATATAACATCACTATGCTTTTTTTTGTCTAGATCATCAAGGCAAAAAAGCATAGCGTAGGGCCCTGAGCTTCCAAGCTCTCTCGTTTAGGATGACCCAAAGGCAAATCGCCTAGAGAGGGGTTCACCACATTGAATGGTTGTAGCATGACAAAGCAAAAAACTGTTACTGGTAGTAACGCATGTCGCTGCTCTCATGTCAGGAGGCGGCTGCTGTATCGAGAGAGAAATTAGAGGACGCTGAATGAGGCTGCATAGATTCCCATCCCGTACCCGTCACCTCCCTCCCTTTACCCCCAACTCGCTCCAGCATATTTCGGCACTATACAACACAGATCATCCACGTGACGTCTCAACCCGAAATGATTGCGCAATTCCATTGAAAGTCCAAACAAACAACACTGGGGGCCGTGGTGTCAATTGCCTGCACAAATTTTTCTTGCGATATTTATGTGGGAGACTTCCGTGATAAGCATCCATTTGCTTTTGGAGAATCCTTTTAAATAAATACAATACAATACAATACAAATATGTCCCTCCCTTCCGTCTTAGTATGTCAATTTTCCTTTTCCACCATTTTCCCTAGAAAGGTCAACTTCCGAGGGGCATCTTTTTGGCCTTTGTATAGTTCCTTATATGTTGTGAGTAAGAATCAATAGGGATGCATGCCTTACTTCGATCCCATCCAACCATGACGTCCGAGTGATAGATTGCGGACAAGGCAACTTTGAACTTGATCTACAGAAGAGCAGCAGTCAACCAAACAATCCAGAATCAGTGATAAGCATTTGCGGATAATGAAACCAAATTGATACGAGAGCGATTTATCCCTCAATTATCATCAATGCGATCGCTCGTATCCATGTGCACCTCCAATCTTTTCACTCAGTTTATGTACATAACTACATAGTCGCTTTGGTCAGGACACATGGATAAACTGTCAGTTTCGTCCGCTACCACCTACCTACTTAAATCTTCATTTGAAAGAACACGATTGCGAAGCAGAAAAAAGCAAATTAATGTAGAAAAGCTATGTATATGGAAATTCCAAATCAAATATTATAGACACGATCAAATTATAGGAACAACACAAACTTGATTCTGGGCCACAGTCCTCAAAATACGGAAGGGGTATTGGTGACGTACAATTTATTACCAAACACATCAATCCAACAGGTGATCACACCAATCCAACAGGCGATCTGAAGCAAACTCACCAAGAGATCTAGTCACGCGACAGCACGTGGCACTCAAGAAAAACCCTTACATACTGCTTTGTAATACCTACATGTATCTACATACAATATACTTACCTACCTACCTACCTACGTACCTACCCACCTACCAACCTACCTACCTACCTACTTACCTATATTTTGGGCTCAGTAGAGCGTCCAGCCCCTATATGATGTCCAACCCCTATATAGAGTCCATTGGTCCAAAATCCACTGTACAGAGTCCAAACTTGGAATCAACTGTGAGCTCAAAGTTTAGATGGACATCACTCCCTGTATAGAGTCCAGCCAATTGGCTTCACCCCTATATAGAGTCCATTGGTCCAAAATCAACTGTACGGAGTCCAAACTTTGCAATCAACTGTTGAGTTCGAAACAGGACGACTGACGACATATCCAGACATTACAACGGGAACAGGTTAGTGGGAACGACATTTATTATACTAGTAGACGACGAGACAAGAGACCAAGACGAACGAAACGACTACATTGAAGAGTGAGAAAAGAGAGAGTCAGAGATCAAGTCTGAACGGCAAGATAAAGGGCCTGGGTAGCTATGGCAAATATGGGCGCGCAAGTAGCTACCCAGGCCAACGGAACAAAAGGAGACAAAAGGTGAGTACGTAAGTGCATGCAGGCCAGCTAGAAAAGGTACGGGAGGAGGTACCTAACATACAACCCCTCCATGAAAAAAATCCCGCATCCTCGCGGAGAGAAAAAAAGAGAGAAAAAGATTAAAAAAATGAACTGGAGGAGAAAACACACACACACACACATACTGCACGCGCGCATGGATCTCACGAAAGTGTGTACTAAAAATGCACTCGTACACATCATTCCTGTACTACTTATTGTGTGTAATAACTATTGGAGTTTGACGAGGAACGTGAATTACTAGTATTTTGCACGGCTAATACAGCCTAGTTACACTTTTGCTAAACATCCAAAAATTAGAGCGTGGCTCACCATGATCGGACCCCTAACTTGGTTATGTTTTACGAACACACGCGGGCACACACACTACAAAAAAATTCCCGAAAATAAATTTGACGAAGAAGCATACAAAAAAAAGAAAGAGAGAAAGGTAGCTGACCTGCATGGCTTGAACGAGAATAGACGAGGTAAGGTTGGCGTAGGAGACACGAGGTTGATAGAGACGAGACGAGGTTGGCGTAGGAGAGACGAGACTGACATGGACGAGACGAGGTTGACATAGACGAGACGAATGGTGGTTGAGGACGGCTGGGCATGGGATGATCTCAGGGTCGTGGGTCGATCAATAATCGGGCGCCAATGTTGAGTTCGAAACAGGACGACTGACGACATATCCAGACATTACAACGGGAACAGGTTAGTGGGAACGACATTTATTATACTAGTAGACGACGAGACAAGAGACCAAGACGAACGAAACGACTACATTGAAGAGTGAGAAAAGAGAGAGTCAGAGATCAAGTCTGAACGGCAAGATAAAGGGCCTGGGTAGCTATGGCAAATATGGGCGCGCAACTAGCTACCCAGGCCAACGGAACAAAAGGAGACAAAAGGTGAGTACGTAAGTGCATGCAGGCCAGCTAGAAAAGGTACGGGAGGAGGTACCTAACACAACTATAAAGAGTCTTTATGTGGACAACACTCCCTGTATAGAGTCCAGCCAATTAGGCATCCCCTATCCAGAGTTCGAAATTAGACATAGGATCTGCTGTAAGCAGTGAATATTAACCAGATAACGGCCTCTCCCTTTAATCCTTTACATCATTCACTTCTCAAGATAAAAAACAAGTATTGAGGCGCCACTGCAGCCACTTCATTACATGAAAAACCCTACAAACACCATCCTCAAATCAAGTGGTCTCTTCGCAGACGCTGCAAATTACAATATCTCAATCATGTAGTGTTGCCAAAGTATTGTGCACGCACACACACATGCACACACCCACACAACACCAAGAAAATACCTAGAAAAAAACCAAGAATTGAAAGAGAATAATGGAGAGCCAAGGATTAATTATTTGTTTTCAAATTATGCGGAATGCGGAAAGCCCGGCTTCCAGCCGAGTCTCACGCGAACCGTGATTTCTTTTCAAATTATTGTGCGCGCGCGCACACACACACAAACTTATACAACGCCAAGAAAACACCAAGAAAAGAGTAGAGACACAATACACACGCAACTCCAACAGCCATGTAAACGTCCACCTATTTACACGTAAAGTCAAGAGGGATAACAAATAATTATACGAAACGAATGCATACGTGGGCGGATGCACGCACGTTTCCATAAATGTAGTAGTGTAAGAGAGTAACATAGTGCAATAGTCAGCATAATACTAGCACATGCTGAGAGTGCAATAGCAAGCTTCACCATTGCTCATGGCCATGCAAATGTTCAGCAGCACTCAGTTCCGCAAGCTTCTGAAGATCAGCACACCTGCAACAAATAGATAGCACAAGGATACGCTTATTACCGTAATGATGCATGGGAGCACACAACTACCAAGTTCTCAACGAATGTGATGCTCAATGAAAATCCATCCACGCAAAGACCTGTGAACAGGTGACGGTGGGGACAATAATCTATTAGAAATACGAGGAATAAGGTCGTTTGTGCACACTCAAGACGCACAGACACACCACCATACATGTAGTGTACACAGTGTTTCACTTCACTGTAACTAAATTGAAATGAGATGATTTGAACAATCTGTACAGCGTTGCCGTCAGTCAGTCTTCCCCAAGATAGAAATGCAATGATTTGTTGTCACGAGGCAGTTTCACTGACTCAATGTCATGTTTGTGACATCAAAACGGTTACTCCATGGAATACGAGTACATGTATTAGCTTGAGAAGCTTTTTCTTGTCATCGGCATACAAGAAATCCTCCTCCTACTACTACTACTACTACTGCTACTAGTACACTGGCACTGCGTTTGTGGATCCCATTGTATTTGACATCATACTAGAGCCTAGTAGAGGAAGAGTGTCGTGGAGTTCACATAATTATCACAGGGATAAAAATACATTTCTCATGAAATAAAATAATAATTGATGATAGCTGACGATCGTATACGATTGATGCAAAGTCCTTGTAGTCCTTGAGGATTATTACGAAGTGGTTGATTACTTTTAGGGCATTCATTCAAGCAACATCAAACAAACGCGATACGCTCCTTGAAAATGGAAACAAATTCAAGCATAACGACAGAACAGCAGACCAATCGAAACGAGTAAAAGCTTCCTTACCTCATTCATCGTCCTGACATGTAGTTGGACAGCCTTTTGACACGGTGGTACAGGCAGCTCTTGTCGAGTCGAACAGGGTATCCTTGTGGCGTCAATGTCATGTTTGTGACATCAAAACGGTTACTCCATGGAATACGAGTACATGTATTAGCTTGAGAAGCTTTTTCTTGTCATCGGCATACAAGAAATCCTCCTCCTACTACTACTACTACTACTGCTACTAGTAGTAGTACACTGGCACTGCGTTTGTGGATCCCATTGTATTTGACATCATACTAGAGCCTAGTAGAGGAAGAGTGTCGTGGAGTTCACATAATTATCACAGGGATAAAAATACATTTCTCATGAAATAAAATAATAATTGATGATAGCTGACGATCGTATACGATTGATGCAAAGTCCTTGTAGTCCTTGAGGATGGACCGTATGCGTGTTAAAACAAAATGGCGTCACGATTTATTGAAAGTGGTATAGTTGGTGGAACGAGTGTTCAAAACCATTTGAACTTCATACTGTTCGTCTTCTTTTTGACATGCTCTCTTTCCATCGTCCTTAGCTTTTGTTTGTTTTGAGCTGTTTTGGCTTTCTCCTATACCTCTGGGGGATGCCAAGTGATGGTTTTGATAGGCTGGTGATGGCTGTGAGTGAGAGTTTGCCGATCGGCGTCGTCCTCGCTATAGCGATGAAAATACTAGTTACTGCGAACCTGGCAGATATCACAACACGTCGGAGCGTCCAGGAGCAAAGGAATCTTGGGTTTTCACTGGAATCTAGTTCCTCCAGCATCGTGTAGCCCACCGTCGGTGAATGGCGGTCCAGAAAGGTCGAACCTGGTCTTCTGCAGCATCTCGCAGTCCTGCGAGGCACACTGAATACGCCTGTCATGTATTCTACAAATAAAAATCACGAAGTAGTGGATTCTATAGTGATGAGTCTATCCTGTACGCTGTAAAAGACACAGGAAATGTGACTAGTGTCTGTACACTGGACGCCAATATCCCAGTCTTCTCCTGCAGGATCTGTTTGGCATTGACATACCGGTATGCAGTGGGTCGACATTGGCCTGGTTTGGCAGGTATCTGCCTGGGTGGATGTAGCAGGTTTGCATTGGCTCGTCGTCCAGTCCCACATTTTCCTGTAACTGTGGAGTACCAGCAGGGTTTGAGAGGTTGCTCATGCTGTGAACACATCTCTACTGCCTGTCTCGTCCTGGAAGTGCCGTCTCGCCGCTTCCTTGCTCTACAATCGCGCTTATTTCGCTTTGTTTCGTGGTGCAGCTCAAAACCTGCCCAAACAACTGTGAGCTCGCAACATGGTATGGACAAATTGCGCCACTCATGCTGGATGACTAAAACCGGGATAGTCGAGTAAGCGAATCACTCCCTGGGCCATGGCAAGATCTGTTCAGCGAGGGCTATTCCAACCTCCAAGTGCATAGTCACCGATCGATCCATGCGATGGTGGTTGACCTACAAAGAGCCAAGGTCTACGTGTACTACTATTGGATGCTGTCTACATGCAGTCAACAAAATCAAAGTACCTCAGTATTCCCCAGAATAGGGCATGTGCATCTATAGCATGACACGACAGGGGTTCTGGCGGCACCTGTCAAACAAGCAGTAGCGACTAGTGCCAGCTACCTATTGGAGGCTAGCCGCTACAGTCTGTCACTGGAGATAATTATTATGTTCACTGTTTAGACTGAGCACAATCAATGGTGCCCAATCGATCTGCCCAATGTGTGTTCTGTTCCACCTAATTATAACGTCCCATCACATCAACCCTGCTACACGCACATGTCGTCACTCTAGCATGACTTGTGTTATTATTGTTTATTTTGATTCGCACGATAAATAGAGCACAATAAACGTTAACTTGACCGAAGGATAAAGGCGACTGCAGATAGAGGAACACATCGAGGTACAGGTACCGGCATCAATACAGTATCAGAAAGAAACAAACAAAAATGAGAGTACGCAGAAAAAACTCTCGTAAGCCCAAGGGGAAGTGGTTGATGAGGGATGAATGCACTCTCCACGCTCATCTACACTTCGTGGAAATGCTCACATACATACAATAATATGCAACATAGCAATAGCATGCACAGAACCGAACAATTTCATGTTCACACATGCAAGCACAGACCTGAACATTAGTACAAAAAGCCGATACAGACAATATCCCCATACACACAGACGCACACAACACACACACACACACACACAATGTCCCATGTATGCGCCCGTGGCGAGAAAAGCACGCAAATCTACAATGCACTGGATGTGAACCCACAGATTTTCTCTTATAGCAACGATAGCGGATCTGATTCTGAATGAAACACACACACACACACACACACACACACAATACAATCATTGAATGCCCATCCGCAGATGATGGCAGGTCCTGAAAGAACAGGCAGTGTTCCAGTAATGGGGAACAGAACTTCGAGTGGCGAGTGAGGTATACACACACACGTGCGTGCGCGGGCACACACTAAAGTATTCAGAAATAAAATCGACATTGTAGTATTCATTGGTTGGGGAATGGAAAGGAAAATAAAACATTGTTGTAGGTTATTGTTGTAAGGACACTGGGAGCACAACAGAAAGGTAAGCAACTTGCTTTGAAGCAAAGAACGTTATTATTCCACGGATCTCAGAAGGAAGGAACGTTCCAGAATGCTGCACTGGCAACAGGCGGCCTGCATGTGCGCGGCCCCTGCAGTCGGTCCAGCTGCCGGCCTTGCAGTGCTAAAAAGAATGTGCAGTACAGCATGTCACATAGTATCGCAGCCTGGACAAATAGGCGCTGGGAAGTCCTAGTTATGTGCTCACCTACACCACGATGCACCAATCTTCTGAGCTACTTTGGCAACAACTTTGTCCACTTGAGACTCCCATGGGCTGAGCCAGTTGTTGAGGGCTGCACCAAGGTGGACGGCAATGACCGCTGATGGCAAGGCAATCCATAATACACAGTCACTAGGGCATCGTCAACATGGCGCTGAGGCTGGATGAATAAAATCAACCTTAAGGCTGTCGCGGGGTTGACAACGAGGCCGCTGTCTCGAAGCTAGTCAGTCAGCCTGGTCACCGCCATTGACGAACAAGTCGCCACCGCCAGCAGTGGCGGTAGGTTGTGACAAGTGTGGTGCAATATTGTCAGCAAATTCAGTACTTAGGATAAGATGAGTGACAAAGGGAACGTTGTGTTTGATAATATTGAAGTGAACAGGGATGATCACAAACCCTGCGCGTACTCCACCGTGAGTTACAAGAAAATTCCGGACTGGACGACGAGCAAACGCCAACCTGCTACATCCAACCAGGCAGATACTATTACGATAGCTGCCAAACCAGGTCAATGCCGACCTACTGCATAATGTCAATGTCAAACAGATCCTGCAGGAGAAGACTGGGGTGTTGGCGTCCAGTCACTGAGTGTACAGACACCAGTCACATTTCCTGTGTCTTTTGCAGCATACAGGCTGAGACTCATCACTGTAGAGTCCACTACTGCATGAGTTATATTTGTACAATACATGGCAGGCGTACACGGTGTGCCTCGCAGGACTGCGAGGTGCTGCAGAAGACCAGGTTCGACCTTTCTGGACCGCCATTCACCGACGGTGGGCTACACGATGCTGGAGGAACTAGATTCCAGTGAAAACCCAAGATTCCTTTGCTCCTGGACGCTCCGATGTGTTGTGATATCTGCCAGATGCGCAGTAACTAGTATTTTCATCGCTACAGCGAGGACGACGCCGATCGGCAAACTCTCGCTCACAGCCATCACCAGCCTATCAAAACCATCACTTGGCATCCCCCAGAGGTATAGGAGAAAGCCAAAACAGCTCACAACAAACAAAAGCTAAGGACGATGGAAAGAGAGCATGTCAAAAAGAAGATGAACAGTATGAAGTTCAAATGGTTTTGAACACTCGTTCCACCAACTATACCACTTTCAATAAATCGTGACGCCATTTTGTTTTAACATGAATATCGCGGATTATTACGAAGTGGTTGATTACTTTTAGGGAATTCATTCAAGCAACATCAAACAAACGCGATACGCTCCTTGAAAATGGAAACAAATTCAAGCATAACGACAGAACAGCAGACCAATCGAAACGAGTAAAAGCTTCCTTACCTCATTCATCGTCCTGCCATGTAGTTGGACAGCCTTTTGACACGGTGGTACAGGCAGCTCTTGTCGAGTCGAACAGGGTATCCTTGTCGCGTCGAACGAAAGAGAGTGTCAGTGTATCTGACTCGTTAGATTGGAACTGTGCTGAACTTTTCTCCTTCTCCGCTTTCTGCTTTCATCCCTCGCTCTGATGAAACCGTTCAAACGTCTTACTGGCAGCAATAGCCAGCCAAACAGGGGATCTTTGTGGCGTCGAACGAAAGAGAGTGTCAGTGTACCTGACTCGTCAGATTTGAACTGTGCTGAACTTTTCTCGTTCTGCAATTTCTGCTTTCATCCCGCGCACTGATAAAACGTCTTCAGAGAACCACAAGACGCTTTCCAGATTTGATTTTGAACGTCTCCTTATCCTCCTTGGTTACCTCGAGACAGATTACTGTCAGCAACTGCACAGCAGAACTGACAGCCATGGCTGAAGTGAAGAAAGGAATGCGCTGCCACGAGGCAAGCAAAACTGAAAAGGTGTTTGTTCTCTTTCGGGCACAACACACAGTACAGGACGGCGTGACTGGATAAACTGGACTCCTGGACCATGAATAGGGGACTTGTAGAAAAAGTGTACTCTTTATAGGGGATTGCGCGGCAGGATGAAGCTGATCAAAACTGAGTGGACTCCTGGACTCTGTGTAGTGGATTTTGGACCAATGGACTCTATATAGGGTGCTGGACATCATAATTTATAGTGCATGGACTCTATACTGAGTCCTACATAAAATTATATCTACCCACCTACCTACCTACCTACCTACCTACCTACCTATGTACCTACCTACCTACCTACCTACCTACCTACCTACCTACATACATACAACGTACCTATACCTACCTACCTACCTACCTACCTACCTACCTACCTACATACATACAACGTACCTATACCTACCTACCTCACAAGTCACTAGTAAGAAACAAAGCAAATAGACAACCGAGTAGTACGTAAAAGCCTACTAGTACATACATTATAACCCAGAGACTGTGCGCCTAAACCTGCAATAGTGCTCAAATGCCGGGAATGGGCAGAGCGTACATTACTAACCCATTACTAGTACAACACTAATATTAGATAAACCTTGTTTTATGCTGTCAAACTAACAGCATAGTACATACATGTGTGTTCACCAACATTGTTCGTACTACTGGAGAAACACTCACCGAAGTGTTGGCAGCAAATATCAATGCAGTCTTTGCATAGCCTTCAGTTGTTGAACTTGTTGGAAGACCTCACGCAGACGCTCTTCCCCTGCAGCTAGTTCACCAGTCTGTATTATCATTAGAAGTTCTCGTAAAACAAATGGAGACTCTAACAATCGCTGATCAACCTTGCACCACATTCGGAGAAAGAGAAGTGTTTTTCCCTCAAACCAGTTAAGATTTCAAACATGTGTGCCGTTTTGTACTTTTCACTAGCAGTGGTGCGACTGGTACCATGCCTGGCTTAGCTAAAGCCGTAAACCAGGTAAACATGGTAAAGGCTGGGTAGCACGCTCCGAGCGCGGCCGACACCATGCAATCACCTCCGGAATGTCTCACTTCGTGACACTCCCAGACTGGGTTTGCTTGAAGCGTGCAGCCAGTGTGGGGTAGCCCTCGTACGGTATGGTGTTGGACGGAATGCAGTTAGTTGTAACCTCGTACAGTGTGCCCTTTCGATCTCGGCTACGGTTTAGTGTACTACAGCGCTGGCAACTGAAATCCGGCCACCTTAGGCCGCGGTCACACATGATTGATGATTGATTGATTTTATTTGGATTCGCGAGACCAAACGAGCAGGAGTGCTCAATAACAGGGTAGCGAATGGTTGAGTTGTGCTATGTGACAATGTAGTGTGTGCGTGGAGGGGGGGGGGGGGGGGAGCTGCGGAGGCCCAATACAATGTAAGGGGATGGGAGGAGAGAAGGCCAGCGGAGAGTCAAATTCAGAAGAGGGAGGAGAGAATAGCTGAAGTACACGGTTACTGAGCGAATTCAAATAAACCAAACAAACAGCAAAACAAGTACACAGCTCACGAGAATAAAGAGGACTGGAGCACAGAATTGAACTGCTGATGTACACAGCTGACGAGAATAAAGACAGGAGCACAGAAATGAACGGGAGGCAGTCTACGAAGTGGTGGTACCATCGGTGCATGCACCACGGTACATTATCATATTATCGGCGCGGCTTTGCAAAGTTCGTGGGTACTGAATACCATGGTGTGACCAATTGTGTAGCAGTCTACAACGTGTAGGGAATGGCAGCTCGGCGGAATGCTGGGATGTTGCCCATGGCTCGCACCGTGTCAGGTATATGGTTCCATAACAGGCAACCGCGAGATGCCGGTCGGCATTGGCCTGCTCGGCTTCTGGCTATTGGTTGTTGCAGGCCCAGACTGCGCTGAAGGCGAGTTGCTCCGCAGTTGCTGACAAACAGTGCCTGCAGAGCAGGACTGGCACGGTTATGAACGCACCGCCATACCAGCACGAGCAGTTTCTGGCGATATACCTCGTCCACGCGATAAACAGAGAGCCTCTCCAAGAGGTCACTGGCCCTGGTAAATCGTGGTCGTCCGAACACCGCCCTTGCTGCGCGGTTTTGGGCCATCTGCAAGCGGTTTAGCTGGTTGTGGGTCAAGCCAGAGCCATAGGCGGACGATCCATATATCAAATCCGGCATGATGACAGATAGGAAGTACTTTCTTCGACTAGCTAGAGTGAGGCAACGTCGCGCCCGCCACAGACTACCAATCTTCCTAGCAGTGCGTGAGATGCACCGGTCAACTTGCGGTTGCCAGGCCATTCGTTCATCGATCAAGATGCCGAGGTATTTCGCGCTGGTGGTGTGCGGAAGGACATCATTTCGACAGCGTACAACCACGTCCGGCTGCTGCCCACTGCTGCTGGTAAAAACCAATACATTGCTCTTCTTTGCATTTAGTACAAGACCACGAGCGTCCAGCCAACTTGAGAGGGAGGTAACCGCCAAGCTGAGCGCATCAGACACCTCTTGCGCTGTCCGTCTTGCACATGTCAGGGCGATGTCGTCCGCAAACTGCAGTGATGATGCCGGCGCAGATTCAGAGGGGACATCTCTAGTGTATATGGAGAACAGCATGGGTCCTAGTACAGAGCCCTGCGGCACACCACAAGTGCACGGTACAGTTCTGCCCAGTCGGGAGCCCATACGAACGCGTTGATGGCGCCCAGACAAATAGTCGCGAAACCATTTCAGGGCTGTGCCGGAGATACCGATGCTGAACAAGTCCTGGATGAGGGTGGCATGCTTCACCTTGTCGAAGGCTTTACTCATATCTAACAGGCATGTTGCTACAACAGAACCATTGTCTCTTGCTTGGAGGACGGTGTCCGAGAGCAGTGCCAGTGCATCTTCGGTCGAGTGTCCAGGGCGGAATGCAAACTGGGTGTTAGGGAGAGCTGGGTCGACGAAGTCAACCAGGGCTTTCTGCACCAGCTTTTCGAGTAGCTTAGAGATCACGGGTAACAGCGACACAGGGCGGTAGTTTGTGGGCACGGATGGGTCTCCGGCCTTGAACAGGGGTGTGACGTGTGCTAGCTTGAAACCTCTTGGCACTTCCCCGCTGGACAGGGACGCATTAAACAGTGTGACCAGTGAAGGGGCAAGGATATCAGCGCTATGTTTCAGTACAAAACCGGGTATGTCGTCGCTTCCTGTGGCCTTGGTCGTGTTGATTGATCGTAGTAACCGCTCAACTTCCCTGACAGTAACCAGCGGAAAGGAGATGAGACATTGCTGTGGGGGTGGTCCGCTTGGTATCTGGAGACTTTGCGGCCGGCTGGTGTCCGTGATAACCTTGTGGAACGCGGTGGTTACTGCATCCATAGGGCATGCGGGCTCCTGGTGTTGACGGCTTCGTCCTGTGACCTGATTGATAACCGACCACATTTGACGAGGATTAGAGTTATTCTCACTGCACTGGGTGCGGAAGTACTCATTGCGTTTTCTGCGGTACGCATTTGAGCATGCAGATCTGGCTCGCTTGAAGTCCTGATGTGCCGCCCAGTCCCCTTTGTTCGCGAGCCATTTCTTGTGGAGTCGGATTTTCCGCTGATTTAGCTGGAACAAGTCTCTATCCGACCAGGGCGGGTTTGATGGCCGTTTCCCCTGACTTGTAAGAATCTGCGGAGCATGCCTGTCCAGCACGTCCATGAACCCTCCATGCCACTGGTGCCACATTTGGTGCACGTCGGATCCAGGTGCAAATGCATACAAGTTGGCTGCAATGAGGTCACGCCGAAAAGACTCGAAGTCCATCCGGTGTAGATGGCGAGTGATGCGAGGTGCACGACTAGTAGTTTGCGCAGTGAGGAGATGGAGATGCGCTCTCACCAGGAAATGGTCGCTGATGTCACAGGGAATAACACTGCAAGCGGAGACGTTGGTGGGATCTGAAAGAACAAGGTCGATCACAGTTCCATGGGGATGCTCTGGTGTGACACGTGTTGGGGAGATAACGTGATTTTTCAGGCCATATACGTCGCAGAGATCAAGCAAGTGGCGCACCTGATGACTACCTTGGCATACATTAGCGTTGAAGTCACCGAGTAGGGTCATCGATGGTGTCACTTGGGACGCCCGCTCAAGCTCTTGCTCTATCCGAGTCCAGTAGGCGACTGGCTCATTTGGCGGTCGATAGACGCATGCAACTAGGTGAGGTCCGGACTTGCTCTTGACTTCAAGCCATATGATTTCAACGTTTTCTTTGCTTAGGTCAGGACGCGGTCTTGCGGGAAGTGTGGAGCGGTAGTAGATGGCTACGCCACCACCCTGTCTACCACGATCACGTCGTGCAATTGAGTATCCTGGGATACACAGTTCTCCATCTCCGATTGTCTGATCCAGCCATGTCTCGGCAACACCAAGTATGTCCAAGCTCTGGCTTGCCAGGACAGCTTTGACATCGTGCACCTTATACCGCAAGCTACAGACATTTAGGAATGCAATATTGAGGGCGGATGTCTTGCTAGGCATCGGCTGGTTAGCTGAGGTAGGACGGGGCTTAAATGGTAATGCATGAGGATTTAGGGGGAGAGCCATAGAAAGGGTTATAAAGTTGAGACGAATACTGGGATGACTAGCAGCTCATGAAAAGCTTGCACCGCTTTTGCGGAGGCGGAAAGCGGAACTACCGCAGCCGCTTTGGCGAACCACACGATGCAGCGGTCACACATACATGTAGACTACTGTGCTCCTCAACGCTCCGCTTTGGCGGAGAGAATGCAAATGCAGCACGTCCTATGAAATTTTAGATGTTCTTGTCCGAGTTGAAGCGACCTTCGCTTGTACAAGTAGACCTATCGTGGATCGCTGAAAGGCTAGGCTGCTGAATGTCTCCTGTCAAGTACACTCGTGGATTTGGGGCGCATTCACTGCGGCCCAGTACAGGTGTATTTGAATATTACTAGTTTGGTTTACATCAATATCAAATTCAAATAGTTGTATAGCAGGGTGTCGTTGCCTCCTTCTTGTCCGAGTTGAAGCGACCTTCGCTTGTACAAGTAGAGCTATCGTGGATCGCTGACAGGCTGCTGAATGTCTCCTGTCAAGTACACTCGTGGATTTGGGGCACATTCACTGCGGCCCAGCACTGGTGTATTCGAATATTAGTTTAGTTTACATCAATATCAAATTCAAATTGTTTTATAGCAGGGTGTCGTTGCCTCCTCCATGATCCATCATCGACCCAGCGACTGCGTGGATGCCTGCAGTTGCAGTGAGGGTGTGGCAGAGTACTCTACTACTCCCTGGTTGCAGTCCTAGTGTTGCATACTCTGGTGGACGTATTGCTTGGAGAGAGAAGGAGAGAAGGAGACAGTTGGAGAGCGTCCGCGATCGGGGCCAATGAGTTGGGAGACGGATTCCCTCACCAATTATCCACTCATAACGATGCAGTATTGTTTGCGAGATCTCCAGAACGTACAATTCATTGGCAAAGAAGAACAATATGAAAACTGAATACCAAACGGCAACCAAACAACACCAGAACTCAGTGCAGAAGTAGCGCACCAAACTCCAAAGCCATCACCATGCAGGTTCCGCCAAAGCGGATCCGCGAAAGCGGAGGGTCCGCTCGCATTTTTTTGGCGTAGCGAAATCCAAACTTTCCGCCAAAGCGTTACTTACGCCTCCGCCGTTGCCGAGGCAACGGCGGAAGCGTAAGTTACGCTTTGGCGGAACCGCCAAAAAAAGTGCATGTGTGACCGGGGCCTTAGCGGCGCGCCGAGCCGCCAAGGCCGTCGGATTTCAGTTGCCAGCACAGTAGTAAGTCTTGAGTAGTATGGTCGAACTATGCAAGCAATGGCGACCTCCATGGGCTTCAACTACGTTGGCCCTTGGGTGCAAACACTTGGAAGCACTGAGATCTCCGTCTCAAGTTCAAAGAATCGGTGGATCTACGGGGGGACTGCTTTTGTTTTAGCACTGTGGTACATGTACCGCACATTGCCGCTCAATGAAAACCGACCGGTGTGATGTGCATGGTCTTCGCAAGTCCTCACGTCTTCAGTCACATCACTCATCCGGGTGTCAGCATGCAGGCGACGACCGATATGGTTCTGGGAAAGGGTAGGGAAACACAACTTTTAAATATTTGGCTTGACCCACGTACACGAAACAACTGGCACAGGAGAAGTCCGAGGTAAGTGGCTTCTCGGGTGTTTCCTGAAAGTGAGGTGTCAGGTACATTTTAGGAAACATCTGGGAAGCGTCGAAGCACAATCCCATAGTGCAGATGGTACATGTTGTATAGATTTCAAGAAAACCAGGAATCGTAATTCTGCAATGCAGCCATTGGCACTTTGATCATCGTTGTGTATTCAAACAGCTGAAGGCACGCCAGAACAAGGTCATCTCCGATCATCAGGAACAGGTTGGCGGAAAGATCCATTGCCACGGTCATTTAACCCTTTCAGTGCTATTGACGAGATATCTCGCTCTGTCAAGTGTGCCTCACTCTGGCAAATGTAAACGTTTGGGTCTGTTCCAAAACACTCGTACACGCGTCGCACATGGTTGACACATACGAACACTATGCAAGTCGCAACTCCTGTTTTGAGTTGTTTTTCTTCTCTCTTTTTCTTTCCCTACTAGTTGATGTTACACTCACTGATCCTTATGCACAGATATACAGCATTCCCTCACTAGTGGGACCATTGTTATTAGGCTAGGGCCTGTTTTGGACTTCCCACTCTAAATAAAGAATACAAAAAACAAACAACACACACGCGCATATACACACACACACACACTCGCACACACACACACACGAACACCCATAAACTAGCATAATGTACTTATCCGGAGCCGGCTGGCCTTTGGTTTACTGCGTGCTAACATGATGTGTCTGCGGGGGAGCTCGCTCACCATTTCCCTGGCATAGGGGGATGGATGACGCCTCTCCAGATGTTCCTGTTGCCGAAGCCCGCCTTTTTGGCAACTAGCTAACACAGGTACCGGATACTGACTGATCAACAGAGACTATCTTAGAAATGGAGTTGTTATTGTGTGCAGATTGGAAAGTTTCATTTTCTTTTTATTTAAATGTTTTGTTTTGTTTTGCTTTGCAGTTGTTGCCGCGGTCAGGCCAGGGAAATGATGTTCTGTGATTGCCCGTATAAGAGGCTTAAAAAAATAAAATTGGTGGAGTGACGGTGGACGGTTGACGATTTTTGGGCTCTGACAGTGGACGGTGGATGAGGGTTGGGGGATATCTTGGAGGAATCTGATCGTACTGCGCGCGTTATTGACTGCTGTATTGGGTTTTGTTGTGTTCATTCACTCAGTAATTGCCTTTTTTCTTCTTCTTTTGGTCACCAGTTTGGTGTCTTTCTGTGGTATTGGCAGTGCATTGCTCGTTTGGATTGTTCATTTGGTGTTGAGTTTCCCCAGAGTTAGGCTCGGGGCTAGATTATCTTCTCGGTTGTCTTCTACAGTCTTTCTTTTACTCTCTTTCTTCTTATTGTTCGAATGTTGTGATTTTTGCCATTTGCGCTGGTATGGCTTTTGTAGCTTTCGTTTAGATAGAAACAGTCTGAGCAGCAACGGCCTCTGAGTCTCCCAACTTCGACTTCTCCCCATGCAGAGTATGCAGAGTGGCCAGTGTTGCCGGTGCAACGGCAATGGCACTTGCATCGGGTGCTCCTGCACCAAGGAGGGTCGCACATGTACGAATTGTGTCCCTTCGAGAAAAAGGGAGATGCGAAAACAACGCGAGCCCCGTATCGTCAGCGTTCCAACCGTCCCCAGGCATCTCGACTGTTGAACTTGTCCGTGCCGCAGCCTCCGTCGGCATCTCAGCCGTTGTCAGCACCTCCACCGTTGACCACGGTCGTACAACAACATCAGTCGCCATCTCAATCGTCGTCGGCGTCTCGATCATCGAGTGCATTCGGCACTGCCATCGTTTCCTTAGTAGCTTGTATCGATGAAAACACTGTAGTGCCCGTGCAGGTGACGCTAGAGCAAGTCGACGCAAACTCGTCTGACATCAGTGACAGCCAACCTGCACACTTTCTGGCTTCATTGGATGACACCCGTACCCAGGAGTCTGAGGAGCCCGTGGGGTTTCGGATACAGATAGACGAATCCACCAATTATCACCAGCATATCAGTGATCCGACGATGGATGGCCACGTGGTGTCCCATCTGGAAGAGAGTAGTATGCAGACGTAGATGTATTACGTGGAGAGGACATCCGAAGCAACCTCCCGGATCCTGAGCAGGTGCATGAATTCTCGCCGTCCTTTCAGATTGGGCAGCTCTCCGCGGAGGAGACGGACCAGCTGATAGATATTGCGTACATTAAATGTGTACAAACGCGTTTCAGGTTCAGTTGGGGAATGTATGACGACGGTACATAACAGCTCTATCAGCGCTCTACTCATGCTTTGGTGACGGTGGAAGCTACTGGTGGAGAGCTTTCAAGATAGCGACAGTGTTTCAGGCACTTATGTTACAGAAGCCAGGTGCAGAGTTCTCGACATATGGCACACATCTTGAGCAATGACTACAACAATGGTCAACCGGAGATGTGATGGGATTATTGATGGAGGCATACACCATCCAGACCTGCAAATAGAAGTCGTCCAGGGCTGAGCGGAAGGGCGCTGCGGGTCCTGCCAGGCATTTTGACGACAGCTTTAAAGTTTAGTACGGCACTCCACACCCTGGCAAATGACGACGGTTTGTTTGTTTGTTTGTTTCTTTTATTTGAATTCGTTTAGAGCACAGGCAATTCTGCCTTCTCACCAGAGGAAAAACCTCCGGTTCCTGCTAAGAACGAATATAATAAATATTATGAGAGAAGGAAATATTAAAAAGAATCATAACATGATAATTCCAAAGCACAAAGTTTGTATATAATTCAAATGGGTTTGTATGTGTAAGCATGCAGTGAAGAAAACACCGAGAAAACATGCAGTAATGTTTAGGGATGCCGAGCAAGGTGGTTACAAATTACAATTAATTCTGTTCAGAGCCAGTTTAAAGGCAACCGCCGCACTGTGGAGGTGAATATCGCTGGGAAGGGCATTCCAAAGAGTGCTTCCCACAAATGTCAATGACTGACGACCGGAAGGTCCAGGAAGGAAAGGCACTTGCAGTAGCCGCTGCTCCTGTCCTCGAGTAATTCGGCGATCATCCCGGGATGCTTGGCCTGTGTTAGCCATCAACTGAAAGTAGGTGCAGAAAGGAGGACTTGCAAGATCATGTAGGCAACGGAAAACAAAAAACAAAACCTTGTACTGAAGTAGTTAAAAATGTGAGTTAGGGATCGAATAGATAAGCGCACGAGGAGGGGGCTGTGGATGCACGGCTGGAGAGTCGGAAAATTGCACGAATTCCGGATTTGCTGGATTTGATTAAACGACTCTGCAGCTGCTGTGTCAGCGACGGGAAGAATGCATTTGATGCGTACGTTAGTCGTGCTTGCACAATGCCAATGTACCAAAGTCTGCGGGCTCTTATGGGCAGAGATCGCCCATGGCGCCATAGCTGGCTGATGGCGACTGACGCCTTCTGCACAACACTGGAGACATGTGGCTGCCAAGATAGCTGGTCATCAATGGTTACGCCAAGGTATTTGGCAGTGGAGGTAACAGTTAAGGCTTGATCCTTACATTTCACGACTGGTATGTCGCCAGTGAGTCCCCGAGGTTGAATTACCATGACTTGGGTTTTGCCGGTATTCATCAGAAGCCCAATTTCGGAGAGCCAGTCAGACAGACGTGTCACAGCGTAGTCAACGTCTTACAAACAGTGTCCAGATCTGAATCAGAATAATCTAGGATGATGTCGTCCGCGAACTCCTGATGAACAACAATGCAAGGTATGACATCGGAAATGTCACTCGTGTAAAGGACAAAGAGAAGCGGCCCAAGAACACTGCCTTGGGGCACACCGCGGTGGTGGTGTTCTTTCTATTACGGATATAGTTGATGCCAAGACCGTCAGGGACATACTGAAAGAGAAGCATCCATCACCAGAGCCAGCTGATGATACCGTCCTTATACCAGGTGAGCCTCCATCATAACCCCATCCGGTGTACTTCAGTGGCCTTGGATAGGAGGTGATTAGAAAGGCAGCGCTTCACACTCAGGATGCGACCGGTCCCAGTGGTGTCGATGCAGAAATTTGTAGGCACATGTGCTCCAATTTTGAAGACGCCTCAGCCACTTTGTGCGACGCTCTGGCCTCTTGTGCCAGGCGGATGGCAACTGCATACATCGATCCCGATTCACTTACCGCCTTTACAGCGTGCCGCCTGATAGCGCTGGATAAGTGCCCAGGTGGTGTTCGGCCAATAGGTATTGTAGAGGTTGTAAGACGAATGATCAGTAAGGCAATCCTCTTCATTGCCGGTCAAAACTCATGCTTTGCAGGAGGCAGTCGGATGTGACCAGTTATGTGCTGGCTTAGACTGTGGCATAGAGGCGGGAGTGCATGCGATGCAATCTGCTTTTGCCGAGGATGATACTGACGGCATTATTATGGCCGATGCGTCCAACGCTTTCAATCGGTTAAATCGACAAGTCTGCCTTCGCAACGTCCGGCACATAAATGTCCACCCCTCGCTACAATATCGATCAATTCGTACAGGGAACCCGCGCACCTATACATCGATGGTGAGTGCGTTATTTCCGAAGAAGGCACGACGCAGGGTGATCCACTCGCCATGCATATGTATGCGTTGGGCATGCTACCCCTGATCCGTGCAGCAGCTGGCGAGGAGACCGTGCTGTCCTGGTTTGCAGATTATTCCTCTGCAGCGGGCTGTTTGACCGGGTACGCCAGTGGTGTGATGTCCTGACGGTGCAGGAACCGGCAAAAGGCTATGTTGTGAACCCAGCTAAGTCTGTTCTTGTCGTGAAGGAACATTGCCTTGTTGAGGCAAGTGGTCTCTTCGAAGATACCGGAGTAGCCATCACGACTGAGGGAGTACGCTACCTCGGTGCTGCAGTGGACACAGAGGCCTACAAGGAGGCGTACATTGTATATCCAACGAAAGGTAGAGACCTGGGTGCATGAGGTCAATCTACAAGAAAATTTATCCGAAAAATATTTTCGGCAAAGTGCGCTTTTTCCGAACAAACATGCCGAATTTTCGTGTGCATATTTGACCTAGCTCCCGCGTGCCAAATCGTTTTGCAGAATTTCGGAATACAAAACCTCACACAGTACCACTGCTGTCTTTCGAACTTTTCGATTTGCCCCATGATGCAGTCATTTCCGCTTTGCACTGCCGCCATTTTCGCTTGTACAGATACTGTTCTTGTTTCGTTTCCCCACAATTTGTTTCTCTCTGTATGTTTTCGTCATAAGGCGTTGGCATAATCAGTTTGGCACATGCGAACCTGGGCAACCTCCATTCAATGGGGGCCCCCAGCAACGCGTACGTGCATATAATAATAATAATAATAATAATAATAATAATAATAATAATAATACTAACTGGTTTGAGGGAAAGAGACAAACGGGAAAAGTCTGAAGAAAAAATAATAAAAATAATAATAATAATAATAATAATAATAACTTCCGCCATTCACAACTTTGAGATTTGCGCCGTGATGCAGCCATTTGTACTTTGCTTTGTGGGTATATAAACCAATAGGCAATACTAATCCAGATTTGCTCATTGCTGTTGTCTGATGATCGCTTAGTGCGTGAAACTCAGAGTTAAAAAACTTTTTCCGTCCTCTTGTTGTTTGAACTAGCTCTGCCTCTCGGTATTGAGCACTCTCTTGGACAGCCTGGCACCTCTCTGTTTTACAGTACCCCGAGTTATGTACATTTATAACTCCCTTAGTATTGACTCCCATATATTTTTGCTATACCTAAACATTCAGAATGCATATTTCACTCCTTAGGGCTACATCGACTGGGCTATATTTACTGCTTATATTTGTCTCCTTTTTAGAGATTGATCACAGGCTTTGGCTAGTCGTGATAAATCTAATATTGACTTCGTACTTGGTCAGTATAGGAAATAAAAACAGTGAAGTTTCATGCACGTGTAAGTGGCTGCGTTGGAGTTTGGCCATCCACGAAGCAGTGCTCGTTATTAAATTTGCTTCTCTGCTGTATAGTGCTCATTTTTTGTTTTGCTAAAAGCCATGTGGTGCACGCAATGGGAACATGCTGCAGCCATGTTGGTGGGGGCCCAGGTTCTGGGTTAATTAAAGTGCTCCTTGTGACTGGCTTTCGCGAAACGCCAGTTAGTGCTCGTTTCACTTACACGTACATGTACATGTAGTCCCCAGGTTGATATGAAGTTTTTATTTCATTTCCGTTTGAAAATATTTATTTTACACATGCATTTTCCTGATTTCTTGTCCAGTGTTGTGTTGCATTTTGATATCCATTCTGTTCATTTTTGCCTGTAAAAGAGGCTGGTAGTACAGTCACGTACATGTACGTGTACTTAGTACACGGTTGTAGAGGTCACTCTCACTGAGCGCCCAGGCCTAGTCGTTACACCACCGTGTTGGGGCAGGCAACAGCCGATTTCATAATGATGTTCTGCTCTCACTGTGTGATCCTGATCATCCAAGTATTCTTTCGTAGCCGGGAAGATAATAATTATAGGGTCACACAAGGAGAGAAATACCAGGCTTAATTTGCCTGAACTTTGCCAATATTCTGCGAAACAGCAGCTTCTGCAAAATTTGCGTAAGGCATTTGGGGATGAGGGTTTGAACATAAAATGTGTGGAATCAACACGTGAAAATGTTAGCATCGTTCCTGTAAATGAAAATGCATTAGATAATAAAGAACTGAAAAAAGACGGGGAATGTTCGTTTCTGGTACAATAGGCTAAATACGCATGCGATAATTATAACAGCTCTCAAAACCAGCCCGAAGGCATGATAATGAACGCGCCCGAGGAAGTAGAAAGGAATTAAGGCGATATTTTTTTAGATAAATATACACTTATCCTATGAAATTGACCGTGTGGATTTGGCTATTGGATAGTCAGTAAAGCAATCTGTGTCTTGCTGTGCGCGATGCATTGGATTATGGCAGTGGCACGGCTTCGGTTCCTGCCGCTTGTGTGCCTGGCACAGGCTCGACTCCTGCCGCCTGTGTGCCCTGTGCAGGCTCGACTCCTGCCGCTTGTGTACCTTGCACAGGCTCGACTCCTGCCGCTTGGGTTCCTTGCACAGGCTCGACACCTGCGGCTTGTGTACCTTGCACAGGCTCGACTCCTGCCGCTTGTGTACCTTGCACAGCCTCAGTTCCAGGCGACTGTGTACCTTGCACAGGCTCGACTCCTGCCGCTTGTGTACCTTGCACTGGCTCAGTTCCGGGCTCTTGTGTACCGAACATATTTTGTTCCTTACCAGCGGTATCTGAGGGAAGAAACAAACAATGCGGCAGGATTTAAGTTGAGAAATCCTTATGGGAGTTGAAAACCGCTCTGTTGAACGTTGTTTCTACTGATAATGGACTCCAGTTTCCTGAAAAGTGCTAAAAGTCAAGGAATCGAGATCAGATTGAACAGACATGTACATGCATATACAAGAGTGGTGGCCGGGTGATGCTATGCCTAAACGGTGGGGGAGGATAGATCAGAGACTGAAGGCCGATAACTCATTTGCCACATGTTTTCCTGGTGCCATGTCACAAGTTCCCAATTCACTGTGCGACGCAGCAGGCGTGGACAAATTCTTCCGCTTCCGAACATCTCGTTTCTCAATCATGGTCATGGTCCCACTATGCCTACTTGGGTAGGTCAACAGTAATTATAATCACAGAGCATTGTTATGCGGATCCCAAATCACTGAACAAACAGAATGAATGGGGTTATTGTATTTAATGGGTTCCAATTTTATCCCATAACAGAGGGTGTTTTGAAGGCGTAACGTTAATGCCACACATGTTCGTATGCCCGGCAGTTACTCACTTTCAACGGGAAGGCAGGTGGGGCAGGAGCAGACGCCATGGCCGGTGGATTTCTCGAAGCCAGGTCTGCACGGGGAGCACTTGAAGCCTTCCTTCAGGCACTGGACCTTTCCATTCTCACAGTGGCAGAGTTTGCAGGCATCCACCTCCTCTCTGAACCAGTGGGCGCGTGGGAGACTAGAGCACGTTTCCGCGGCTGTGGAAGAAACGAAAACAGTCAATGGCACAAGAGAGTAATACTCATCAGATTCGAATCATATAAGGTCTGCTCTGGAACAATATCTGAATATGGAAAGTCATTTTCTTGCGGCTAGTACTTACATGTATATCGGGCTCACGAAGAATGACCTATTCCAGGGAATAGAGCTTTTCATGCCGGACATGAACAAACTCGGATTTAAACAGAACCTCCTCTGTCTTCAGCGTGAGAGTGAAGTATTCTAGTGAGAAGAAGTCCATGTTGTTGTTAGTTCCAGTTGAAAATCTCCCAAAACGGTTCACGTACTACATTTCAGACTTCAATATCTGCAGCACAAACTGGCTTTACCCTCTATATTGTCTATGGTTTTCTAAGAAATTTCATGATGTGTGCATTGCTTTGATTGCATTATTTATGGTATATTTTTGCCTATCCTTTCTCATCACTGCCCTGATGCTGTGGTGCCCAAAGTGCGAAATACTGACAGTCTTTCATTTATTACGTTGCATATGTGGATAATTCTCATCCGATGCTATTTCTTACCTTTAGGGCATGTGTCGCAGCTGCATGTATCCTTGGCACGCACCATCTTGCTGGCGTTGCAGGGCAGTGTGCCACCGACTGACTTGGTGCAGAGCAGGATTGCGGGCTGGCACACGGTTGTGCCGAAGACGCATCGACAATCCTGGCAGCCTTTTGTCTTATCCGACCACGTATCACCGTTGACGTATTGCGTGCCAGCATATTCACACACTAATTCACATGGAACGAAAGGAAAAGCGAAGAAAGCAAACCGAAATAATACTCAAACACTTTGATATAATCAGAAGTTCTTATAATCATCACTTTTTACCTGTACAGCAGGTATTCTCACACATGTACATTATGACTTTTATAACTACATGAGCACTGCTACGAACCCTTATGCATATTAACGATTCTGGATATCAAAGAACATCAAGCTGTTTTGAAGAATCCATATACATGTACTTCGCAGAGATTTATTCTAGCCTACGTAGCACAAACTCACAAAATCTCTCATACGCACACACACACTCATGTAATCATATAGATATCCTGGTATGCACATTACTGGAGCGTATGCCGTATCACCATGGTCACATGGCACACCAGTACATGACTTACCGGCAGCGCCTTGCTCCTTCTTGCCAACCATATCTGTAGCCCCATTTGTAGGCGTACCTGTAGCCGCATTTGCAGGCGCACCTGTGGGCTCCGCCGTCGCAGCGGCTGGTACCGTCTTGGCAGCTGCCTTCTTCGCAGGAATGGCATATGCGCAATTCAGCACACACACGACCAGGGCCAATGTGGTGAAGAGTGTCATCCTCGCTTGTGCCATCGCTTTGCCGAAATTCTGCAGAAAAAAAGAAAACGGCAGGTATCGCCAAGCCGATGCACCAGCAATCAGATAGTAAGTATAACCCTGAGGATCAATACAATCATGTACTCAACTCTTCATGCATTTGCACTGTGATTTCGTCCAGTAGTGTGGGAATCATTGAGCCATACTGAGCCGAAGGTGTCGTATCGGCTATCGTGCTGCTGCGGCAATGCTGCTACATGTATCGCTCCTGCAAGTGTTGATTGTAGGTTGATATTTCTCTCTCTCTCTCTCTCTCTCTCTCTTGCACCCTCCCCCCCCCCCCCACCCGCCCATCACGCACTGGATATGAGCATTCTACGGGCCAACACTTGTTTATCAACACAAGAATGAAAGGCCGTCACCTGGCCAGCTCTTGCGAATGACCCGTAGCAAGCTTGCATGTCCCGTGATAGAATCTAAACCAGACAAAAGACCCGTTTGTCGCTTGGAAACATGCGCCTGAGACGCAGACCAGTTGTGCTTGTGACGGCACCAATTAATTGGCTGTCATCACGCCACACCGATTTAATAAACGCAATGTGGCGCTCTGGCTAGAGAGCATTTAGTTACTTGAATGTATGCCACTGTTCGAAAGTTAAACGATGGTCATCCAGACCACCACACACCATTCTCCGTGACCCCGAAAGGGGGTCATCTAGCCCATCCCACACAATCCTACTTGACTCTCAAAGGTGGATGTATTGTTGGTCTGAGAAGGCTGCAAGAAGATCTCTAACACGACGTCACTCCACACTGGAGCACAATGTGGTCTGCGCGTACGTACTTGGAAAACTACAGTTCTTACCAGAGAAATTCGACCTCATGACTATTCATGTAGTAACTCCGCGTTTGAGTGCACAGAACAGTGTATGAAGTGCTATCACCAAGTACGGCGCGGCGCTAGTTATGCACCAGGTTGATTCTCAAAGGCCAGCACTGAAGGCTGCGCTAGTCGTAGCAAATGTTGCACCGCAATTAACCGGTTAAAAGTACACACTTTCATGAATTATAAGATGACGTTCAGTCTCTACCCGCGTCCCTATGCTTAGTGCAGCAATCGTCAGGCAACTAAGCTTGAAGCACACTCGCACACGGTAACCGTACGGAGCGGTGAAGCTCCACGAGGCAAACACCATTCCGCTTAGCATCAAGAACGCAATTAGAACCACACGCGGACAACTGTTACTTCGTGGTGATCTTTGAGTCATTTGCAACAGGATTTGTCTAGCTCCGAAAGGCGACTGACTACTCTGTCTTCAATCGAAGGCATAGTCATTATTACAGAATGATATTCTGTGTTATACATCTGCAATCAGAAACAACTGCACTTACGAAATGTTCCCTGAAGAAACTTAGTTGTCTGCAGCTCCACGGAAACGATAAGGCGATCAGCACACACTAATATTCTATCCTTTGGGTGTTGAACTTGAGTTCCTTCGTGAACTTCCTTCAGCTGCTTCCAACACGAACTAACAATTGCACTATGGACACTTCTTCCCAAATAACAATTCTCGAGCTGTGGTGGTTCTTATATCTACATGTGCATCGATCCCCGCTTTGCCGTGTACAAACTGAGAAGACCGATACTGAGAGGTGCAGCAGGGGTAGGATCGTGCCCAATGGCATGCTGTGTAGTGTCATGTACCCGATCTGCCTTCCGTTCTGATAAAAGTCAAAGTGCGTTCAGCATAGTTGGCCGGCCGGCAGGTGACCAGAGCCACAACCAGGAAGCAGGCTTGTGCTAAGCCACCGCGAGGCCCACCGAGGTCGTCTAAGCAGCGCCTAGCGACGACATTTCGATAGCGAGTCTCACGACCATCGGCCGACCGGGGTTTAGAAACCTCGTTAGCTGCGTCCATTACCCTCGCACCTCAGATTAGACGGGTACACAGTTGGCCCTGGGTAGCAGGTGCCGCCTCAGTGCACTGCTTGAACGCATACCTCGCCGACGTTATCAGCTGAGTGCTCACCGTCATTATCAGCTGACTGCAGCCAGCTGCCTGTTGTCAGCAATGGTCACCATGGGTCTGGATAACGATATGCAGGTGACTCGGCGAGCAAGAGGACAAGATGCAAATGGTCGGAGGTGAAGTCTATGTGCATGTGCATGCATGTGTGAACGCGTGCGCGTACGTATGTTGGTATGTTGGTGCGTGTGTGCGCATGATGCGTGCACTTACATTGTACACATAATAGATGTGTGGTTGTATGCGTGTGTTGTACTAGCACAAGTAAGTTGCTATGTCTAACTCAGCTTGTTCGCCATCATCGCTTCAGCGATGGACAGGACCATTAGTGTGCGTTTGAGTGTGATGCGTGATTGTGTGTGTGTGTATGTGTGTCCCTGAGTCTGAGTGTGTGTTAGCGTGTTTAGTTCCCTCGTGTGTCCGTCCGTGTGCGTCGCGCACTTGGGGATGGAATGCGCGTGTGTGTACATGTGCGCGAGTACGTGTTTGCGTGCCTTGTGACTGGATGTGTGCGTGCGTGAGTGCAGTATGTGCGTGTGTGTGTGTGTGTGTGTGTGCGTGCGCGACGTGTATGTGCGCACGCTCGAGATAATGTTGTGTTTAGAGTATTTGGTATGCGACTGCGCTGGAATCTAACCCCGAGTGACGACCAGAGTACACCACGTCAGAAGAAGAAATGCAAACGATCAGGAACTGCCTAGACTTAGCGGCTGGTGTCTGATGTCAACTGCCCAGCGTTGAGAAGACTTTCTCACGGCCCATGACCCAGTAATATCCTGCCAGACGCAAGTGCACTGTAGAACGATGTGCTACGCCGGGGCATGGACTGCGTGCATGTAGCATGCCGATTTGATCACAGCGGTCGATGGCTGCTTTGCCGCGGCGGTCTGACCGTCAGAAGTGCGCGCCCCGTTCC
The DNA here is from genome assembly GCF_964019385.1 of Sycon ciliatum. NCBI lineage: Eukaryota > Metazoa > Porifera > Calcarea > Leucosolenida > Sycettidae > Sycon > Sycon ciliatum. The sequence continues at coordinate 24,030,660 of NC_088651.1, read as the reverse complement.
CGACCATCCTACTGTTATGGACTGCGAACCCCGGTTGTGGTGCATACTGCACATCCCGCATCCGCTGCTTTCGTTCGGTCCAGGGCACGAATAGAATCGACGCTACATCATAGTACGTGTACAGTCAGTACTTGCCCATTCATACAAAATGTACATGTACGATGTACGTTGTAGGTCACAACTGCCGATGACCGTGCTCGCGCAAGGCAGACTCTTGTTTGCATAGTTGTACCCCGCCCGGGCGGGCGTCATGGGACGGCATTTTCTCCTTTGCCCTTCCGGGGCCAATGTGACCGTTATGGCGGTGGCTCGACAGGCCTGGACGTATGTGTATGTTTACCGTTACGTCATTTACATGTATATGTTCGTGTGAACGTCCGTGTGCATTATACAACAAGAGCGTGTTTGGAGTCTAGACGGCAGAAAGGGAAATGGTGGAACATTATCCTTCGAGAGCAGCCGGGCAGAGAACGGAAAAGAGTGAATGAAGATGAGGCTTAGATGGATAGAGGAGCACCACACTGAACGTCGATCTATCAATAATGATACTTCAGTATGCGTGATTTAAGAATCACTGTCAGCCTCAAAAAGAAAAGAAAAATAGACCGGTTGTCCGCACACTGAGCTCGCTGAAGAAATGTTAGCATCGAGTGGTGCTGGTGAATGTGATCAGCCAGTGGGTTCTGTGTGACGATCCCAGAGTAGGGGAATGCGTGGCTGGCAGTTTCAGGTGAAGGAACGAAAAGCTCACTATGATCATGATGTTCAAGGAATTGTCCTCGGCGTTATGGTGGTATTCACGTGGAGTGGGTGGCCTACAGCGCATTGAGGAGGAGTGGTGAAGCGATCCGTAATGTACATGGTGTTGTCCAATCATCCTTATGCATTGTAAATTGGAATTCACGCACCCAAATGATCACCGCCATTTCCATGTTGATTAACCCTGCCTAAACACAAAGCAAAGCTGACGTGGTCGTATATGAGAGGAGCTGAACCATTAAAAGTATTACTAGGAACCCTCCGCATTATACTGTCGGTTAATGATTCGCTCACGTGCAATAAAACTAGGAACTATTTGTTTTCTGCCAGTTGGATCCTGTGTATTGCACATCCTGCACACGTAACGAACTACCGAGATCAGATTTGTTATTTTGCCGAATGTCCGATGGCATGACATCAATGATGATCATATTGAAGGATAGTACGGGTACTCAGGTGTGCACTCCTCATGTGTGCATTCTCTTTTGGGAGCAACGAGCTCTCTCCCAAACCTGGGGATTGGTCTCTTCCGTGTAAGGAACATGGTCATGCACGAATCTTAACAATCGCAATTCAGTACAGTGCAAACACGGTACTACAAAAGGAGCAGAGCCAACCGGATGATGGCTTAGTATGCCTTTCAGTTTGACTTGACTGGAAACTGTAGACCGGTTGACAAAGCTTGACCGACAGTGCATTCAAAGGGACAGAGTGGAGCCGAAAAAGACTAAGCATAACATCACCCTGCACATGCTGAACAGGGCAAACAAGAAAGACACTATACACAACATGAGAATAAATTTGCCTTGACTGGTGTTTACGGAAAGAGATCGCTAAAGGTAACAACTGCTTTAGTGATCCGTACATTGACAGGTACATTGCATATGCAGAATTGCACGACGCCAACAACACAGTCGCTCTGCTTATCAAGACATGAGACATTGAGTGATGCGAAAAATAAGTTTGGGGACAGGTTTTGTAAGTGTTCGGCAACTTGGCCGTACGTGCATGATGGTACATATACATGAAGATGAGGGCTACAGTACAGTCACGACACCAGTAGTAGAAGTACAGCAGTGCGGCTCTCACCCGACAGTGTGCTGATCTAACTTGTCCAAGATCACAGTCGTTATCACCCATCGACGTTCGCTATACATGTATCTTGGGCCCGATGCCCACTTTCTTTCCAACTCGAAAGTTAGCAGATAATTGTGCTCTGACGAAACGTTCGAATCCTTTTCGTCGAGCCACAGTTTACCCCGCGATTCGTTGAGGCAATCAGTGACCAGACAGCATTTCTCTGAGAGGAGATTGAAAGCGCGGTATGATGATCGGACCGAGTCGTGAAAATTGGAGATATCATCCAAGACTTTTCGTTGGTTTACAATGATGAACTTCCCCTGGAATAAGCCTTGGATATCCAAAAAATTCAGTTGGTCCGTTAGCCGACTCCATTTGAGATAACATTTTGCGTCAAACGTGCTTTTACTATGAAGGAAAAGAAGCTTCCAGAACCAGTATACAAGAACTGAAACATCCAAGTTTGGCTGCGCGCCAGGCCACACGGAAAAACCTGGGCGGGCCAGATGTTGTATCCTCCGCGCCGCCGCGCTGCCTGCTTCTGTGAAATCATGGTCAATCGCCGCCGGTTCAGCTCCGCGGCTTGCATAATCGTGGTCATGGTCCACCGCCGCCTTTTCAGCTTTACGTCCAAAAGGATGTCTGCAGCCTCTAAGAATGGGTTGAGCCGCATCTTTGAGTAGTTGAGCTTCAATGCTTTGTGAACATTTGAATGCATCATTACATACTAATCGGTGTTCCCATGCGGGTGCTTCGTCTTTGCGCAGTCTCGGCTGGGGAAGCGTGAATCTGGCAGTACGTCTCCGAGATGGACTATCCTCTTGCTGTGCTGCGTCACCAGCTGTGTGCGTGCGCACTAGTGTTCGAGATGACCGTGCTGGAGGTGAACTGTCCTCATGGCCAACGATCACCCAAGTTTCCTTCGTCTTGTCTACAGCGCCGCGCCGGTAGCCTTTATCATTTGAAGCCATAATCGGTTTGGACTAGCTGGTGTCCCTCACGAAGACAACGCACACAACGTTGAAGAGGAGAGTAACTAATTGTTGCTCGAGCGCCTGCGACGACTGAAAGTAAAGTCCAGGACAATTGGCGTTTCCTGCGCAGAATACAACAACACAAACACTATCGATATGCATTCCCAAAAAGGTTTTCCTTTTTATATTGCGGATTGGAGAACCAGGCACCATCATAGGTTTAATCCTTTGGTAGCGCGCGAACTAGCACATGAGAGTTGCCAGTATGTTCCACACGTCACCAGGAGAATTCGATAAGAATCAGCACACCTTCCCTCCTTCCATCCAGCAGTCAAGTACGTTGTTCCACTGCCTCAAGGGCTTCTAAGGCGTAGAGAACCTGCACTCCATTCTTTCAAAACTGGCACCTGAGCCTGTGGGTGCCTTGCACGCATCGTCGTGATGCATGTAGTGAAACTTGTACATCTTTTAAGATGTTACAAAGTAGAATATACGTGTGGCATGAACATTATCTCATTGAAGTGTATTATCGGAAAGGGGTTAGAGTCTGCACATAATGGTACACACGAGGGAGGTTGAGAATATGAGTCGTCAGGTGCGATGTCTACACGTCATAATAGAGAGGTTCCGAGGCACGATTTTCCGTGCCAAAATCCGTATGGGCGCTACGGATTTTTTCGAGACGTGCTTCATTCGATTTTTAGGCACGGAGAATCCCTGTTTCGTATTAAGATTTTGCGTCATCGAGTGCAGAACAATTTTTCGCGTACAAATGTTTACGAGAAACATCGATTTTCAACAGGAAGTTTTCGATTTCGGCACAAATTTTCAAAATAAAAAAGGTATAGCCCGGGGATTATGACGTGCTTGCGATCATAACGTAGCCAATGACGGCAAACGCATAAGTTCCTTACTCCGGAATATCTCACTGCTCGAAAACGACGCACGAAAAATCCGCCATTTTATATAATGAATAATGTATTAAATTTAACCTCGGATGGTGAGACAATAATATTATAGTTATGATGAAGAAAGGAAAAGGACACAATGTTACGAGTTATGAAAAACTGTCCTCCAACGTAACCAGATCTTATACAGTCAGCGAGTGCGACAAAACGGCACAAAACTGGCAAGGAGTACTGAGACATTTGGCGAGCTGACACCTAGCTCCAACACTTCTCCGAGGCGCAAACCAACAACCTTCCAACTTGGAAGGCTCAGGTTCGGAAAGGTCTAAGAGAGGAATGAAAGCGCAACGAAGAAGAGCACGAGCTACGCATTACGGCAACAAAGAATACCGAAAGTTACTGGTCGAGTTGCTGCTGATCGCTCTGCTTTCCCTCCCCGTGCAGTTCAGTAATCCTCACGTAGTATCACAGATACATCGTATTCTCTCTCCCCCCCGTTTATTCGCAGTTATTAGTATCCTATTCTCTTACTATGTGCTTCCATAGCTTTTACTATGTTCTTCCATAGCCACTTCTAGGCTACGCCTTTGCCGTCATTTTATTGGGTCGTCATCCCGTTTGAATGTGCGAAGTGAAATAAAAAAACCAACCAAACAACCAACTGGATGATGACGAAACTAGTAAGACTTTTTTTAACTGGTTTTGAAGGAAAGAGACTTTTTTTAGTGTTTATTTGAATTCGTTCAAAGGGACAGAGTGGAGCCGAAAAAGACCAAGCATAACATCACGCTTGACACATGGTGAACAGGGCAAACAAGAAAGACACTATACACAACATGAGAATAAACTTGGCTTGATTTGTGTTTGGGGAAAGAGATCACTAAAGGTAACAACTGCTTTAGTGATCCGTACATTGAGAGGTACATTGCATATGCAGAATTGCACGACGCCAACAACACAGCCGCTCTCCTTATCAAGACATGAGACATTGAGTGATGCAAAAAATAAGTGTGGGGACAGGTTTTGTAAGTGCTGGGCAACTTGTCCGTACGTGCATGATGGTACATTATACATGAAGATAAAGGCAGCATTACAGTCACTTCACCAGTAGTAGAAGTGCAGTGGTGCGGCTCTCACGCTGCAGTGTGCTGATCCAACTTGTCCAAGATCACAGTCGTTATCATCCATCGCCGTTGGCTATACATGTACATGTATCTTGGGCCGGATGGCCGCTTTCTTTCTAACTCGAAAGTTAGCAGATAATTGTGCTCTGACGGAACGTTAAAATCCTTTTCGCCGAGCCACAGTTTACCCCGCGATTCGATGAGGCAATCAGTGACCAGACAGCATTTCTCTGAGAGGTGACTGAAAGCGCGGTATGATGATCGGACCGAGTCGTGAAAATCGGAGATATCATCCAAGACTTTTCGTTGGTTTACAATGATGAACTTTCCCTGGAATAAGCCGCGGATATCCAGAAATTTCAGTTGGTCCGTTAACCGACTCCATTTGAGAAAACATGTTGCGTCAAACGTGCTTTTACTATGAAGGAAAAGAAGCTTCCAGAACCAGTATACAAGAACTGAAACATGCAAGTTTGGCTGCGCGCCAGGCCACACGCAAACACCTGGGTGGGCCAGATGTTGTATCCTCTGCGTCTCCACGCTGCCTGCTTCTGTGAAATCATGGTCCATCGCCGTCGGTTCTGCTCCGCGGCTTGCATAATCGTGGTCATGGTCCACCGCCGCCTTTTCAGCTGTATCTCCAAAAGGATGTCTGCAGCCTCTAGGAATGGGTTGAGCCGCATCTTTGAATGGTTGGGCTTCAATGCTTTGTGAACATTTGAATGCATCATTACATACTATGCTGTGTTCCCATGCGGGTGCTTCGTCTTTGCGCAGTCTCGGCTGGGGAAGCGTGAATCTGACAGAACGTTTCCGAGCTGGATTATCCTCTTGCTGTGCTGCGTCACTAGTGTCTGTTCGAGATGACCGCGCCGGTGGTGAACTGTCCTCATGGCCAACGAACACCCAGTTTTCCTTCGTCTTGTCTACAGCGCCGCGCCGGTAGCCTTCATCATTTGAAGCCATAATCGGTTTGGACTAGCTGGTGTCCCTCACGAAGACAACGCACACAACGTTTAGGAGGAGAGTAACTTATAGCTGCCCGAGCGCCTACGACGACTGAAAGTAAAGTCCAGGACAATTGGTGTTTCCTGCACAGAATACAACAACACAAACACTATCGATATGCATTCCAAAAAAAAGGTTTTCCTTTTTATATTGCGGATTGGAGGACCAGGCACCATCATAGGTTTAGTCCTTTGGTAGCGCGGGAATTAGCACATGAGAGTTGCCAGTATGTTCCACACGTCACCAGGAGAATTCGATAAGAATCAGCACACTTTCCCTCCTTCCATCCAGCAGTCAAATACGTTGTTCCATTGCCTCAGTGGCTTCTAGGGCTTAGAGAACCTGCACTCCATTCTTTCAAAACTGGCACCTGAGCCTGTGGGTGCCTTGCACGCATCGTCGTGATGCATGTAGTGAAACTTGTACATCCTTAAAAAGATGTTACTCAAATCTGTGAACAGCAACTGTTTCGCTCTGTTAGAGCTCCTCAGCACAGCTCAGAGGACCGAAGCGCAGCTCTTCTCAATAAAATGCGTTTCCGTGAAGCAAAGCATTAAAAAACATTGTTCTCACTAGGCCTTGACAGATTATGCTAATATTTTCGTGAAATTATGCTTTTCGCATTGCTGAAAGAATTGCAGAATTATGCTATTTTTATGCTAAAAGTTATCATATTATGCCGCATTATGCTCACATATGCTGCTAATGTAGAATGGTTCCTTGCAAAATAAAAGGGGAATTTTTTGTAGAGGGCGTTGTACTGTAGTACTGGTAGCAAAAGTTCAACGGGGTCAACGCACCGTGCGACCGTCACTGATTGTAGCAAGAGTACTGTAGTCTTGATTGTAGTGGACTGGACATGTTATCAACGGAGTCGTAAACCTACGACTTTCTGGTGCATATACTTGTACTTGTTCTTGTAGAATATGTACAACTGTATGGAATTTGATGCGAACAGGCGGATTATTCCAATTATATGCGATTCGTATGCTCTTTGCCTCGAGTTATGCGATTGTTCGATTTTGGTAGGAATTATGCGAAAAATTATGCTAGCATAATCCGTCAAGGCCTAGTTCTCACTCGATGACGCAAAATCTCCATACGAACCAGGGATTCTCCGTGCCGAAAAATATAGAAATTATTTCAATCGATAGAAAAATGAAAATTCAAGTTCGTCAACAGAAGTGTCTTCTCTATGTAAATTATATAGATGTAGGCAGAAAAAAGAAATGGTCTAGTCGTTGTTGCTGCTGCTGCTGGTCTGTGCTCAAGGGACGAATCAGGAAGCTAATCAGCCACGCATTCACAAAATGTACTTCGAAATAGATACATGACTGTATTATGTCTCAATCTGCGGACAGAACTGTTTCGTCCTTTGTGGACTCGTCAGCGCAGCACAGAGGAAATGAGGCCGAACCTGATAGCAATGGAAATAAAAATAGAAAAATTTAATTTTTTTTAATTTTAATTAAATTTTTATTTTTATTTTTGACTATTATTACAAACACACCATCATCATAGAATAGAAGACAGCGTACAGGCAGGATCAAGGACAAGCGGCTCAAGCCGGGATCACGACTTGACTGAGCTGGATAGAGTCAAGGCCAGGTTTGCAAGATCCTACCTTAGGAAACGCAAAATCCGAATCGACTTTAATACACCCAAGCAGGATCTTAATAAAAATGCTAACATTGAATCCCTTCTTTACCGCAGGCAGTTTTTAAGCTTAGTTGCCATGCACAAATTTATTTTCAAGTATCGACGTTGCCTAGCTTCATTCCATTTCAATATCACGCAGAGTGCGAGACGCCCTAACAAAATTATTCTCCCTAAAGCAAAGACCACATCAAAATCGTTGTTTCTCTTCCAAACCTCCCTCTTATGGAAATGCCTCCCACCAAGACTAACTGCAGAACCATCTATTATTGTTTTCAAGAATGAGCTTCGCAAACTCACTTGCAAACATAGTGCTTCGCTCTCCGGTATGCCTACGCCATGTACATACCCCCCCCCCCCGTGTACTCCCCAACGCATTTACGCTGCACACATTTTCACTACTTTCACTTTAGCTCATACATGTACATCCTTCAAAGCGGTGAACCCCTTTATAGGCGACAAGCCTATGGGTCATCCTAACGAGAGAGCTTGGAAGCTCAGGGCCCTACGCTATGCTTTTAATATAAAAAGGCCAGAGATAAAAAGGAAAAGAAGGAGCAAACCAAAAGCGGATGAAGTGAGAGAAAGATAACAATCCGCAAAAAAATCTGCAAATACTTTTGCCTAACTCATATTCAAACTGATTGAAGCGTTTTTGCAATACAATGATGTAGCCAATTAACGGAAAAAAACATTTCCATCAGTTCTAGTAACATGTACGATGAGCTAGGCAAAAAATGTCCTGATGTCTGTCCTGACGTTTTCTGTGACCGGCGCTGACTCTGCCGATCACGGGCGTTCTGGCCTCGACGGGATCTCTCTTCCGACGTTTCCTGTGACCGGCGCTAAATCGCCCGTTCACGCTTATTTTGGAGTCGACGAGATGTCTGTCCTGACGTTTCCTGTGACCGGCGCTGACTCTGCCGATTACGGGCGTTCTGGACTCGACGGTATCTCTCTTCCCACGTTTCCTGTGACCGGCGCTGAATCGCCCGTTCACGCTTATTTTGGAGTCGATTCTGCGTCTGTCCTGACGTTTCCTGGGACCGGCGCTGACTCTGCCGATCACGGGCGTTCTGGAGTCGACAGGATCTCTCTTCCGACGTTTCCTGTGACCGGCGCTGAATCTCCCGTTCACGCTTACTTTTGGAGACGACGGGATCTCTCTTGCAAAGTATCTCTCTTCTAAAGTCTGTTTTTGCTGATTCATCCTATCACCTATTCCGCAACTAGCGTCCATTCTAATTTTATTTCCTCCTCGTCTCCCTATTAATTTTCTTTCCAAATCTCCCTCTATATCAGGGAGTCGTATACATAATACGACGAATATTGTGGCCAGCTGTTTGTGGCCAGCTGTTTGTGGCCAGCTGTTATGTATAATCCGGTAGAACATTTGTAGTCACAGATACGGGACAGATACGGTAGCTCCAGGCGTGACACAAGCACACAAACAAACAAACACCAAATCACAGATATATTTTTTATTGCACAGATACGGTAGCTCCAGGCGTGACACAAACACACACACAAACAAACAAACACCAAATCACAGATACGGGACAGATACGGGACAGATACGGTAGCTCCAGGCGTGACACAAACACACAAAACACACAAACACACAAACACTCAAACACACAAACACCAAATTAAAGCTGTGTGGACCCTGGCTAGCGCCAGACGTTACTGAAGTAACGTCTTCTGCATAGCTACGGGAATAAAGATATTATTATTATTATTATTATTGTAGAAGAGAAAAGGACATATGGATACGAGTTAAGAGTAACTCTCCATCACTGTAACATGATACTTTATACAGTCAGAAAGTGCAATAACTAGGCACAAAACTGACAGAGTACTGAAACATTCGACGTCCTGACACCTAGCTTCAACATATCTCCGTAGCGCTAACCGACAGCCTTCCAACTTGGAAGGTTCAAGGTTATGGAAAGACCAAAGAGGGGAAGGCAAGCGCAACGAAAACGAGCAAAAGCTACAGTCCCAACGGAACAAAGAATGTCGATTGTTACTGGACGATGACGAGACCAGTACGATATTTGACAAAGCGGTCTAACTACAATTCGAAGCAGCAAAGCAGCACACCACCCAACTTGGGTGGGTCATAAATATCAAAGATAAGTAAAGAAAGGGAAGCTTTGCGAAAACGAATTGTACAAGCCGAAAGCCAAAATCCTACAGTACTCCTCATGCATGACATTGTGATGGACTAGTTGACTACAAAACAAGTTGTTTCACACGACGTACGTTTCGCCGTATGGTTCGTGACGGCTCATCAGGTGTGCAATTTGAAACTCGGATGTTGAGCCATAAATAAATGTAGAAGAGAAAAGGACATATGGATACGAGTCAAGAGTAACTCTCCATCACTGTAACATGATACTTTATACAGTCAGAAAGTGCAATAACTAGGCACAAAACTGACAGAGTACTGAAACATTCGACGTCCTGACACCTAGCTTCAACACATCTCCGTAGCGCTAACCGACAGCCTTCCAACTTGGAAGGTTCAAGGTTATGGAAAGACCAAAGAGGGGAAGGCAAGCGCAACGAAAACGAGCAAAAGCTACAGTCCCAACGGAACAAAGAATGTCGATTGTTACTGGACGATGACGAGACCAGTACGATATTTGACAAAGCGGTCTAACTACAATTCGAAGCAGCAAAGCAGCACACCACCCAACTTGGGTGGGTCATAAATATCAAAGATAAGTAAAGAAAGGGAAGCTTTGCGAAAACGAATTGTACAAAAGCTACAGTCCCAACATAACAAAGAATGTCGATTGTTACTGGACGATGACGAGACCAGTACGATATTTGTTCCGTTGGGACTGTAGCTTTTGCTCGTTTTCGTTGCGCTTGCCTTCCCCTCTTTGGTCTTTCCATAACCTTGAACCTTCCAAGTTGGAAGGCTGTCGGTTAGCGCTACGGAGATGTGTTGAAGCTAGGTGTCAGGACGTCGAATGTTTCAGTACTCTGTCAGTTTTGTGCCTAGTTATTGCACTTTCTGACTGTATAAAGTATCATGTTACAGTGATGGAGAGTTACTCTTAACTCGTATCCATATGTCCTTTTCTCTTCTACATTTATTTATACAACATCCGAGTTTCAAATTATTATTATTATTATTATTATTACTAGTAGTGTGCACGGGTAGTCGGGTACCCGTGCTACCCGTGAGGACCTCGGGTAGACGTGTATCGAATAGGACCCGACAACCCGAAGTCGCACATGACATTAGGGAGGTTTAGTTCCCACGTAACGGAAACGCGTACGTGGGTGATCCACGTAAAGTGGATGAAGGGCATCCACGTTGCAATGTTGTGTTTAGTCACACGGAACAAACAAAAGCATGAAGCGAAAGGCCCAAACCTGGTCAAAGACGAAGCTACCCGGGCCTAAGAAGCTCATCGAATATTTTTATTTCGTGCTTCGGAAATTTCTTCAGCTGAGCACCCTCACAGCTCGCAAAATGCGCTCCATTCTGATTTTCACCCACGTTCTGGCGGAACGTGGGTGAGCCTCCATACACGGTATGTCGTGAATCAGAAAACGTCTGTACGTGGATCACTGAGTATCACGTGGTACACACACGTAAAGTACCCACGGATTACGTGGGACTAAACCTCCCTATTATGTACAGTGCACGTGTACAAATAATTCACGCATGTTTACGCAGTGCTCAAGGGAAGGGGCCGGTGTGCATTGTGGTCTTATCATGGAAACATTACCCGATCGGGTACCCGTGCTACCCGTGGAAAACTACCCGGACCCGACACCCGAAGAAAATGCTACCCGACTCAGCCCTAATTATTACAATAATCATAGCATTTACACTCTTCACGTATGAAACGCACTATGACTCTGCGTCTCTTTATTATTATTAGACACAATCTAATAGCATGTGACAAGCATAGGTAATGCAGGGACAGAATCTCCTGAGACAAGGGCATTGAGCCAGCCACGGCAATAGTTAGCTATTATTTTATTATATATTATTATTTATTCTTCTTTTACTAGGGAATTCCCAACAGGCGTCAGCGCCTTTTTACAGGGAACCCTAGGTATAATTTGATGGATGAGCGAAATTCAGCTGGTGAACTAGACATGCGGCAAGCCGGTGGAAGTGTATTCCACCTGGCAGCGCCCAAATAAGAAATTGCACTAAAGCCATATCGGGTGTTAGCGGGGGGCAGAACAAGAGCAGCAGAGACTTGGCCACGGGTGGTGGCTGCAGTGCGAGCACCATGGGCGCGCAAGGTAAAGCGGTCTCGCAGAAGAGGACTAGCAAGTCCATTCAGGCAGCGGTAAACAAATACATAGGTTTTGAAGTTGAGACGTTTCTCAAGGGCGTACAAGTTAGTATGACTGTATAGAAGAGTGGTGGGAGTCATTCTATCCAACGAAAATATTCTCTTTAATGCTACGCGGCTGGCAGTAAGAAGCTTGTCATATAGGGTTTGTGATAAGCAATGAATATATGCAGTGCTGCCAAACTCAAATGTGGACTGAATGATCGATAAATAGAAAAGTCGTTTGCCAAAAATGCTGATATTCTGCTTTGCATGGACAAATGCTCCGACCTTCCTATTGACAGTTGCACATACTGCATCCACTTGGGTTGAGAAAGACAGATGTTCGTCAACCAGTATTCCTAAGTACCGAGCGTAAGCAGATGGGGCTATGGAAGTGCCCCGGCAGTTGACTGCGGTGCCAGGTGGCAGCTCCTTGCCCGGTCGCCTGAGCAGGACAAACTGAGTCTTGGAAGGGTTTAACACCAGTCCCTTCTGATCTAGGTAGCGATCCAGAGCGGCAAGGTCAGCACTCAGCTGGGTTGTGATGATCTGGATGGACTTGTGCCTGATATAGAGTGTGATATCATCGGCATAAAGTTGATTCAATGCATGTTGGAAGCACTGTGGTGCATCACGGGTGTAAATGCAAAATAGCAGTGGGCCGAGCACGGAGCCTTGTGGGACGCCTCTTGTGCAAGGGCGGGCCCCACCTAGCTCTTGTCCTACTCTTACTCGCTGGACGCGTCTGGTCAGGTAGCTTGCAAACCAAGCAAGTGCAGTGTCAGCAATGCCAAGCATCTTCAACTCGTCAATGAGCTCTTGATGCTTAACTCGGTCAAAAGCTTTGCTCATATCTGCAAACACTATGCCGCAGTACTCGTTGTTATCAAGGGCTTGGAGCCATTCGTCGACCACTAGCGCTAGGCAGTCCTCACACGAGCTGTTGGTACGGTAGGCAAACTGATTGTCAGGCACGTACATGATGTTGTGTAACTTAAAGAATGCAATCAGCTGCTCCAAGACAACTCGTTCTAATATCTTGCTGCATATGGGCAATAATGAGACTGGTCTGTAATTAGTAGAGCTTTCTGCATCGCCTGATTTGAAAACTGGGCTGACTGTGGCATTCTTGAAAATATCTGGTACGCACCCTGTGCTCAGAGATTTATTGATAATATCAGTGAGAGAAACTGCTATGGAATCACGACCATGCTTCAGTACGGCTGGTAAGACATTGTCAGAGCCAGGTGACTTACTTGTGTTTGTTGCTTTGAGCAGTGTGGTGATGTGCGCCACAGTTATGGGTCGAAAATGGGACAGTCGAGCAGCAGTAGTTGGCTGTTGGGTGGCTGGGCGTAAACATATGTCAGCAGGCCGGCTTGGATCGTGCACTATGTTAGCAAATGTCTCTGTCAGACTACTGAGAGATGCAATTGGCTGATTTCTTACTTTCCGCCTGCCAGACAGACTGTTAAGAAGAGCCCACTGACCTCTAGGATTTCGTCGGAGTGCCGAGAACTGGTGCATCAGGAAACGGGATTTCAGTCTCCTACTCAGAAGCGTCCCCTCGCGTCTGACAGAACGATACTGTTGCTTAAGAACCATATTCCCAGGCTGCGAAAGGACTCTTCGATGCAGAGTAGTTCTGCGCTGCAGCAGTTTCCGTAACTCTGGTGTTGCCCACGGTTGAGGCTTAGGTTTGGGACAGAGGGGTAGTCTAACTTGTTTAGATGGGGCATGCGTATCAGTAACAGCAGCGATAGACGTTAGAAGATGGCAAGTTTGACTGTCCAATGTTGAAAATGAGGATGAGTCCTCGAGCATATCATTCAGGTCAGCATTAAACTGAGAGTAGTTGATAGTAGCTATTCCTGGTTTTCTCACAACCTTAGTTCTCTGGGTTGCTGGGGGCTTCCATTCCGGTATTACAATATCAAGGCGGACTAGGTGGTGATCAGTAAGATCTGACATGGGAATGATCGTTGGATTGGGCAATGGAAAGGTAGTGTTCAACAGAGCCAGGTCAAGACACGTGTTTGACGGCGCTCTAGTTGGTGCGTGGACAATGTTCTGCAGCTGGTGCTCTGCACAAAGCTTAAGTAGATGATGATTATGATGTAGAGTCGGTTGTAAGATGTCCGTGTTCAAATCTCCCAGAACTAGCAGGTCAGAGCTGTCCACGAAAATGCCATCCAACTGGGCACTGTACTGCTCCCAGAATTCTGTACCAGAGCTCGGTGGGCGGTAGACTGAACTCACGAGGAGCTTACACGCATCTGGCTCCCGTGCAATGCGAACTGACACAAACAACGACTCCAGATGTGTGTTGGATGCGGGCATGATGAGACGAGTGCGGAGACTAGACATGACGTACAAGCACACACCTCCGCCCCTCAAGTTCCTGTCGTTCCGGTATATCCGATATCCAGGGATGTTCAGCAGGGAATCTGATACTGAGCTGTCTAGCCAGGTTTCATTAATTGACATGATGTGAATTTTATTGGCATGCAGGATATGATGGATTTCATGAACTTTGTTTCGTAGACTGCAGATGTTTAAATGAGCAACTTTGAGGACGGCACGGTTGTCTGGCTGGGGGTTCCCTGATATGTCCTATTGGGCAGACAGCAGATCCTGGATGGCATTGTCAGAGAGAGGTGTCCCTTTGTCATCCAATATGACGTCATAAGGCAGAGAGCACTTGACCTTTTTGGCTCGAAGTTGCTTATACTTCGGTAGTACTGCCTTCCGCTTCGTTTGCTGTTGTCGAGTGAGGTCGTTGTTGACGTACACATCATGTCCATTCACTTTCAGGCCAAGGCGATCCTTGTACGCTGACGCCTTGAGGCGCTTGTTTCCAAAGCGTACCCTGACAGGAGCTGGACCTGGCGCTGGAGTCTCATGTTCAGTAGCGCGTGGGCGCAAACGTTCGACTTCCAGCAGGTCAGAGGTCGAACATTTGAACAGAGTACTGCAATGCAGGGATAGGGTTTCATTCCATGATGCAGGCAGTCCTCGTACTATGACGCTGGTAGTACGGTTGGACCTCTCAACCTCCTCTGCAATGATGTCGGAGAGGTTGTATGGTTCGAGTTGAACTACCGGTCCTGCATTTGCCGCGTCAGAGGTCAATGGTGCACCAACTGGTCCGCCTTGCACTGCTGTATTGCTGGCGTCGTCTGTCAAAAACCGTACCGTGGCGGCAAGGTCCGTCTTTTCCCGCTCCAGATCACCAAGTCTTGCCTTCAGAGCTGTCACCTCCGTGGTTAGGTCTGCAACCTGTGTCACCAGGTTTGCCAGCCGTTCGTCTAACAACTCGGACATACACGTCCTAAATTCCTTCATCATGTCCACGGGGGCCTCATGATTTCCTGAAGACAACGAGGCACTGTACGAACCTCCTGTAGCTGTGCGCAGGGCAGCGGGAGGGGTGATTGCCTTCCTTCGACGTGACTCCAAAGCGGTGGGGGTGCCTGAACCGCGGCTTAGGTTAGAACTACCTTTTGCAGACATATTTGCAGCCATACTACATACGTATACACTTCTCTAACTAACTACTACCTACATGTATTTAACTACCTAGTACCTACCCTTCTCCAGACCGGCCTGCTGCCGGCTGGCTACTACAAAACCTGCGAAAACTACGGAGCTCGAAAAAGCTAACTGCCCTGCAGGAGTAGTACTGACTTCACTCACGCTAGGAAAACGAAGCAAATATTAAAGCAAAAAATGAATGGAAAATTACAAAGAAAAACGATTAACGGAAGTGAGCACAATCAAAATTCGTGCATCACTCAGGTATTCGAGAATGTTCTTCGATAATAATTATTGCGTCTAGTTCAGTTGCGATAGTAGATCTTTAAACTGACCAATAGAAGAACAAGTTTTCAGACCGTATGGTAATGCTAACCAATGAGAGTAACGGGAAAACAAGGGGGACTTTAGATACTGGGCTGACTTAACAAGAGGCAGGATGAGCGCGTTACGGGTTGAGCTTGTCGAAAACCAATTGTACTTCATCATGTGTGAAGGGGTTTTATGAAGAAATATTTTATGAACCAGTGTACCGAGATGGTGCTTATGACGAACGGAGAGAGGAGAAGTGTGTGCAAGTTGATAAAGGGCATCCGATGGAAAACATGGATCCTTGTTGTAAAGAATTTTAAGTTTAAATCTATGGTGGACTTCTAATTGATTCGGAGTTGCGTCAGAAAGGCAACACCAAGCGGTATCGCAATAGTCGAATATAGGGAGAATATAGCACTGATAAAATAATAGTTTACACTGGATGGGCAAATGAGTGCAATGTGGTTGTAGTACCCCTGATGCTGAACTGGTTCGCTTTCATACACAGTTGACATGTGATCCCCAAGAGAGTTTGCAGTCAAACATCACACCGAGATGTTTGTGCTGAGTAACAACACGGATAGGCATAGTCGAGTCAGGGAAGTATAATGGTTGATCAGGAGGGGATGAAGAAATATACATGGCTTCTGTCTTGTCTGAATTGGGCTGGAATTTCCACGTTTGCATCCACATGACTTTGCTGTTGATGCGATGCTGCATGGTAAGGAGTAATTGTGCAGGGGAGGCATCAGAACAGATAAGGCCAGTGTCATCCGCATACAAACTAACATCGGGGACAACTGAAGGTAGGTCATTAACGTAAAGCAAGAATAACAAAGGACCCAGAATGGAACCTTGGGGCACTCCAGACGTTACAGGGAGGACATTAGACAAGAAATAGGACAAGCGAACAGCCTGAGAACGAGCAGACAGATACGATGATATCCAACGCAAGGCAGCATCCTCCACCCGGAAAGTGACCTCCAACTTGGCAAGTAAGCCACGATGCCATACGGTGTCGAATGCAATAGCCTAGTCAAAAAACACCATTCCCACGTGCTCCCCACAGTTCCTCTTTGTCGCTCTTGCATCAGCGATACGGCGATTGCCGGAGCATGAGAGGAAGAATAAGCTGGAGTATGCTGCGCGTATCATCACTGTCGACGGTGGGACATTTACTCCACTAGTTTTCACCACGGCCGGTTGTTGTTCGCCAGAGTGCTCCAGATTTGTCAAGCGCCTGTGTGGTCTCATGTCAAATGGGGACACGACGTTGTACATGTATGCCGAGACAATAACATTATATCCGGTGTCGACTGGCTTTTGTATTGTTGCGGTCGGCGATCATGTGCCTCCGCGGTGCCCAATCATCAAATCACCTTCCTGTAAATGCTTTGCGAGAGTTGGCAATAGGGACCGACGGATCATGCCGGCAGAAAAATTGGCAGAATTCGATACTTTTTCTGGTAAGTTTCATGCATGTTTGGTATGTGGATAAAGAAATGGAGCAGAATTCCAGGAATTGCCCGCCATTAGGTGTGTGTGAGTTAACCAACCATGGTGAATTAAAGAAGAATAGTAATGGTCAAGACGGAGAAGCAGGGACAGGTGATGGTAAATCTAGTGAGCAGATTAAAATGCGTCCAGGGTACTGGCACTGCGCGTAGTAGCGGGCAGCGCAAGCCAAGCAGAGTAGGCAACAAAGAGTGGAGAGTGTACAAGGGAGGACGTTTTAGCCAAGGGGAGGGCAACAGAGCATCTTGTCTCGGAGCCATCTGTGATACGGAACCAGTTATACACGTTAAGATGAGGAGGATGTAGAGCTAGTTTAAATTTGTGACCAAAAGTGCAAATTATTTTTTGACGGTGGGTAGACAGTGGGCAAGCATTTGCAAGGACATACAGGGAAGCAGACGAGTAGAGAGGGGGTAGAGTAAACAGGATACGAAGAAGTTTTCTATGGTGGATTCTCGAGACGCTCAGCGAGAACCGAGGACAAGCCACACCATGTACCAGCTAACGGCAGCGTACATGAAAAGAGGCAGAATGTACAGTTTGTAAAACAAAATTTTGCATCTGACAGGAAGATGGAAACAATGCCAATGGGGACGTACATGTATATTACCTCCAACCAAGAATCTAAACGTATTTTTTTATAAAAATCAATACCTGCAACGCAACAGTTCCTACAACTACGGCCTAGTACGAAGTGATTTGGCATTTTTTAACATTTTAACAAATGTGTAAAATTTGCTTTTCTTCTGGCTGTTTCTCTGCTCCGGATGGCTGTATCGAAAATTGGGTGAAGGCAAATGAGAGCCAGTTTATCGTAGATCAACATTGACCAGAAAATTTGGTGCGTATAATTTTGTTCTCCCTACCACATCGGTATACCTAGTGGTGGGTGCTTTGCTAGTTTGTGTAAAATGTGTAAAATAAGCCCCTGAATGAACGAGGAGGGCAGTGAATTGCTTCCGCAGGGCCTTTGGACGACGTCAGGCCGTCTTGCCATCACTAAAGACAACAATGAAGAACAGTAGGTCACGAAATACACTCTGTGAGAACGAAAACATGGCTGCGATGCTATGCTACCTATCCAATTCTACCGTATGACACAGCCACTAGTTACAAATACGAAAACACGGCTTTGCGGCAGCATACAATGCAGTTGACAGATTAATTTTCATCCACTAGCATTCCTTGAAGTGATATCTATCAACTTCCGAACATTGATGACCGAATATCCCAGTTTGTGATGCCATTTTACAAATTTGTTAAAAAATGACACACCAATTATTTGAGCCCTGAGAATACTATGAAAGTAGGACATGATTCAAGACACTTTCCAAAGTGGGATCTTTCCCATTTTTTTAGACAACAGGCATGATGGATAGCGCCTCCACTTGCAACAATTTATTTGGACGTAGCTTGCCTAGAAGTGGCTGAAAAAACGTCATTTTACAACTATGTTAAAAAAGCCAAATGACCTCGTACTACTTGCCACTACTACTAGTACTAGAAAACGCCGAGGGCCAACAGCTGCTACAGAAATAGACGCACAAGTCATCAGCATGCATACCATGGCGCCATGGCATGAGCGTACATAAAAGGAGCCTACCCGCGGGAGACAACGCGCAGCTGAGAGGATCACTCACTATCTGTCTATACCACGGTTGTTTGACGTCTTCACTCTTTACAAGATACAAAATTAATGTGTTTTAGTATTTTAATTCTAGTTTAGTAGTGTAGGAGGTTAGCATTACAGCAAGATGTCCTTGCCTTGCTTGGCAGTCCAGCAGATTACTACCAAGAGTCCATGGACTCTAGTCTTGGTACTACGTGTACTCTACTTACTACTAGTAGTACTAGTACTAAAACGGGTGCACTCTACTTGTGCTACTAAGAGTGCACCATGTTGCTAAGTGCGTGGCGTTGTGACGAAACCAGTGGGTGTGCATGCATGCATTGCTCGCTCGCCACTACTGATGTCATGGTGATCGTTCACACCGTGTGTTATCAAACAACGACTTCTCTATCCTGTGCGTTTCGCAGACCTTTATCAGTTTATGTGAGTGTGCTTGGACATGTATACGGGGACGGCGTGAGTAATGCGGAGGGACACGCCAGCAAACAGCCGACTTGGAAGCATAACGCACTGCATGTACAGATTGTACAGTTGGACTGCTTTTCAAATACATGTACATGACTTTGTACGTGCATTGTACTCCAAAGTCATCTCATTCTTACTGCTGAATGGTCTTATGTGCATCAGTATACTGCCGTACTACAATTTTGTGAACTGACAAGGCTGTGTGTGTGTATTCGAGCAGTAGTATGCAGACTTTGCAGTCAAAGAAGGAGCTACTCTACCCTTGAAGCAACCCCTTGGCTTTGTCAGTGTATTGATATGATTTTAAGGTACGTTGTTTTGAAATCCTGTTTTGCTGAGCTCTATTGTGCATAATGAAATGGATCGGCAAAAAAATTCTGATGCCTTCTCACCAAATATACATGTTGTGCTCTTTCTCGTACATGTAAGCCAGAGAATGTTGCACACATTAAAATGTAGGCAGAATGGAGAGAGACTCTGTGTGTGTGTGCATGTGGTGTGTGTGTGTGTATGTGTGTGTGTGTGTGTGTGTGTGTGTGTGTGTGTGTGTGTGTGTGTGTGTGTGGTGTGTGTGTGTATGTGCGCGGATGTGTGCGTGTGTGCCTGAACGGTGGTTGCACATCCAATGGATTTGCAGGTTTGTGTGCTTCTCTGGTGACTGGCGTACAAAAAAAATTATATGAATCATCCTACGTGGTGTATGTGTGTGCGTCCGTCTGTGAGTGGGATCGGAGAGGTAGAGAGAAAGAGATAGACTTCGAGTCAGAGGGCGAGAATAGAAACTTCAGCAGAGAGATACAAAGAAGCAGCTCAATAGAACCGATACTGTAAAACCGGAAAGTCTACTTGTAACTCTAACGACCAAAAAGTTTAACGTTGTGTAGTTTTGGCATGATTACGTGCAGAAAGTTTAACGATGGCTACCTGACCGCCTATCTGGATGCGCATGTTTACACAGACTTCTAGCGATAACGTATTTTTCAAATAACGAAAAATAATTGGTCTGTAAAACGTTAGACTTTGTGACTCGTTAGACTTTCCGGTTTTACAGTAATCACAAGAGTACTAGTACTAGACTTTCATCACCACAAGAAACACATACGTTGCTGCTTTGAGTTTGAGTTTGAGCTTCATGACGTACATGTAGCCCGTGAAACTCCTTTGAATAGCAACGGATATGATACGTCACGTTGGTAAGGCCCTCCTACAATGACTATGTCCATGTGTATGAAAGTCTATGTTATAAATATTATACGTCATGTATACGTCATTAACATGTATGTATACGTCACTTACATTGTTTAGAGAAGGGAAAACCTGAACTACTTCTGTTACGTAATTACCCGTGCCGTAGTTTCACGCATTGGCAATCATCAGACAGAAGGATATCTAATCATGACGAACTCTGTACATTGTGCATTGAGTGCTATTCCAGCAGCAACGCCTTTTTTGGTGTGTAGTCGTAAGTGTACTGTCGAATCCACTTATAAGGAACTCGCATATAGCGAATTTCGTGATACTTAGAGCGAACCGTTGTCCATGTCCCTGTTTGAAACCATACAAAATAAAATTAATTGACCCTTGCTGGTTAAACCAAATCTTATAGGGCCACATGTAAACAAAGTGCATGCATAAATTAGTGGACCAGTCATGACTTGCTGCTTGTATGGTGTGAGTGCATTTCTGCTATAACGAACTTCTGATATAAAGAACTAATACTCCTGCACAATGGTGTGCGTTGTATATCAGGAGTCATACATGACTGTGTCCGCAAGCCCCACTGCATCCACTTCATTACATGAAAAACCCTACACACACAATCCTCAAATCAAGTGGTCTCTTCTTTGCAAATTAAACTTATTATCTCAATCTAATTTTCGGCCAGGAGTCATCATCAGGATTGAGGAGAAAAACAAGCGAGGTGGACCTACATTGTATATCAGGCAGCACAAAGTGGAACGAAACTACACAATACATACACGTGAAAAAGTATACCATCCTTTGGCCACAGGCACACACACACACACACACACACACACACACAAATGTCCACGCACATGCACACTCCAACACACACAGACACATACTCATACGCACAATCGCATCAACACTCCCACCCACCCACCCACACACCACACACACACACACACACACACACACACACACACACACACACACACACACACACACACACACACACACACACACACACACACACGGACACACACACAAAAACACAATGTGCCTCTGAAAGCAAGGTGTGATTAGTGGTGGGACCATGACAAAAAGAGGAATGAGATTCTATCACCAAACTGCACTTGTGCTACAACATTTTGCTGAAGTATAACAACGGCGTGAACAAGCACACATGACAACAGGACAGGACAGTGGCAACAGCAACAGTGATCATCTTCAAAATTTCCCTTTACCAGTTGTCAAGCAGCACCCAACCACGATCATTATTCACCTTCGGATTGCGTCTGGATATGTGGCTGGCCTCTCTTATTCGGCGGTTCACGTACACTTCCTTTGTGAGTATGGATGGTGAAGTGAAGGGAATAAATGCCGCGGTGGATCTACAACTATTGTAGTGGTTGGTGCAATGCGTAGTGCTCTTCCCAGGGCTTTTGTGGTGCACGGGCTTTCACTTCTCTGTAATGCTCCTGGAATGGCTTACTGACACATCGCTTCGTCTCTCCGACATACTCCTCTCCGCAAATGAAACTTAATATTAAAAAAAAGACCACATTCTGCGACAAACACTGACCGTCACTCATACCACCATCACAAGGACACATTCCACTGGCCTCCCTCTTCTCTTCGCCTTCCTTCTGTACACTTCTGGGGGGGGGGGGGGCACTCTGGATTGGCAAACCAGGAAGACACCAACAATGGCAACATGGCTTTCGGGGACTGACCTGTCACCAGAATGAAAATTTGATTGAGATATTGCAATTTGCAGCGAAGAGACCACTTGATTTGAGGATGGTGTGTGTAGGGTTTTTCATGTCTGTTACGTTGCCAATTTTAGTTTTTTCGCAGCGCCAATACCGCCAGCGCTAAGGGTTTTCTTGTGAATTATTTTAGAATTCTACACTCTTTTCGTGCAGGGAACTGCTGTTCCGTCGCTAAGAGTTCACAGGTTTTTCACCTGCACGTAATGTTCCTTCTTTCACCATTCTCACCTGGATGCCTTTGGTGTTCCGGCTGCCTGTAGTGGACCGCTAATTGTGTGTTGCGTGAAACTCCTAGTTACACAACAGCTTCCTCTCCCTACCTCTCTCTCTATCTCTCTACTGTGTATGCATATGAAACTATCACCCTTATATGACAAAACAAATTTAAAAAAACTTTCACCCTTTGGCTGTATTTCCCTGCTGTTTGTTTCCAGAACGGATTCTTACTAACGACATGGATGCAATGGAGCAAGCAAAGGTTCTCCCGAATGCTCCAAAAGCAACAGTCCAGCGGCAGGACTTGCCCGTGGAGGATAAACCTGCAGAAGGTGTACAGGCAAAGAAAGCGGAATCTGCAGAAGCAGGCACCGGCAAACGGTTTCCTTCTGGAACTTGGTCTCACGCCGAGGCCGTCAAAGGAATATCATGCGAAGTGCCATTGGATTTAGTTAGTCTGATCCAGGAGAAAGATTTTGAGATTGAATGTTCCATTCGACATGCAATTCAGATGCCCGGCTGTGTTGGTGCTCCGCAGATGCTCCAGTGTACGAGCGCTGATCAGCTCCAGTGTACGAGCGCTGATCAGCTCCAGAGTGCGAGCGCTGATCAGCTCCAGCGTGTGAGCGCTGATCAGCTCCAGGGTACGAGCGATGAGCTACTTCACAGTAAATTGGATGAGATACAGGAAGTCAAGGACAGATGCCGGGACGTGTTCAGGCCTCTTCGTTCTCATCGACTACACACTGTTCAACCAGGAAATCCGGAAGCCGAGAAGCATTCTACCATACCAATCGCTGATGTGGATGGTACAAAGAACATGGCACCGATATTCTTTAAGAACGCATTCGACTACAGCACACACTTTGGCACAGTCTATGACTACATGAGGGTGGTGTGGATACCTGACTTCGAACCCAGATATCACCTCCTTCCACCTTCTGCTGAGTACACGCTCAAGATTCCCGGAAACGTTGAAATGACATGTGGCGCAATGCAAGAGTTTGTCGACGCACTTAAGTCTCACTACATCGGTTGGGATTATGTGTCGAACGTTGGAGCGGAGATGACGGAAAGAACAGTGATGAATACGTACGGCAAGATCGGTTTACGCGGGAAGAATGGACAGACAATTGAGCACATCTATTGCTTTACGCTTGAGCACACAATCGCGCAGTGGACGAAGGATTCATGGGGATGGGAGCTATCCAGAATACTGGTGGAACCCAGACCACTGGTAGAACCCAGACCATAATATTAACGAACACTTCACTCTGCAGTTTAGATACAGAGTGGGGAATTCTCCGAACTATAAAACCGCTGTTGCTCATAAGATCTTATAATACTAATAATTATACTTTGAGTAGTTTTCATTTGGATCGATTCGCCTTCTCAATTCTCCTGAAAGGAGATCCTCCTCAAAGTACAATGTACTAAGTTTGAGAAAACAATACATAAGAGCCCAGCATTTAAAAAGTTAGTTTGTTGCCTGAACAGTAGAGTGCACATCTTCAACGAGGGTTGAGCAGAAAAAAATTAATTTTTCATGTAAAAAAATAATTTACATGCAGATCATCAAACAGGGAGAGACAGAGATCAAGGGCTAGTAATAGTATCCGGCAGGATGAAAACCTCCAAAGTCCACATACATGTAAGTGTTAAAACGTACGCATGCAATATTCAGTCCATGCAACTTGCGTACACCACAGCAGGAAACACAATCTGGTTTGTTCTAGGAAAATTATAGACGCGTGAACATGTAAAGGGCAATCATGGAGAGATAAGCAGCAGAGACACGTCAGTGCTGTCGTGGCACTAATGAGTACTACTAATGGCGCTATGACACGACAGCATAGGACTCGTCAGCTCGTACCAAAGTAAGACACACGTCGGCCATACAGACGTAATGCAGAAGTAGACTGATTCATAATGAGGTAAGACATCGTCACTCTTCGTCATGCATGCATCAAAGGAACGTAGAACGACACACGTAGTAGAACGTAGATCGTAGATCGTACGACAAATATTAACAATAGGTCAATCTATAACAATAAGCAGCCCAGACTGCCACAGAAATTTGCAGAACTCCACAAGAGAATTATCACTGGTCTGCCTAGACTGCCTACCCTGTACAACAGCTTTCATGGCTTCGCGCCCGCCCCGATTCGTCCTCCTCCTTGTGTGGACTTGCGTCCAGCCCTTTCCCAAAGGTGCTCGCTCCTTTTTTCGCCCTTTTTGGAAAAGCCCGTTTCTTTCGCCCTTTATTGCGTTTTTTGGTGAATATCGCCATTTTTGAGCTTTTTTAGCTGAAAAAGTGCTAAAATCTGTTTGCTCATGCATGCGATCACAGTTTCCGAGTGCTCGATGGACTTTAGCACGCCGCTTTTTTGGAGGGCAACAAGTAAGTTGGTGAAGCTTGTACTTTGTATACAATGCTGTAAAAAGTGGGTTTTTTGAACTTTACTTCCTGTTTTGCCTTTCGTGGACCCATAAATGGAAGAGTGCGTATTCATTTCTCAGCTTGGGTTCATATCTGAACCTGTATCATGGCTATGCTTCCCTGAAAAAAGAGCACTTTTTGCCTGTTTTCAATGAAAAAAGAGCACTTTTTCAGCGTATTTTGAGGGACGCGAAAAGCACTAAGTGCGAATTAAAAGAGCACCTTTGGGAAAGGGCTACTTGCGTCTTTGCAGGCTAGCTATTAGTTAGTGGCCATGAACAATGTCAATGAAATGTACTCGTAGATTGACAAACAATTATTTTTTAGAGCAAGTAATCGCTAAAGTCGTACTATGGGATGATATCTTCATTCTACTCCTCAAGTACCCGTATAATTATTATTAATTTTTATAGAATCAATGACTCGACCAGTTTCTGTAGGCCTAGGGCCAACAGCTGCTACATACATACAACATGTACATGACTTTGTAAATAGACGCACCAGTCACCGGCTTGCATACCATGAGCCTACCCGGTATACCCGCGGGCGACAACACCAGTCACATATCTGAGAGGATCCCAAAATCAGTATAACGGATGTTTGACGCCTTCACTCTTTCAAGCGCGGTCTAGCACTGCAGCAGCGGGAAAGACAAAAGTGTCTTTGCTTTGCACTTTTAAGTGCGTGGCGTTGTCACGAAACCAGTGGGTGTGTATGCATGCATTGCATGCTCGCCACTTCTGATGCACACATGCACAGCTGAGCTGACACAGCGCTGGCTCGGTAAAAGCTCCCTGTGCCGTGTGGTCATGGCGATCGCTCACACACTCAGAGTGTTAGCACTGAACGAGTGATGTTATGTAGATCAAACAATGACTCCGATGTTTTGTTAGCAGACCTTTCTGCGAGTGTGCATGTACATGTACTTCAAAAGTACGTGTATGCTGGACAGCGTATACATGACATTGTAAAATTAATGCGGAGGAACACGTCTGCACTGCCTGTATGTACTGTCATGAACATGTATTTTGTACATGGTGTGTACAGTGGGACTACTGACAAAATGCACATGCATTCTCATAAGACGTGATCAGGTGATATCAGTCTTGGTGCTGAATGGCCTTGCGTACATCAAAAGTGAACCGACAGGGCTGTGTCACTGTGTGTACAATCAGTCATGATTATTTCGAGTATTAAATAGTATGCAGTCAAAGAAGGAGCTACTCTATCCCTGAATCAACCGAATGGCCCTATCAGTCTATTGCTACAATTATAAGGTACGTTCTTTTCTAATCATGTTTTGCTGTGCTTGTGCACAATCAAATGGACCGGCAACACAATGAATTATAATGCCTTCTCACCAAACTGATGTGCTTTTTCTTTCTATGACAAGGGAGCTTGTTGTAGACATTTAAAAATTCTGTGCGGAAAGAGAGAGATAAGACTGTGCATGCGCGCGTGTGTGTGCGTGCCAGTGTGTGTTTGTGTGGATGTGTGTATGTGTGTGTGAGCGTGAGTGAGTGAATATGTGAGAGGGAGAAGTGGAGAGAAAGTCAGTTAGAGTCAGAGGGCGAGACAAGAAACGTTAGAGAGATACAAAGCAGCAGCTAGATAGAACCGATAATCACAAAGAGTACTAGACTTTCATCACAAAAGAAGCATATCCATAGCTACTTTGGGCTTCCCGACGTAGCTCGTGAAACTAACCAGAGTAGCAGCGGATATGTTTGGTCGGTGAGGAGACTCTTAGGATACTACCACAATGTCCGTGTGTATCAAAATCCGTATTACGCCCATGCCATAATTACAATACGTCATATATACGTCATTTACAATGTAGTTGCGTGATGTCTACCACTTTCTGAACAATATGTTTAGATAAGGGAAAACCTGAATTTCTGTCTCCCGTAGTTTCACGCATTGGCAACCATCAGACAACAGGATATCTAGTCATGACGAGCTCCGTACATTGTGCATTGCCATTGAGTGCTATTGCAGCAGCAACGTTTGCTTGTGTGTGTAGTCGTAAGTGTAAATATCTGTTATGTTGCTAAAAAAATCAGTTTTTGAGCACCGCTGGAACTGGTGTTCCGTCGCTAACAGTTCACAGGCTTTTCACCTGCACGTAAAGATCGTTCTTTGCCCATTCTCACCTGGATGCCTTTGGTGTTCCGGCTGCCTATAGTGGGCCGCTAGTTGTCTGTTGATCATGATAGCGGGAAAATCCGAGTGACAAAACAGCTTCCTCTTTCTACCTACCTCTCCCTCAACTGTGTATGCATATGAAACTATAACCTCTAGGCTTTATTCCCCTGCTGTTTGTCTTCCAGAACGGATTCCTACTAACATCATGGATGCAATAGAGCAACCAAAGGTTCCCTCGAACCCTGTAAAGGCCACAGTCCAGCGGCAGGACTTAACCATGGCGGGTAAACCAGCAGATGTGGTGCAGACAAAGGAACCTGAATATCGGGAAGCAGGCCGGCGGATGCGGTTCCCTTCTGGACCGTGGACGCACGGGTCGGCGTTCAAAGGTCTGGGATGCGAACTGCTACTGGATTTAGCTAATATAATCCAGGTGAAAGATTTCGAAATGGAATGTTCCATTCGCCATGCGAGTCAGACTACTGCTCGCGGCGGCTCCAGGGTACGAGCGCTGATGGTCTCCAGGGTGCGAGGGAAGAGCGATTTCATAGTACGTGGGATGAGATTCACGAAGAAATGTACAGGCAGCGAACTATATTCAGGCCTCCAGGTGCGCGTCGACTACACACTGTTCAACTAGGAAATCCAGAAGCCGAGAAGCATTCCAGTTCACCAAGCGCTGATGTGTATGGAACTGAGAACATGGCTTCGATATTCTTTAAGAACGCTTTCGACTACAGCACACACTTTGGCACAGTCTATGACTACATGAGGGTGGTGTGGACACCTGACTTCGAACCCAGATATCACCTCCTTCCACCTTCTGCTGAGTACACGCTCAAGATTCCTGGAAACGTTGAACTGTCATTTGGCGCAATGCAAGAGTTTGTCGACGCGCTTAAGTCTCACTACGTAGGCTGGGATTATGTGTCCAACGTTGGAGCGGAGGAGGACCGAGCGGTGCTGAACACGTACGGCAAGATTGGTTTACGCGGAAAGAATGGTGAAACAATTGAACACATCTACTGCTTCAGGATCGAATACATGTGCCCCGACCTGTGGGTGAAGAAGCGAGTCTGGAGATGGGAGCTGTCCAGAATACTGGTAGAAGCTAGACCATAATAGTAACCAACACTACATTCTACAGTTTTCAATTACCGAGTGGGGAAGTGTGCTGAACATGACACTGAATGGTGTGGTTTAGACAACAACTCCTTGCTATCGGTAACATCTTATCTGAGATGTACAACTAATGTTGTATCTTCAATCGTCACAAACCCACCCAGCTGGAGAAGCTTGTTTCGTTCTCTACATTGTTTGTATTCAACGCTTATTTGCAGCTTCAAACCTACCGCTTTGAATTTGAAACACCGCTGCGTTCACGGCTTCTCATATCTGATAGAATACACCTGTTACATATCGGCTTAAAAGCCAAAGTCAACTGAAGAATTTCTATATAAATCCGCCTCTTTCCCTTTCTTATAGGCTGGAAAGTACTTTTGGTACACTACGGATTGCTTTATTTTACGAAACATATGTAAATTGTTTCCTTCCTTAAAATAATTATGTCATCTCATTATGACATCTATCACTATCAGTGTTGCCTGATGATTGAGAAAGCATGAAATTTAAAGGCAGCAGCAAACAAGCCTTGATTGCCCTTGTTTTGTCTCACGCTCTGCCTCCGAGGTGTTGAGCACTGTCAGCACACTGGGTACATCCTCCGTTGACTTGAAATTGCAATAAAGAGAACAATTTCTGCTCTCGTCGCTGCACAACAACAAAGATTTCCAAAATCGATTTTCATGACACATTCATCAGTGGGCTAATTCTGTGGTGCTGTCGCTCTTTTGGCGTCCTTGACTTGAAAATCGATTTTGGAAATCTCCCATGACTTTGTTGCAGTGAAGCGATGACTGCAGAATTAGTTCGCTGTCTTCCTATTTTAAAATCGTTGTCTCCGTATCGATCACTTGCATTATGACTGTGACTGGCTTTTGTAATCGATAACACTGCCATGTAGGTACGGACATGCAATAGCTGCATGACGCATCTGGACAAGACCAGTGGAGACATTAGCTTTGGACAGTTTCCACTTTGAAAGAATTACACGGAGCGCTACATTCTACGAAAAGAAGACAGAATGCTGGGAAAGAATAGAAGGGTAAGAACGTTTTCAGCTTGATTGAATGGTGGGAAGGGAAAATGTACTGTGATCGAAGATAATACAGGTGGAATCCTTATAATTCGAATATGGCTTAATTCGAACATACCGCTTAATTAGAAGTTTTTCCAGGACCGATTTCTGTCAATACGATTCCAACATAAAAAATTCTGATAATTCGAACCTCGAACCTGACATGTCAGGTTAATTCGAAGTTTCACGGATTCCACTTACATAGAAAATGTGTGGGATTTGTGCTGATAATTCGAAGTTAGCAAAGCGTAATTCGAAGTTCACCGTACACTGTACTGATCAGTTCAGTTTGCATGAGCAGGCTGTGCTGGTCAGTTCAGTATCCGTGAAACCCGTGTCTAAGGTCCATAGCGCAACTCTGCGTGACCATGGGAGCATTTTGCCATACATATTGTGTTGTGGGGTCATGTTTGGATAATTAGAATGTCCGGATAATTAGAAGTTTTTCCTGGCATTTGGAGGTTCGAATTATCAGGATTCCACCTGTAGTGAGAATTTGTCCATTTGTCCGGTAACCATACAGTTGTTCATAGGCTTCTATGTCCCATGTTGCTCGGCTATTTGGAACTTGATGGTCAGGTAAATCTATTTTGTAAGACAGCGCGGTAAAATAAAACTTCAAACAAAGCACATTCACACATGATCTGCAAATGTCCCATTTCGCCTTGCCTGCTGTTGTTCTAGCCACAATGGTAATGATGCTCGTTGTCGGTCGCTCCAAACCGAGAGATAGAGTGGCCGTTTCAAAACAAGGTAACCAAGCAAATTGCTAACAAATGCGTCGTACAATGCCCAACAGAATGTGAAATAGGAAATACTCGAGAGGTACAACCAACAGAATTTGTGGATTAAATGTTCCGGAAAGTTCTTCCTGCATTCGATGTTGCCATGGAAGCGATCAAAAATGGCTTCCAACCGAGCGCCGTTGCCAACAGGTCGTTCCTATCACTTTTTGCAATTTAGTTTGAATTTCAAAGCCAAGGGAAGTGTGAAATTATCCAAACACTGTCTCTTCGAATAGGAAAATTCGTTACAGTGCTGTTACACGATGGTGTCAAATCCAAAACCATTAGCAAGCCTCCAGCGACACATACTATTTTCATTTCTCGCAAGACAAATTCCATAAAATTAATAATAAGAAGAGGACGAAAAAAGCGTTTTAACTTTTTTCGTCCTCTTATTGTTTGAACTAGCTCTGCCGCTCGGTATTGAACACTCTCTTGGAAAGCCTGGAACCTCTTTGTTTTTTTTACTTACTAAATATACAAAATATCATGTCCTTTGGCAGGGACACAGAGAAACGTTGCCACGACGCGTAGCTGAACCAGACGCGTGGTAAATCTGCTCAGTGATGCGTGTAATATACATGTACATTTTCTTTTTTTCATTTTCTGCATGCCATCTGACCGCAATACCCAATTACTCAGCTCAGCAGATCAATATGTGGGTCCTCCGCACTCAGCTAAGAGACAGAGTCGAGCTGTACTAAGCCTTGAAACATGTACATGTACATGTACATGTAGGCTCACACCCAAGTATGACAACTTCCCTGTGCCTTGACCCCCAGACGAAATGAATACAGTAGTAGTCATAACTGTCGATTTGAAATTTTAAATTTCACTTCTCAACTCCAAAAACGGTCTCTTCACTGCGATTCAAACCAAAATTAAAATTACCATTACACCAAATTTTCGGGCCTGGCTCATCATCAGGGTAATGAATGACAAACCAAACATCCATTGCATACATGTAGCTACTTACTGAACTACATGTATGAAGACAATAACTACATGTATATTGACACTGAGAAGTATCTACATTGTAATATTGACTGAGTACGAGGTCAATATAGGAAATGAAAGCCGAGTAAAAGACCGAGGCGAAGCCGAGGTCTTTTACGAGGTTTTTATTTCCTATACCAAGAGTGTTTATGGACTCTTGCCTATACTGACCAAGTACGAAGTCAATATTAGATTTATCACGACAAGCAGTCCGTATTTCAAATTCCAGAACGATAACCTCATGAATCCCGGTTTTATGATTGCACAACCGTTGCACCGCCACCTACTCATGCAGTGACAATGCTGCACTAGGCACCGTTCACCTGCGCAACCCCTAAGCAGTCAAATATAAGCAGTCAATATAGCCCTAAGGAGTGAAATATGCAGGAATATTAATTTTGACTGCTTAGGTATGGCAAAAATCTATGCGAGTCAATACTAAGGGAGTGATAAAGTTAACATATTGGTGTGCTGTTTGCATTGCGCAGAGCTCACCGACTTGTCAGTTTGAGCACTCTGGCAAGGTACGTTCAGGCCTGATTGGAATTTTTTTATTTTCATTGCTATCAGGTTCGGCCTCATTTCCTCTGTGCTGCACTGATGAGTTCAAAAAAAAACGAAACAGCATGCTGTCCGCAGATTGAGTATTTTCGCTCCTGCTCTTGTAGTGGTTGAGCACTGTCATGTGGGGTAGTGCCTTTGCTGTTTGCATTGCGCAGAGCTCACCGACTTGTCAGTTTGAGCACTCTGGCAAGGTACGTTCGCGCCTGATTGGAAATTTTTATTTTCGTTGCTATCAGGTTCGGCCTCATTTCCTCTGTGCTGCGCTGATGAGTTCAAAAAGAACGAAACAGCATGCTGTCCGCAGATTGAGTAATTTCGCTCCTGCTCTTGTAGTGGTTGAGCACTGTCATGTGGGGTAGTGCCTTTGCTGTTTGCATTGCGCAGAGCTCACCGACTTGTCAGTTTGAGCACTCTGGCAAGGTACGTTCGGGCCTGATTGGAAATTTTTATTTTCATTGCTATCAGGTTCGGCCTCTTTTCCTCTGTGCTGCGCTGATGAGTTCAAAAAGAACGAAACAGCATGCTGTCCGCAGATTTTGAGTATTTTCGCTCCTGCTCTTGTAGTGGTTGAGCACTGTCATGTGGGGTAGTGCCTTTGCTGTTGGCATTGCGCAGAGCTCACTGACTTGTCAGTTTGAGCACTCTGGCAAGGTACGTTCGGGCCTGATTAGAAATTTTTATTTTCATTGCTATCAGGTTCGGCCTCATTTCCTCTGTGCTGCGCTGATGAGGTCAAAAAGAACGAAACAGCATGCTGTCCGCAGATTGAAAATTGGTGTGTATATGTTAGTTGAAATATGGGAAAGAGGTATGTGTAGGTGGTGTATGTCTCAGCTTAAATGGTGTGTTTGTGTTAAAAAAAATTAAATTGCCTGTTTGAAACTAGGACGGAGGCAGAAAATATTACAAAAAATGTATTGTCTACGCATGCATCTACGCAAGAATCACCACCAGCCAATTAGGACCTAAGTCAAAAGTATTGAACGTTTTCGTTCCCTTCTTCTAAAAAAAAACTACAGGGAATGATGGAACTAAGCCAAGAGACTACAACTATAAGGAAAAGAAGTTCAGAGATACATGTACATCACTCCGATTAATAGTGCCAGTTACATGTATGTGTAGAAGTGACAGGAAAAAAATAGATGTGAAAAGTCAAGAAAACAGCATGCCAATCCAATAAGTGACAAGAAAAAGAGAGAAAATATCAAGAGATCAAAGGATTTATTTCGCGCCTTCACGACGAACAGTGCCAAACAACTGCAAAGACAACACATTCTCCTCCTGTAGTATTTGGAGAAGAAGGGAACGAAAACGTTCAATACTTTTGACTCATGAGTCATGTCCTAATTGGCTGGTGGTGATTCTTGCGTAGTAGATGCATGCATAGACAATTTTTTTTTTGGAAATTGTGCCCGTTTATTGTAATTTAGCCAATATGACCTGTCTACCTACAGGCAGTGGGCATGGCAGACGGTGTGCATAGTCATTGCAGTCATCCAGACCATGACTAGCTGTTTACTCCTAATGACTACAGTGTAGCACTGCAGACCACACACACACACAAGAGAAACTGGACAGGCTCGTGTGATTTTCTTGACAGATCAGGGATCGACGTGAATCTCTCACCAACCTACGTCAAGTTCAAGAATGTTTACCCAGTTTCATGACTATTGAAATACAGTACTAGTAGGTAGGTGTGAACAACACACGTCTATCGTGCTGTATCAGCACAGCGCTATGGACCTTGGAACTGAGTCTGTGCACAAACTAGTACTACACCGGGTACTAGTAGTACCCTGGTCCCTGGCAAGCTGCCATTCACATGACAATAATAATATCCTTTACTGTTGACATTTTTATAAATCGGGACCTGTCCAATACCAGTAGCAGCAGATTGCTGATTTCACTGAGTTCGGCAGAATGTATGCGTCTAGACCGTACAACGTGCTGCTTCCTTCGTAGCGTTTGTGTTGTCCGACCGTGATGGTTTTCAGCCTGCACGCTGCAGTAGTAGATCTACCATCCATGAAGTCCCAACCTAACATCTGTTCATCTCTGGCGTCTAACGTAACGAGTTACAGACTGCTGGGCTCCCGGGTCCCACATGCCTGGTATCGTGAAAATCAATGACGCTACAGAGTCTGTTGTGATGATGGTAGTCATACTGCACTGGCGGTGCCAGCGTTCGCACCCTCTCGCGAACTAGCCTCATCCCAGATTCGGGTATGAAAATAATTAATAATTATTACGGTATATTATTGGTGAAGGTCAGAATGAATGAGGCACTTCAAAAAGTTTCTGTGGAGCTACGAAAGCGTTCACTCGGTTTGATTTATTTTGTTCTAAATTTCGATTCAGGTTTCTCTTGCGTTCTGGACGCTCATCTAAACAGTAGTAGACTTCCCTCGTACTCCGACTAGGGAAGTTTCAGTATGACTGTAGGGCGAGTATCCACGAGCCTGACGAGGTATGCGTCGAGGCTGCCCTGTCTAGTGGTGCTCTCTCTGCTGAGTGGCGCTTTTGCGAATCTGGCTAGCGGAGAGGACATTGGTACCAGTAAGTAGTTACTGGTATTACAGAAAACCCCACTAATCCGCATGCCCCTTGGGCCTAGTCCGAGCAATTCGACCAGGATATCGAGTTTGGAGCATTTATTATTATTTTGAAGAACAGGACAATGATGACTCCTAAATCTCAGTACCAACTACAGTCCTGGCAACTGAAATCCGACCCTTCACATTCTAGCGGTCTCTATTAATTTTTTTTTGTAGTTTTACAATCCCGTGTTGGGTCTTTGCGATGTGAGCGCACCGCTCAAAGATCGGATTTCAGTTGCCAGCACTGTGCTTGTGCATGCACGTGATACATGCATGGGTAGCCAAATGAAGCGCTCCCATCACTTGCCCTCCCATCAGGGATCAGTTTCACCTTGAAACGTATTTTTGCCCAGGAAGGTGATTTGTTTTTTCGCGCACATGGCCATTATGTAGGTACACGCACACATGTACACCACTACTGCTCCCCGATACCCCATACGGTTGCCAAGCTGAGGGGAGGGTAGTTTTAGGGTACATGTATGGCCAGTAAAATTGTTATCTAGATTGGGGAGGCAACGGTGTTTTTGTGTACCTTTAGCTCATTTACAACTTTTCTCTGCTCATCTGCAGTTCTGCATTTAGGGCATATCGTTCGATCAAGCTTCATTTCCTTTTTTCCACAAGACCATGTTTGAGACGTTCTTTGTGCCTGGCTTTCGCTAAACAGATGTCGGAAATTGCCAGGACTCCCTCCATGCTATTCACGAGCATGGATCCACGTGGAAGGATTCATCTAGCGGATGTCGCCGGTGCCAGTGTAGGCTTGGGACGGTTAGTTGCGTTGAGCTGGACAGGAATTGTAGCGTCGACCTGTCGGGCTGTGCTGATGGCGAGCATGTTGTGCCAGCTGTGGACGCGTGTAGCTGCCCGACCTGCGAAGCTGGTGAGTGCGGTATTGTGAATACACTGGTCACGCGTGTTGGTCATGGAATTGTGCACAGTAAAACATATAACTAAAGACCACCGTGACTAGCGACCAACCTGGTACTACAGACCATTTTCCCAGGCACGGCCGGTCTCGCATTCATCTAAATATTATGGTTGTGCGGTGCAAACCTCTAACTAACGACCACCTGCCACTAAAGACCGCATTTTCTGGGGGCAAGGGGTGGTCGTTAGTCTCTGGTTACACTGTATATAACCTGATGCTGCCCTTTTGTAACTTCTCCCTAGAATAATATCTCTCTTTGTTTGGGTGTTCCTGAGCCTCTCCACTTCTGGTTGTCTAACATTCTTCTTGTACTCTCTCACTTTCTCTATCTGCTAGCCTGTGTATCCGTCCACCTCTATACAAAGGAGTAGGTTTTGGAAAATTGCCAGCAAAGTGCTCCATGCACAAAGTGCAGAGTGTTGTCTGATGATGGCAGTAGCTTGAAACTTGGAGTTACGACGAATCCAAATTGGCCCTCTATCTCTTTCTAGTTTATCCACCTATCCATCCATTCATATAATCTACACAAAAGAGAGATTGGAATTTTTTTTTTTAATTCACGGTTCGCGTGAGACTCGGCTGGAAGCCGAGTTTTCCGCATCCGCCGTGGGAACGCCACCACCCTCTAGGATCCTAGTGAGATTGGAAGCTGTGTCGCAAATCTGAGTTTCACGTATCACGACAATCATCAGGCAACTGATGGCTCCAAAACGGGCTGCCTGGAGATAAGAGGGAGCAAGGTGAGAAATACTGAAAGAATCATAGCGTACGAGTCAGATGCAGGCGAGAAGCAGCTAAGTCTTTAAACTGGCTATGCAGCAGCGACACTTCCGGTATGTATAAATGAGAATAGAATAGAGCTGGGGTCTTAAGTGCCAAATCCACACATACTTACACCATTACACACACGTTCTCTCACTCTTACACATACTTTCACGCACCGATATTCTCTCCTTCTCTCATGTACACCTACATTCACACACGCGCGAGCGCGACCGCACACAAACACACATTCTCTAAATCTCACAAACACACAGACACACTCATTCTATAATTCCCATACACACATTCTCTAAACCTCTCTCTCTCTCTCTCACACACACACACACACACGCATACACTTATTCTCTAAATCTCACACATACGCACACATTGTCTCTCTCTCTCTCCCTCCCTCTCTCCCTCTCTCCCTCTCTCTCTCTCTCTCTCTCTCTCTCTCTCTCTCTCTCTCTCTCTCTCTCTCTCTCTCTCTCTCTCTCTCTCTTTCTCTCTCTCTTTCTCTCTTTCCCAACCTGATACCTCAAAAACACCAACATCGAAGAGACTCTGGACAAACTAGAGAACTTCATTCACTGGTTTTTCGACCAGAAACCACCTCCACCAAACCACAAGAATGCAAATAAAAACCGCGCAGTGGAAAAACTCCGGGCCCACAGGCGTGATTTAAAGCGCCAATTTCGTAAGATCAAAAACCCGAACGAAGTACCTGCAGTGCTCAGAAATGAGTATTTTCTATTGGAAAACAAATCGAGTGTCTTTTGAAACAACAAAAGATGTGCGACGATCGATCCCGGAACAAGAGGGACCAGGATGCCTTTCTCAAGGACGCATATGCCTTCGGAAAGAAATTGTTTCAACCAACCAACCATTTCAAACCCACTTTCACTGACACTACCTGCTTTGAGTATTTCCAACACACACATGCAGACAAGGATCGTGCCACTTCGTATGAATCCTGCCCCAGTGCAGGGAAGCCACGGGATTGCACCCACCGAGTCGATGAGGGGACCCCTACATGGACTGGATTTCAGAATGGTTTGAAGCAGTGTCGCAACACCTCTGCACCGGGTCCTGACAAGATACCTTACATAGTTTGGAAGCTTTATCTCTCCCTTCAATCCATTCTTTTCACCATCTTTGGGCGGGTTTGGGAGAGCAAGATCTTTCCAAGGCAGTGGCAGGTAGCGTGTATCACACTCCTGGCTAATGGGGAGGTGTCTGATGATCCTTCGAAATTCCGACCGATCGCTCTGGCAAACACGTCCGGGAAAATCTTTTCACCTTAGTTGCAAAGCGCAGCTTGAAACATATGCTAGGCAATAAGTTCTTCGACGGTGACAACAAGAAAGGATTTTTGCCTGCAAAGGCTGGGTGCTTAGAGCATACATCACTTTGTTATGAGGCGATGCGTGATGCAAAGACGGCGAAACGCCAAATTTGCATTGCGTGGATAGATTTGAAGAATGCATTTGGTTCAGTGCGCCACAATCTGATACAGTATGCTCTAACCCACTACGGCCTTCCTTTGCAATTCAGGAAATCTATTTTTCCTACTAAGACAGTCTTTGCGCTTTCGTCGTACAACCACACACTCCCACTTTTAATTACAACATTGGTGTTTTCCAGGGGTGCCCCTTGTCCCCGGTCCTTTTCAATAATTGTTTCCAGCTTCTGCTGGACTCACTTTCAGCCCCTGAATTAAGTTGCCTCTTCTATGATTTTAAATCTGCCCCTTTCCAAGTGTCCCAAACAGCTTTTGCTGATGACTTAGGCCTCTATAGCAAATCTAGTGCAGGTTGTCAAAAACTCATTGTGGTCACGGAGGACTTTCTCTCGTGGACCCAATGTATGCAGGCGGCGCCGCACCAATGCAAAAGCAGGGCAGCAAAGCTTGTAGATGGCCGGTACAAACCGTATGATCCCTGCTTGACGATGTCAGGGAGGAAGATCGCTTTCATTGACACCGAAAAGTTCAAGTTCCTGGGGCGAAGGATGCATGCTGATTGCACTGAGCAGACCCAGCGGGAAGACATCCGTCAACTCACTGTATCTCTCATGCAAAAAGTGGATGGCTCTTGGCTTCAAGACTACCACAAGCTATGGCTTTACCACCATCTTGTAGTGCCCAAGCTTTCTTGGTCTTTCCAGGTTCTTGAACTCACACAAGGTTTTGTACGTGAACTGCCTTTTATGTGTTTACTACCATTTCTGAAAAAATGGTCAGGCCTACCTCGATGTGCAAACTCTGCCATTCTTTTTATTCGCAGTTGCAAACGCTTCGGCTTACGCCTCCACTACCCTTCTACAGTGTGGAAAAAGTGCCAGTCCATCAAATGGCACATTCTTCGATCGAGTGGGGACGCGTGCATGAGGGCGCTGTACACTCTGCGTCGGAGTAAGGATGCGAAGCTGACAAAGCGGTATGCGGCGACAATAGAGCTGGAGTGTGCAGAGGCATCAGTAGGTTCAGGGACTCTCCGTCCACCGTCATCGTCAAGTCATCGTGCAGGATTGGGTGCTCGTGCTCCGAAGCAGCATTCCAAACCCCCGAGGAAGGATCTCCTTCAAACATTTGAGGAGATCAACGCACAGGAGCAGATTTTGAGGCTGAAGACTCTTCAGGCACAAGGCAAGTAGTTGGAGTGGACATCGGTGATGTGGCAGGACCTTTCATGGAAATCCCTTTTGTACGGTGGTACTGGTAAGGATTT
>NC_088651.1:23777063-23987063 GCF_964019385.1 Sycon ciliatum | reverse complement strand
TGTGTCTGTGATTGTGTGTGTGTGTGTACATGTGTATGTGAGTGTGTGTGTGTCTTTGTTTGTGGGTATCACGTTTATCTGCTAAGCAGATAATCCCAGTGATCTGAAGTCTTGCAGGAGCCTGAGCGTGTCACGTACAATCACACGGAGACGTACGCTGAGCAGCGGCATGATCAGTGTGTGCTGTGTCAGTGTAGGAACGGGCAAGCACTGTGCACCGACTTACCGCCCGATTGTGCAGAAGTGTGCGAGCCCGGCTATCGCTCTGTCATTGACAGTGAGAATCCGTGTCAATGCCGCACCTGCGAGGTCATTCAGGGTGAGATATTTGTGCTGTATGGCATTTGATTTTCACTTTGCATCCCTTCCCCAGGGACGTTACAAATATTTACTGCAAAATTGCTAATTTTAGCGCCGGGGATAATATAAGGATTTTACCGGAAGAACTGTTTTCTTTGAAAACGGTATGCTCCCCACACTGGAGCTAGCGCTACTGTAGAACGGGTAATTCTAGCGACTATTAATTTTAGCATTTTCCCATTGTCAACCTGTTAGCGACGTTTTATTTTAGCGATTTGCATTTTCCTTCATTGTACACATTTTGATACTGCATTCTACTACTGTATGTACAAACCATCACTACAATGTACTATGAGTGTACTATGAGTGTGCTATGAGTGTACTATGAGTGTACTATGTGTGTACTATGAGTGTACTAAGAGTGTACCATGAGTGTACTATGAGTGCTAGCAAGAGTGTACTATGCGTGTACTATGAGTGTACTATGAGTGTACTATGAGTGTACTATGAGTGCTAGTACGAGAGAACATCTCAAAACAATACATGTGTCTAGTGTAGACTGTGATTGTACCGGGAGTAGATCTACTACTACTACTACTACTACTACTACTACGACATCATCAGTGTACTATGATGTAGTACTGTATTGTACTCACGGATCAACAGTGCACTACTACTAATAATAATTATATAATTATTAGTAGTACTAGTATAAGGTCTCAACAGATTAGCGACTTGAAACTTAAGCGAAAATGTGTCGATCGCTAAATTCGCTAGGGTTTTTACGTCGCTAAAATTGCCCGTTCTACAGGATTAGTTTTTATGTTTTTTTTAGGTTCGATGGACTTCTCGTGTGCTCTGGATGGCAGTCGTGAGTCAGTCGTGTGTAAAGTCAAGTCGGCGGAATAGCTCTAGCTCCATTGTGGGGAGCAAACCCTTTTCAAACAAATCATCGCCGAAGTCGCAACCCATATTTAGGACTGTTTTCACTCAAGTTTTTTTTCCGTGCCAATCAGAATTTTGCATGGACAGAACAATTTTTTTAATCAGAAACCCGGATCTCTAAGGCTGCGTTTACATTGAGAAGAAACGAAACGGAACCAAAACGCACTGCCCTCGAATCGTTTCCAAACCATTTACACGAGAGCGGAAAATAGTTTTCAACTGTTTACACAGAACCGGAAAACGTTCGATGAGGCCTGAGATGGGACGTGCTGCCCACGCGCTAGTTGGAGTTGGCAAATGCTCGCCAGCTCATGGACGCTCTTTGTGCACTTAGTTTGAATATTTACAGTACGACATATTCCCGCTCGGAATGGTTTCGATGACGGGGCTCCATTTCCAATCGATTTCACTGTTTACATGAGAAGGAAAACTTTTTGAAAACGTTTCAAAACACTTGAAAGTTCGTTTCCATTTCGTTCCATTTCGGGTAGTTTGTTCGTGCATATGTATGAAAAATAGGGATCCACTGGCCAGCAAAAGCCACTTCAACTGCGTGGTGTAGACCAGACAAATTGGTGGCAGTCAATTCATCGGTCTTGCAAGCTGTTGAATGGTGTCATCCCAGCACAAGTTGATATGTCTAACATTCACGTAGCTTGTTCGCTACCATCGCTTCAGCGATGGACAGGAGTATGAATATGAGTATGATTGTGTGTGTGTGTGTGCACGCATGTGCGAGCGTGGTGCGTGTGTGTGTAGCTATGGGTGTGTGTGGGTGTGTGGGTGTGGATATCTGGGTGTGTGGGTGTGTATGTGGGGGGGGGGGGGGGGGGGGGGTGTGGGTGTGGGTGTGCTCGTTCGCGTGGATAACATTATGTGTGTGTGTACTCGGTCATGTGTATTTCTGTTCGTTCATGTGTGTGTGTGTTTATGTGTGTGTTTGAACTCAACACCCTTCAGGTCCTGAGCCGAATTGCACGGACCACATGGGAGTATTGCATGCTCCAGGCAGCACCTATATGCAGGCCAGCCATACTGCATTGAAATGCGAGCGTTGCCAGTGTGTGGATGGCGTCAAGGAGTGCCGAGATCATACGCCCACCTGCGCCGCGCAGTGTGCGGATGGCGAACACAACGACCTCGACGCACTCGATCCTTGCGGCTGCCAAGCCTGCTATCCTACGGCACCTAGTAAGGTTTTTGAAGTGTTGCGATACTCTACCTAGGTTTTTAGATCTACTTTTTATTTTTATTTTTTACACTCGATATACACGACAGCAGTGCATACTGCCGGAAAGAGAAGCACGTGATCCCGAGAGCTGGCCGTGGTACGGGAAAACGAAAATAGATTCACACGGCAGGATGCACGTACAGTACCCGTAGTACAAAACTGTCCACAAAATACCACGGTACGCATTTCTACTCCCCCCCCCCCCCCCCCGACCCATCACGGCACCGGGACAGTACCGGGATAGCCAGCGGGATACGTTTGCGCTACAATATGAGTACATGTGACTGAATCTCCATGGCCGCATCACGCAGGGATAAATCCTGGCGCCGTGTAAATCACCTCTAAGACACATGTTTGTTGGACGTGTGGTTTTTACTTGTTACACTTGTGGTCGGTACACGCCAGGTTGTTTATACACATGGTTCTTACACGCCCGGTTCTCTTAAGCCAGGTTGCCATACTCGAGGTGCACTTTATAACTAATGGGGCTGTGTTCCTAAATAATGAGAGTCTGTTTCATATCACCATTCAGGTCAATAAACTCATTTTCCAAACCCCAGACAGATTTGCCCATGGGTGCGGCAATTGGGATTTCGGCGTTTGGCCACTGGTTGGTGGATCTGATCTATCCTCCCCACCGTTAAGGATTAACATCTGACACCTGATCATGGATATGGGACGGTGGCGTCCCACGAAAGCGGAAACGTGGTCCTACACCTGTCTTATTTATGCATCTGCGTCTTGATCCAAGAGGGTGGTGGCGTTCCTGCGGATGTGGAAAACTGGGCCTTTGGCCGAGTCTCACGCGAACCGTGAAATATATATATTTATTCTTTATGTATACTCTGTAAGGAGGGTTTAGGCCTGTGTGATTGCCCTATCAAATATTTGGTAATAATAATATTTATAATACAGAGACTACCCAGATCTGTTTTCAAAATTAATGCATTTAATGTTGTTTTTGCAGGTACAAAAACACGTTGCATAGACTCCGATCTTCAACCACGCTCAATCGGCGAATGGTATCGGGACACTAGATCCGGTCAGTGTATGATCTGTCACTGCCAGGCAACCTCCGCGGTCTGCAGGCTGATGCAACCGAGTTGTACAGGCGGGTGCGAAGAGGGATTCGAGCCAGCCCTTGACGAGAACAATCCATGCGAGTGCGTGTGCCGACCGATTTCAGGTAAATAAACCAAGCAGAAGGTAGAAAGCCTGATTGTTGGCCGACAAAAATCATGTTTATCGTGATATACTTTGTATACATGGAGAACATGTGAATGAGAGAAATAATCATGAGATGTTTGCAGCAAAGATGACTTGCGAAGTAAAGATACCATAATTATGGAATTGTAATGAAGTAGTCTGGTTGTACATGCAGGTTTTATTCCCGTAGCTATGCAGAAGATGTTACTTCAGTAATGTCTGG
The DNA here is from genome assembly GCF_964019385.1 of Sycon ciliatum. Taxonomy (NCBI): domain Eukaryota; kingdom Metazoa; phylum Porifera; class Calcarea; order Leucosolenida; family Sycettidae; genus Sycon; species Sycon ciliatum. The sequence continues at coordinate 23,983,158 of NC_088651.1, read as the reverse complement.
CGCTAGCCAGGGTCCACACAGCTTTAATTTGGTATTTGTGTGTGTGTGTTTGTTTGTTTGTTTGTGTCACGCCTGGCGCTATCCCGTATCTGACGGCAAAAAATCATAGGGATGTTATAAATTTTTCAATTCTCCTATTTTTTTTTCAGGCATATCCTGGGATTCGAATCCACACTATCGCCCTACATGCATTCCCCCATACACTTCGCATTCATACCCATTCTTCCAAGTTGCTTCACGTTATGATCTTGCGTTTGAAAGCCCTATTTGAATATTGCGGGCAGCTGTATGTGGCCAGCTGTGTTAGATGGTACGGTACGGGAGACGGTGTCGTATTACCCTCGATCGTACCTGTCCCGTACCTATCCCTACCGTACCGTACCATCAAAGACGGCTGGCCACAATGCATATTCAAATAGGGCTTTCAAATGCAAGATCATAATGTGAAGCAACTTGGAAGAATTAGTATGTATGCGAAGTGTATCGGGGGTGCATGCAGGGCGCGATAGTGCGGGTTCGAATCCCAGGTTATGTCTTAAAAAAAGGAATTTTTTAAAGAATTTATAACATCCCTATGCTTTTTTTTTGTCTAGGTCATCAAGGCAAAAAAGTATAGCGTAGGGCCCTGAGCTTCCAAGCTCTCTCCTTTATTTATTTATTTATTTTATTGGTTGTATTCCAAGCCATACACGGCTGGGGTAGCCAATGACCACTTTGCGTGGCGACTGCAGGGTTTTTATAGCCACCCACGTCTCACAAGGAAAAGAGTAAGAAATCAAAAATGAAAGGAAAAGAAGCAAGAAGCAAATGTGGACTAAAACTGTGGTCTACTGGTAACTAATGGTAACGCAAGGCGTTCCTGAATGCTGCTAAAGTAGAAAAAGCCCTTTGTCTCCTGGTGCAGCTTGAGCCAATGCATTATTGTCTGCGTGATTGGGAACTTGTGACGGCATTATGGTGTTTCTTTCCCATGTGCTAGGATGTGATTTCCGGGGGCAGCAGTATGCCAATGGTGATACATGGACGGTATCCGCCTACCATAATTGTAGCTGCTTGAACGGAACTGTGATGTGTGAGCTCAGAGCTGTCAAGACCTGCTCCCCGGGGGCATTACCATGTCCTACCGAAGCGGTCATACGCTCCAAGAACGTCTACGAGTGCGATCGTTGTCCAGCTGGTAAGTCTTATTAATAATAATAATAATAATTGCAATTTGAAATTTGGACTTCACGGAGAATTTTACAAAGTGTTAGGAAATTAGAGGCCACATGGCACGTACTGCCCTTTTCTCTCCGAAACTCAACACTTGCAAGCCAGATATGAGCGAATGGCCGAGGGCCCTGTTGATTCGAGTCCCGGTGGTGTGACTGAGGATTTTTTCTTTCTTTCATATCTGGCTTGCAAGTGTTGAGTTTCGGAGAGAAAAGAGCAGTAGGTGGCATGTGGCCTCTAATTTCCTAATAGTAATAAATGGTCCCTGGTTCGAGTCCTGGTCGTGACAGTCAATTTTTTCTTCAGACTTTCCCGTTTGTCTCTTTCCCTCAAACCAGTTAATATTTTATGACTTGGGGCTCCCCGCGTGCTAGTTTGTACGTGAAGTGTGTGGGTTACAGTGAGGGCTGCGTCCCACCCGCCTGTGTGGATTCACAGGAAGTGTGAATTACGAAGTCTGAGGAAAATGTTGAATGTCCTCTGCTGGGATGACGACTACACCATAGCTCAGTGGTTAGAGCATCGCTGGCTACAAGCGAGGGTCCCTGGTTCGAGTCCTGGTCGTGACAGTCAATTTTTTCTTCAGACTTTTCCCGTTTGTCTCTTTCCCTCAAACCAGTTATTATTTTATGACTTGGGGCTCCCCGCGCGCTAGTTTGTACGTGAAGTGTGTGGGTTACAGTGTGGGCTGCGTCCCACCCGCCTGTGTGGATTCACAGGAAGTGTGAGTTACGAAGTCTGAGGAAAATGTTGAATGGCCTCTGCTGGGATGACGACTACACCATAGCTCAGTGGTTAGAGCATCGCTGGCTACAAGCGAGGGTCCCTGGTTCGAGTCCTGGTGGTGACAGTCAATTTTTTCTTCAGACTTTTCCCGTTTGTCTCTTTCCCTCAAACCAGTTAATAATAATAATAATAATAATAATAATAATCAACGCAATAAATGAGCCCCGGCCAGCGAAAACCAGCACTTGTGTACTTGATATCAATCATCAAAAAGTGACGTAGAAGCGTGGGAAGCTCAGCGAGGTTGCTCTTCGCGATTCTTTTCGATCGAGTGATTGTTTGTCTTGTCCAACAAGCTTCAAGTGTCTTCAAGTGAGTTGTGTCAAAGAGTTACAGCGCGGCTAAGACCTTGTCACACGGAGAGCGAGTCTAGACTCAGCGATGGCGACACCTGTCGCGACAACGTCCCAGGGACGCCGGCGTGAAAGTATTGTCCCACGGGGAATTGATGAGGAGTGCGAAGCGGCACTCAAAGTTCACGATAGTACTTTCTTTGGTGACGATCTCGCGATGAGTTTGTCCAGCGACAGTGAGACTGAGAGCGATGAAGAGTCTTCACCAAAACGACTTGATCTTGGCGAGGTAAGTCAGAGCTCTAGCAGCAGTGACAGCGACGAGGAGCTGCATGTCGACCCGCTGAACGAGTCCTACGTAAATTTTGACGACATTGATATTGGCGACGCAGAAGAAGGGCTGCTCGCGGCGGAGATCAGGGACTGGCAGGAAGACGGCTGTGGATGCAAGCACAGTAACTGCTTCGCAAAATTGGACGCTGAAAAGCTGCTGCCCATGGTGAAGAGCTTCAAACGGATCCCTAAAAAGTCAAAGCGACTGTTCGTCTTGGGACAGCTGACAGCCGCTCTGCGTGAAACATCGTCACGCGCGAAGAAGCGTGAGTATTCGTTCACGCACACAGTACTAGGAGTAACTGTGTGTAAGCGAGTATTTATGGATCTGAATGGCATCGGTCAACACGTCTATGGCAAGCTGCAGGACATTGCTGAAGCCGCCAGTGCAGACCTCCCAAGCCACAAGTCCAAAGGCAATCAGCCTAGCAATGTAATGCATCCTAGTGTTGTGGAGAATGCAGTTGCATATGTGCGAAATATCGCAAACATTGTTGGTTTACCACAACCTGCAGCACCACGAGGGAGAGCCAAACTCGCACCAATTTATTTACCTGCTTCCCATCGCAAGCGGAACGTGTACGACTCGTACGTTGAGTCACTGGATACGGCAGAACAGCCGATTTCGTACCGGTCATTCTGCAGGTTATGGCAAGTGCATGCAAGTGATGTGGTGGTGATGAAGCCTCGAACGGATGTATGCGCTATTTGTGAAAGGCACCGGGAATCTATTAAGAGAGCACGGACAGAAGAGGAGTTTGCCGAGGCCAACCAGCGACTTGCAATGCACTTGGAAACTGCTCGAGACGAACGCGCGTACTACAACGACATGATTTCCACTGCGCGTGAAGACAATACCCTATGCCACCTGACATTTGATTTCGCGCAGCAGCTTGAGTTGCCAGCGCAAAGCAGGCAGGTAGGGCCACTGTATTTTAAAGTGCGGTTTAGAGTGCAACTTTTCGGCATCTGTGAAGAGGCAAAGAAACACCAAACAAATTTCGTGTTTGATGAGGCTCAGTCCATTGGCCCGGACGGCTCTAAGGCCCACGGCCCCAATGCTGTCATTTCAATGTTTGATCATCACCTAAAAACAGAATGCTCTGAACAGCGGAATCTATCACTGCATGCAGATAACTGCGTGGGCCAGAATAAAAATAAGTCTGTGCTTGGCTATCTGATGTGGCGTGTGCTGTGTGGCATGTCGGATACAATTGAACTCAACTTTATGCGTGTGGGCCACACACGTTGCTCTGTGGATGCCTACTTTGGATTACTGAAGCAAAAAATACGTAGCAGCGACATCAACACAGTGCAGCAAGCTTGTGAGGCCATTGATAAGTCATGCAAGGCCAACTCGTCTTCGAACTATGAATGGGAATGGAGGGAATGGGATGCCTTTTTAGCACAGTATTTCCAGCCGGTCAAGGGCATCCGGAGCTTCCAGCACTTCCGAATGTGCTCGGAATCTCCCGGCACATTGTTTGCCCGTGTTGAATGCTATGGAGAAGAGAAAGAGTTCCAGCTCCTGAAGCCAAATATTGAGCTTGCATCAATCCCGAAGGATCCGCCTCCGGTTGTGCCAGCAGCTGGGATTTCTGCGAAGCGTCTGCAGTATCTTGACAAGGAGATAGCACAATTTATCCCAGATGATTGTCAAGTGCCATGGAAGCCTGCAGAGGAGTAGACAAGGCCTGGACATGCCATGAGCATCATTCACTGTCAACTAGGCGTATTATGGTATTTTGCCAAATTTGCCATTTTTGACCAATACTACTTCGGACTCAATTTTTCCTATTTTCGCTTTTCAGATTGTCACCAAACTTTGTGATTCGATTGATTAGTAGTCTAAAATTGTTTTCGAGCAAAAAAAAATTTTTTGGAAAAATTACACACATGCTGATTTCTGCAGGCTGGGGCTCAAATAGAGTAAGCTGCGCACTCAGTACAAACACCATTAGCAAAACTTGTTTTCATGTAAATAAAGAAGCTTGTTCCTAAACGTTTTCGTCGCCATCTCATCAGAGGATTACTGGCAAATCAACATTAGCTCTAAACTCACATCTCACACTCACATCACATCTTATTTACAACTTCGAGTGCCGGCAATGCTAGAAGCCGGTATGTGGGTAGGACCCTTCAGCACCTGGAGGCACGGATCCACCAGCATGTGCCTCTTCACGTTATGCCTGTTGAGGCACGGTCGTCAAGGCCAAGACGAGGTCGTCCCCCAAAGAATGGTGCTGAGACTGGAGGTGCACCCTCGCTGGGGACGGAACCAACTGGGGTGCCGTTGTCTTCTTCGTCGGCATCGGCTTGTTCGTCATTGCCTTCGTCTTTACCATCTCTTCCTTCTGTCCCGTCATCACCGTTGGTATCTGCGGTTTCGTCTTCTTTGACTTCCTTTGTACCGTCTTCCGGTGTGTCCACCTCCGGTGGCAAAAAGCGTGGCCGGCCACCGAAGAAACCACCCGATGGTGTGTCTGCGGGACCAGTGACTCGCTCTAGGGCGAGGTTGGCAGAGTCTTTATCGTCTCCGTCGTTGTCGTCATCGTCATCGTCAGCATCTTCCTCATCTCCCTCCTCCTCTTCATCAACACCAACGGCCATTGCAACGTCAAAGGGAGCATCATCGCAGCAGGCAGTGCCAGTAACGGACGTGCCTTTGGTACTGACATCTACATCGGCCTCGTCTGGATTGGCAGATTGGATTGGGTCTTTTTCCCTCCCCCAGGGGACCAACCACGTTCAGTTTCTGGAAACTACCAGAGGTGAAAGAAAGTGATTAAAAGTGATTCACTTCCCCGACTGATCATTTGAATTTGAAGTTCTCCCAATCCTTTCCAAATTTAATCACTTTCTTTCACCTCTGGTAGTTTCCAGAAACTGACCGTGGTTGGTCCCCTGGGGGAGGGAAAAAGTCCCAAGTGCCGTCAGTATGTGTGGCACGTGTTGTGAGCTGCCTTTGGAGTGAAAAACTTGTCAGCGCCTTCTAGGTTCAGCCTGGTCCCATAGCTCAGTGGTTAGAGCATTGCTCATGACAAGCAGGGTCTCAGGTTCGAGTCCTGGTGGGTCTGGCGTTTTTTTCTCTTTTCAGGCAGTTCACTTCCCCTCATTGCATTTCCAACTCATCACAAGCACGCGCTCTTCAGCCGAACCATACAGACACCAGCAAGGACACTTCCGTTGAGAGATAATATTGCTCCACGCCTCTAGACAGCTGTTTCGCTCCCTGTCGGAGCTCATCAGTAGAGGATGTTAATGATGATAATGGAGGAATGATCATTCTTATACACCAGAAATGGCGCAAGCGCGCGCTTTCCACATAATATCAATGGCATATGCAAGCTGCTAAAATGGTAAAGTGTGAGAACAGCGATAAATAATCATAGTACGCGCTCATTGGTGGAGAAACACACCACACAAGCGACGAAAATCTTACTCGGAATACTGATGCCAATGGAAAGTACATGTTTGTTGTTTATTATTATGATGTTGCAATGTCCATGTATGCAGGCGGATGAATTGAAAATATGGCCGAAAGCTCTGTCGCAATATTTAGTTCACTTCCCCGACTGATCATTTGAATAATAATAAGTTATGGGTCGCAAATATCCACGCAAACACACATCCAGTCATAATAAGGCACTTGTCATAAGTATCCGAACGTTTTCGGTCCCTTCTCATCAAGGATTATACAGGGAATGGCTCAAGCTGGAAAGACTAAAACTTATATAGCGTAAAGATAATTAGATAACAACAACACTCGTGACAAGGTGGAAAATTATCAAGTTTAGCACGACACAAAACTCGAAGGAAGATAATAATAGTGACAACAACATAGTGAGCAAAATAAGTTACATTGTTACCACCTCGACGAGGAGTAACACCAAACAATTGTAGCGACAACACATTTTCTTTCTGTATGCAAAGTTCAGGATCTAACTTACGGATATACAAAGCTTCTAACACAGCCAAATGTAACCCACATCTACCACGTGACAATATTGAGAAAACATTATCACTGTACAACTCACGACAATTGGTACGGGCTGACAGATGTTGCTTGATTGACGAAGTGCGATTCTTAGCTCCATTGGGTGTTGTCTCCTCCAATGTCCCGTCATCTCGCCTCTTCGTGGCATCACCACTATCTGTCTCTTCGCGTTTCCGCGGCCTTCCACGTTTCTTGACACTAACCGTTGGGTGCGCGATACCCGGTGTCCTTTCCGTTACGTCTCCTCCATTGCGGATTTCTATTGAGCTTCTTACTCCAACTTGTCCGGTGTCCGATATTGAGGTTAGTTTTCGCGGTCTACCACGTTTTCGAATATTGACTGTTGTTGTCAACTCCGTTGTCGTTGTACGTTCGTCCTCATCAGTCCGTATTTTCACTTGGCTTCTCGTCACCCTTTCCGACGCCGACAGATACTTTGTCAGTTTCGGTGGTTTACGTGTGGGTCTTTCACCATCTTTTATGCTGTTCTCAGCTGGCCCGTGTCCTACACACGCAGAGGAGGACGGGCATGCAGTCACATCTTCACGGGAAGAGGAAGATCCACCGATGGACTGGACAGCACATTTTGGAGGACGACCACGGCGAGGACGACAATCGCGCGCATCAAGCGGAACACAACTTAACGGCACATGTTGACGAATGCGTGCGCCCAGGTGCTGAAGGGTTCTACCTACATACCGATCTTCACATTGTCGGCATTGAAAGAAATAGATAAGGTTACTTTTACTAAGGGTAGGTAGAACATCCTTCTTCACACTGAACGCACGCACTGTCCCAAATATGACGTACAGCTTGACGCACGGATATGATGGACATACGATACCACGAACATCCTTCTCCACGCGCGCAGAACCGGTGCCAACCCAGGGTAAACGGAGCACCACTGGGCAACGGTCAGGTCCAAATTGGATAGGCTTGTCTGTCACCGGTTTTTCGTTGATTAGCTTGGCCAGAAATTCCTTTGGATAGCCGTTGTTCGTAAATATTGATGTCAGTCTGTCTAATTCATCCTGCAATAGATGAGGGGAACATATTCTATGTGCACGATAAACTAGCGCCTTCACAAGATGTGTCTTCGATTTCGTTGGAGTATAGCTCCCCCACGGAATGTAGAGGCCGGTGAACGTTGGCTTCCTATAGATAGTGGTGTCCAAACTCTTAGTGTTAATATTCCGTGATATTTGTACATCCAAGAAGGATAAGCTGCCGTTTTGTTCCGCTTCCGACGTGAATCTCAACGCCGGGTGGAGACTATTCAGAGTTAGTAGAAAAGTCCCACAGACATCCTCATCCTCATCGTGACAGTACACATCGTCTACAAAACGACAGTACATAGAGGGCCACAATGATGGACTAATGGACGCTTCACAGAACCCTACAAAGATATTAGCCAATACAGGACCAAGCGGCGAGCCCATGGCCACACCATCTATTTGTTTATACATAACGTTGCCAAATGAAAACTCAACGCCCGACGTAACCATTAACATGAGTTTCACAAACTCCGTTTCGTTCAAAGACGGCGGAGTAATGGACTTATTGTGGTACAGTGTTGTTGCGCAGATGTCAATGGTCTCCCGTAGTGGCACGTTAGTAAATAAGCTCACCACGTCATACGAGCACATGAATCCGCTCGATTCAAAGCTTGCGTCCTTTAGCTTTTCTACAAACTCGAAAGTATCTTTGACGCAGTGGCTATTGTAGAGGTTGAGTACCGGTTGTAGCATGGCACATAGCCACTTGGATGTTTTAAATTGCGGTGACCCAGACATGCTGAGTATGCTGACCACATGCTGACCACGAATGTACGGGCTCCCAAAAATTCACAAGAAGAACATTCCCTTACGACCAATACTGTACACCGTACATTGGAACAGCTAGCTCGATCGACCTGCACACGGGCTGGACTTCGTTTTGACGACGAATGTACGCGTGGAGGTCAAGTCCGGCGTGACGTTACTCGGTACTTCGGGACAGTTTTGGGCACCTTCTTTTCAAGTTTTCACCCACTTCCAGCCATCGCAGAGAAAAACGGATAACACCATCGTGATCAGGAGCCAAAGAACTACAAGATAATACAAAGAAATGTTTTGGTGACAGTTCCCCTTTAATCATTCAACATCTACCTTCACTGATGAGCTATGTATTAGCGAAACAGCTGCCTGAAGGAGGTTATCAATATCGTCTACGGAAGTGTCCTCGCAAGGGTGATGGTTGTGTGCAGGAGGGTCTAGTCGGCTAAAGAGCACAGTGTAATGGTGGAGGTGACTCAACATTTTTAACCAGATACGATTAAAATTAATCTTCCAGAATGACCCTTGACCAGCTACGAGTAGTTGCGATTTGGGAGTTGATGTTATTTTTTAATATACTCAAATCTCTCTAATCAGGACGTCGAATGTACGTGCACCTAAGTCTACAAGGCACTCTTTAGGTGGGTTTTAGTAAGAGAATATTGCAATTTTGGCCATTTTCGTTGAAATAGTAACGTCATACATCCCAGATCTGTGGTTTTCCCCATCAATATATGCGAGGTTTAGGGTCTTTTTTTCATTTTTCATTTTAATTTTTACTAAGTACACAACCTACTCGTCAGAAGGGGAGAACACATCAGAATATACAATAACAATACAGCAGAGAGAGAGTTGCGGAAATTCCCAAGTAAAGCTGAGTTCACATTCGACGGGGCGCGACGGGACGCGACGTAAGGATTGACGGGAAGCAACGGGACGGGCTGACGGCGTCCAGTGAGAACACCAGGAACCTGAACGCAACCGTACTGCCGTGCGTATCGGGAAGCGACGAGAAGAGTTGGATGACTTCAACTGTTCATACCGTACACGGGCGTAGACAGTGACGCAAGCGCACAAAACGGCTGCATCTTGAGTGTCAACAGGAGACGGGGTCGTGTGCCGACTACTCGCGATTCGTAATTCAAACTGTTTAGGCTTTCGAACACGGCACTTACCAAGATAACTCACAGAATGACTAACACAACTTGAGTTGAATTTCAGCAAGATAAGATCTATTGTCATTAATTTTATGCTAATTAGGGATAGGTCAGAAGCGTGACAGACGAACTGTTTCATCGTTTCCTGGGGCTAGTATTTGAATGGCACAACATTCAGGGATGCTTTTTTGGACTTCATGAAAAACTTGTACAGTGAAAATGATTCAGCATCATTCAAGGAGAAATAATTGAAAAGGAGTCCCGAAAAATAATAAATTAGGTCCGAAAGTCACCCCGTGGACGGCCGTCACGGACCGTGCGTTATGACTCGGGCCGTTCGCTGTTGAACGACGCAACAACTGCAGCATGTCGTGTCGTACGAATTGTACAATATTTCACAGCTCACCCCAGCTGTCCCGACAAGCCCTTACGTCTGGTACCATCAGCGTTGCTTTTAATGTGAACTACGCTTTATGGGCAGCACCTGGCCCTAGACCTCCAAGATAAGAGAAAAAAACGAGTGTAAATGAAAGTACATGTAAATGTGCCAATAGAGAGGTTTTGCAGAGCAAACGCTTGCGCGAATTTTCGTTTGACGTCACAAAAAGCGAAACTTCGTGCAAACGTTCGCAGTTTTGAACACAAAAGTTGCAAGAAATACGAAACAACCTTTCGCAGTAATTTTCGCTCTTTGTGGACAGCTGGTCAGCCTGGCCCTGGTGCACGGTGAGCGACTCCTCGTGTTTGTGCTTGATCTCTACTCTTGGCTTGGTCCGCGAGTGCTAGCTTTCCGATACTTGTGGCAGCCCGTGTTGCTTCATCTCCAGAACCATCTCCGATCTCCTGCTTGCTCGTCTTCTCACTGCTCAGAATCGGTTACATCAATGATGCCTTTTTGAATCTCAGGTGTTGATGCGCAAGATTACGACACAAGCCAACCCGGCTCGTTTGTGGGTCTCCGGCCATGTACAACGTAGTCAAAGAGCTCTCGTCTCAGGCCGTGACTCATGGTACCTTGTGCGCGTACCGCCACTCGCAAGAAACAAATAATCGGATGGAGAACACTTCTCAAAAACAAGCGAGTGCACGCGAAATTTTTTTGGAGCGAGAAACATGCAAACGTTCGCAGTAATTTTCGCTCTTTGTGGACTGTTCGTGCGTTGAGCCACCCTCAATCCTCATGTTTGTGCTTGATCTCTTCTCTTGGCTTGGTCCGCGGGTGCTAGCTTTCCGATACTTGTGGCAGCCCGTGTTGCTTCATCTCCGGAACCATCTCCGATCTCCTGCCTGCTCGTCTTCTCACTGCTCAGAGTCGGTTACATCAACGATGCCTTTTGGAATTTCAGGTGTTGATGCGCCAGATTACGGCACAAGCCAACCCGTTTGTCTGTGGGTCTCCGGCCATGGACAAAATAATCGGATGAAGACCACTTCTCAAACAAGCGAGAGCACACGAAAATTACTTTGAGCGAAAAACATGCAAAACACAAATTTCACGCGACCGTTCGCAATAGTTTTCGCAACCCGGAACGCGAAAATCGTTGCGAACGTTCGCTCTGCAAAACCTCTCTAATGCCAGGTGTGGAGATAGTGGGGTTGCAAGTAAACTGCTGTCAAAGGCTGCTCACATAATTCTGCGATTTGATCAAAGGTATCTCAATCCTGTTATGTTTCTTCCGTGTTCTTTTCCCACTCGCAGACGGAGAGACGTGTCCTCGTCAGAGAGTAAGCTTCTGGTTCAACCGGGGCGTGACATGCGAGTTCTGTTTCTGCATCAGCGGTCGTGCCAGGTGCATTCCCAACCCATTTGGCTGCTCACCATGCGGCCCCGACCACCTGGAGTATCCCCGTGTCGATTCCTGCTCCTGCCCATTCTGTGTTCCCATCTCCAGTAAGGTGGCTCAGTGTATTTAAAAAACCTGTAACTGTAAACCTGTAACTAGCGGCAACCCCTTGGTTCCGATCTTTAGTAACGGATCCAATAATACTCCACTATAATTTAATTCAAAATGCAGTTGATGAATTTTTTATTTCCCACCCCTTGCACAATATTGATCTTAGTACGGATAACACAACAGCTACAGAGAGAAAACTTAATCCTGATGTCAACTTCAGTTTCAATTTTTGAATTTTTGGTAGCCAAGCGTTTCCTAGGCCTTGTGCAGTTTAGTTTGGACTTGCGCTTCAAATTTGTTCATGAAATCACTATCAGAAACCTTTCCTATCGCGGTCTACAGTTAAAGTTTAACTGTGCTTGATGCTGGATTGTGGAAATGAGACTCTAAAGAGCAATGTGCTCAACACAAGTCCATCGGTTTACTGAGAGAGGCTGCCATGTGTATGGACCTCGGAGTTTCAAGCAAACTTTCAGTGGGTTTCTCTGCCATGAGTTTGGAAGCATACCAACATCTCTATCAAAACAAGGCTCAGTATTATCTCTTTGTATTCTCTTTCCCTTTCTCTTTTTCTGTCCAGATGGCGCTTGATGATTATGGTCTAGCTTTGCTCAAGAATTTCAACACCACTGTCCGATACAGCGACAAGATTTAACCTGCAGTACTTGCTCTTCTTACGGCCCCACTTCTTTCTTCTCATAGATGTTGCGCTTGCGATGTTCTGAATTCGCTTGGCAACTGTAGATGCCCTTTCAGTGATTATCAATATCTTCAGTAATTTCTGCCCTGTCTCATCCTAGATTAGTGCCATGGCTGTGCAAGTTCAGTTGCAAAACAATTTCGCAATTACAGTGCACAGTCATAGTGATCTATGGGGATTGTCCCATTCTGTGTTATGTATGGCACGAGAGAATCAATGAGCTCAAACCACGCTCCTGCATACCGTTCTCCTCTCTTACAGCTCTTTTGGCTGCAGTATATCACACTTGTGCTCACCATGGCATGTGTCACTTCTGGAGACAGTTCTGGGTATGATTAGCAAAATAGGCAGCATTTTCTGCCTAAACAATATATATGTAGGCAGGTTGCCTGCAAACAATTCAAACATAATAATGATAATATTTTTTTGTCTTTCCCTCAAACTAGTGAAGAATTAGGGAATGAGGGTATGCCACATTTCTATGCAGAATGAGCGCAATTGCGCCAATTTCGCCCTATAAAGATCAGTCTATTATTATTAATCTTTCATTCAACATCATTATGCCTCCACTGATCAGCTCAGGAGGAGCGAAACAGCTGTCTGGAGGGTCAATGTCAATATCCATCTATATACCAGAATTGTCCTCGCTGTGGTGATGGTGATGTGAGTGCAGAGTTTGGATCGGCCAAGAGCACAATGTGGTGGTGTGGTGTATTGGATTACATAACGGCCGGGTCGTCGCTATTTCTTCCTCTCCAGAATGATAATATTACTGTTATACACAGCCAAAACCAAACCTGTCCCTACGGGAAAAAGTCTCCAAACTTGCGTAAGAAATTGCGACAGGAAACAACGAAACATACGGCGAAAAGTGCAGAAAAATGCGGAACTTGCCAGGAATTCGCGGAATTATTTGCAGAAAATTGCGGATTTGGGTCAAATCACGAGTGCTCCCACTTATGTAGTGTCTGCCAGCCTGCTCGTGTTTGAGGCAATTTGGACTTACATGTACATGTACATCAGAAAGCTGACAGCACTAGCGGGAGGAAAACAAGCTCTTGGGCTTACAACTCTTTACTTCACAATTCCACACAGAAATGAGAGAGAATGATGAGTTTATAATATAGGCCAGGGGCGAGAGCAGCTGGGAGTGAGGGCAAAAGAAAGCAGGAGCAAGAATGGACCTAAGGAGCGAGTAACACTTATGCAACAGGAATTACATCTAAAAGTACGGAGGAAACGAATGTGAATGGCAGGTAGGGAACTGTGGCATAAAGATTACTAGGAAGACAACTGTTGGAAGATCTAAGGAAAGACATTTGAATGTGTGTGAGCTAGGGCTGATCAATAACATGGATTTGGAGAAGAAAGCTGTTGGATGCCTAGAACCGGGAAGGAATCTCGCAAGGGATCAAGAGGGGCAGTGATGGAGAACAGACTAAACAGGAATCAATGTAATGTAATAGTACAGCATGAATGGGTGCTATAGGTCATGCCGTGCAGGTCTTGCAAGCAGGGCTATCTAGTCCTAAGTGGTTGCACGTGAGAAGCACTTAGATGTACATGTACCTGTGAACTACAATGTAACTAGTAACTACTGGTAGAGATGTGGCTGTGTGATTGTGTGACAGATCAAGAGGTAGGGATACTACACTTATCTAATTATATACATGTACATTGCCGCTCGCCTTGTGCAACGCTCACTGCTCTTGGAGCATTTCGAGCACTCTTGGCGGGGTTTGCAGCTCTTTATAAAAATGCTTTGCTTTACGGAAACGTATTTCATTGCGAAGAGCTGCGCTTCGGTCCTCTGAGCTGTGCTGATGACCTCTAACAGAGCGAACCAGTTGCTGTCCACAGACTTGAGTACATGTACATTGTATTTATCGCAACATCTCAAGACTCGGTGGAAACACCGGCCAATACCAAGAGAGTGGGTGATTGCAAACCACGGCGAAAAATAACTTAAGGAGGCTCCAACCTTCTGCGCTGCGCAGCCGGTCTGGCGCTCTGTTTTTTGCAGGCAAAAGTCTTGTTTTTGCCGATAAGTGCGAAAAGTTGGGAAATTCCCATCTCAACTTACTAAAATTTGAACTTCGCGATCGACCGTCATATCAGAGAATATTGTTTCATTCTTCACCTGAGTCTTCCCTGGGCCCCATCGAGGTTCCTGTTGTTCTCTCTTCCGTTGTGTCAGTGGGTAGAGCAGGGCATGTTTTCAAAAGCATCACTGGTGTGAGCAAGAAGTTGACTTCACAGCTCGATTTCTCGAGATCCTGAATATTTTTGGTTGACGAAAAAATGACCAAGGAGAACGGAGCCAAGCGTCTCGATGGCTGTGTAGCACCAGGGACCAAAACCTATTGTAAGCGCGTTTTGGAGAGAGAGACTGAAGTGGGTGCACAGACTCTGGTAAGTGGATCCACTTCTAATTCTCAAGTGGCGAAATATATTGCTACGCTGAAAACATTGCAGTCTTGAGTAAGTGGTAAATCGTTGGTGAGCTACTGCTCAGTGACTTGGACTATTTACGAAAGCTGTGACCTGTCAGCTGCCAACGTCGCCAGCAGTAAGTCATCACCTGCGTCCAGTTGAATTATAATGTGCATAAAATGCAGCACTGAAAATTGAGTGTTGTTATGCAGTACTATTCCCTATTGTCAGAGTGTGAAGTATTTGTAAATGTTGTGTTGTACAGCACCAGTGATTTGAAAATATTCCTACACTACTCGCACCAGTCCTATTATGATGAATGTATGCACCTGTACCCATAATGGCATAAGCACCGTGCATGCAGCACATACGCAGGCACGCGTGTGAGCCTACATGTTGTGTGTGTGTGCACACGCGCGCGCAGTACATGTTGTGTGTGTATGCGCGCGCACGCGTGCACAGTGCATGGACAGCAGAATACGGTAACTAAACTCAAGAGCATGCATTTTACATGTGGGCGTATGCTATTGCGGGTGCGCGTATATGACGTACATGTATTTGTGTGTGCAAGGGGTACTTGATTGTGAGTGTGAGTATGTGCATGTAAGCGTACATGTATGTATCAATGTGGGCAATGCGCATGCACCCACATACACTTGTGGTTGTTCCATGGTATTGGGAATAGTGTTAGGATTATACCTAATGGGTGCTACAATTACTAGCAGTCGTTCATTGCCAATATTGAGTTGAACCTGCATCTACATTGTACATGTACTACAAACATGAAACTGTGAAGTTATTGGCCCAGAATATAATAATAGTTATCCTCCTCAAGCTCTTTGCCTGTTGCGTTTGATGAGAAATACTAGGAGTGAACGATTGCAAGAGTTGTGATGCAAAGCTGGTCTGAACTGCGTTCAGGGTCAGTAGGCCTCGGCCTGGATCATGAATAACGTTGTGCATGGATCATGCCGATATCCAGATCAAGGGCTAAAAGCCCAGGAACCATGGCCTCATCTAGTCTCCATGTATACTATAACAATCTGGGGGACCATTCAATGCTTTTGACACAAAAAATGGGAGTAATACCACCAGGAATGCATGGAATGATCACTTTACCTGAAAAATAGCAATTCCAAGAATGGTGGAAAATCGGCCAATTTTCTGTCCCATTTCTATTTTTGGAGGTCTAAAATGCACGGTAACTCCCCTAAATTTATATATTTCTAGTTTCTATGAAGTGTGAGGATACCAAAAATAGAATAAAAAGGGCATGTCCATGAAGAAATTATGAAGCTGTGCACCCAATTGTACTTTGCGGACGGGCATTTCTGCGAAGTTCATTTTTGTACCAAAATTGCTATTTTTCTGAGAAGTCACTGCTAATTGCCAGATTTTCTTGCTCAAACGCTTCACTGTGATGTGTGAAAGGACTTGCAATCACAAAGAGAAGCCAGACAACTGGTAAGTCTGAAATATGACCCCCAAACAAGCAAATTCAGGCCGAAATCGATAAATACACCCACCCCTAGAAATACACCTCAAACAGCCTTATCTTCGCGGAAACACCCCCTGAATTTTTTTATGGAGCAACATGGGATGATACAGAGCACACTCATCCAAAAAAAGGAGGGGGGTTTATGAAGGAAAAAAATCACCCCCAAAGGGTTGGAGCCTCCTTAACTTTTAACTTGTACAGACTAGGTAGAAAACTACGTAAACACGCCGTAAACATGCTTGTTGCCAAGGTGAGTGACGAAAAATGGCCGATAACGGGGAACGTGGGATTCACGCGGAACGTGAGTCGAGGACCCCTGTACAAAGCACGTTTCTCATCTACGTGCCGTTTTCGCGGTGTTTGTTGTGTGAGAGTCGATCGGTGGAGTTTTCGGATCGCATTTTTTCTTGCTGTTTCCAGCTGTTGCAGCTTGTTTTTGCTTTGCCGTTTTCATAATGCCACACGTCCGTTTCAGCTACGACTCTGAGGCGACATTGATACAGTCGTGGCTGGACATGCAGAGAAATCCCGGGGTCTGGTGAAGAGGAAGGTGTAGTAGAGAGAGAGAGAGAGAGAGAGAGAGATCATTCACTGACGAGCGAGTATTTGAAACTGTTTGGATAGGAAGTAGAACCCTGTTCAGTTGTGATGAACGAAATTGACGACCTGAAGGCCAAAGCCAGGGACTTTTACTGGAAATACACGGCGGCCACAACCATTAGTTCATCAAGCGATGCTATAGCGGGCCTCGACCGTGACGCTGCGCTGCCGCGAGAGTGTGGCCAAATAATTTCCGTACCTGGAACAGAGTTCAGGGTGATGTTCCTTGCGCTCGGCGTTAGTACTGCCATTGCTGGGCCGCCACTCGTTTTTGTAGCTAGCTGGGTAGGTCTAGACCAGGGAGTAGTAAAATACAGGGAGGTGACACGAGCATGTACGGCCAGTTTGACGATTGCCTCAGCACCGTTTTCACCCGCCGGGTGAGATTGGGGTACTATGGGTACCGAAGTGTGTAGACACGCGCGCGGATCAGGATTCTCTCGATCAGGGAGTAGTAAAATACCTACCGCCAAAGAGACTCCTACTGCAGCCCGTAGAAACTCAGCGCTGAGAATTTCCAACAATTGTCTGCCTTCACAAAGTTTGGTAGTCGACCAAACTACCACTATGTCAGGATAGAAGTCCAGCAAGACTGGTATCACTTTGGGAGATATCCCTGCGTGCCGTAGATTTTTCCTGTGTCGATACAAGCTGTTTACGAGGACGTAGCCCGCATTTCAATCCTTGACAAACTTAGGAACATTTCATTCCGAAAAGTGAACTCCCGAATCTCTAGCATACCATAATATGAAATGCTCATCATCACAAAGAAGGTAGAGAAGTACTGGTTGATCACAACTGAGGAGAAATTAGTGCCGATCGTGTGGTGTCCTAGAGATTTTTTCGACTTCGAAATCGGTGCACTCGCTTTTCATCTCCAATCGTACACGTATTGTTCTCAAGCAAATCAACTTCGTTCTATTGCTCCATGCCGTCGATCGGGACGAATTTCGGAAGGGTGGTACCTTTCCATATGGCGATGACACAGATGTATCACAAGAGCAAAACAAATGCTGTTCCATGAGATGGATAGACCTTTTCATGGAATTAGTTCTTCGACAAATACTCAAGATTGATTCAGCAGATCATTTTTTTTGCGAAAGAAAAAAAACAAGCGCGAGGCACCCATCAAAAATCACGATTAGTGGCGTGTCACCTCCCTGTATTTTACTACTCCCTGGTCTAGACCAAGCCAGGGAGTGCTTGCCTGGTCTACAATGGTCTACACGCTACAACTACAAGTCACTTGTGTGTCTGCCAGTAGTGCATCCACGGACAAAAATGAACAGGTACACGTAGTGGTACAGGTGACAGAGCGAAGTGTGGACAGCGCACCGCGTGTTTTCCGCGTGTTTCAGAGTACGTCACGTACTCTGAAACGGCACGCCGTTTTTATTACCTAATGTGGACAGGCCCTTAGAAGAGGGAAAACAAAAGAGTTGCAAATCAACAGCAACAACAACTCAGTAAATAAAGAGAATGTCAAATAGAAGCAGTGAAAAGCAACAGAGACGCAAAGGAGACGCACAATCCTTGTTTCTTGCTGTTTGCATCCTTTCCATACTAATAATTATTTGCACTTTCTGCGTCAAAGAGATGGCGAATCCACTTCCGACCATAGAGACGCGGCAGCGGCGTTCTACTACTGCTAGTACTTACTGAAGCTAGCGATTTTTTTTTAACACTATTTTCAGCTCATTCTCTCTGTGCATGCGTAGTGTGCACTAGACAGTGCATGTGGTCTTCCTTTTTCCATAGACCATGTAGACATAGTCTAGTCTATCACCGTTGGCATTGGTCACGCCACTAATTATCTGTCACGCCTGTGCCACGTGTGATATTCGAGGGATAACATACCCGGTACCCCGGATGCGCGGAGTAGCCGGGCCTAGTGTTGTTGTTGTTGTGTTTCTTTATTTTACTTCACCATAGGAACAGGCAAGACTGCCTTCTCACCGGGGCCTTTGGCCCACGGCTCTCACAATAATTGTGATGAAAATGTTTAAAATGTTTATGAAGAAGAAAGGAACGGAAAAGAAGATGAAATGAAAGGAAAGAAACCAGTAGTTTAAAATAATGTTATGAAGGGGAAGGGGTATGACATTGGTATTATCATACTTCGAAGTAGTTGATGAGAGAAGTATGATATCAAATATTCTTGTTCTATAGACTATTTAGTACGGTCATTGCATGAGAGTCATGCATGGGCAAGGCAGGATTTGGACTAGAATAGAGGACAAGAACGTAATTGATGAGCATCTGTTCAGGCAGAATATGTGAAGAATACATAGTAGGCACAACATCGGAGAGCTAGTTGAGGAGGGAGATAAGGTCATAGCCAGACAGCAATGCTTGAAACGTGTGGCGTAGATCTACGTCGCAAGCGCGAATATCAGCAGGGAGAGAGTTCCATGTGGTACTGCCAACAAAGGCGATAGAGCTACGGCCTGAGGGACCAGGTAGGAACGGCACTCTGAGCAGCTGGCTGACCTGACCACGCGTGACATAACTTCTGTCCACATCCGTACCCGTGGCAATGAGGGAGTAGTAGGATGTGAACAGTGCGCTGGCTCTGCCATGAAGGCAGCGGAAGACGAAGAGAAGCAGACGTTGCACGTACAACTGGTGGAGCTGAGGCGTTGATAGTCTGACAAATAGGGGAGCAGTGGAGGCCCTTCTGGGTTAGTTGGAAGATGGCTCGTATGCCAGACTTGCGTGAAAAAACTTCAGGCGAATGGAATGCATTGTTCTAGTGCGCTGAGTAGTGTAAGTGCACAAACTCAGCTGTCACTTGTCAGTACTTCAGTCTTCACGACTTCAGTACAGTGGGTTATCACCATGATTACAAGTCTGACCTCAATACGACACAATACAATCATGTAACTGTCTGCGCTAGGATTTCTAACCAACCGGGTCTACACCTGCAGTGTCCTGCATGCACCAGGCACTGCAAGCAGTCAGACAGACAGCACCTACATGCCCCAGAGATTACGTTATACTTATAGTGAGGTCCGACTTGTATGACCTAGTAGTAGTAGGCTAGTACTGACACTGAGATGACTTAGCGGCCCGGAGCTCCGGCAGCTCCCTCGAATAGCACACAGTAACAGAGCATGAAAAAAAATAGGAACACAATGAGAGTGAGCTGAAAATAGTGTCTTTTTCGCTAGCTTCAGTAACTGTAGTTGTCACGTCTCTAGCTTGCAGTCATGGCAGGCAAAGAGAACGCTGAGGTTCGCAGAGCACTATCAGCTCTCTCCCAGACGGGACGCGATGAGAGAAGTGCTAGCGAGTCCGGTAACAAGGAGGCGACTTGCACGGAAACCATTGCTTGCATCGCCGAAGCAAGCAACGGCATTCCCGAGGCAGTGCGCAGACTGAAACGTTTGTTAGTGGATGAATATGTCGGCGCAACCGTGGACATGGGCGAAGGCATGGTGGAGGAAGGGATGAAGGAGCCAAGCGTTTCAGATGTACAAGTACGACTGATGATCTAGGCCAGAGCTCCAGAGGGAGTTTTCCGATACGAGCTTTGACTCAACAGGGGACATGTGGCGCGTTGAACACGTTTTCACAAAGGCAGCCGATAGTTTGGAGAACATCTCCATTGAAAGTCTCTTCGATCTGGACAATGAGAAGATGCTGGAGTTCTCCAGCGGAGGTCGAACGTATCGCATATTGGCTGTTGCCAGCGCGGGCTGTGGCAAGACGTTCGTCTTTACTAGAGTGGCTCCATTGAAATGGGCCCAGAATGAAATGTGGACATCGTTTGACTTGGTGATAGCACGGAAGCTACGGAACAGGGAGGTCAGAGAGGCAACGGACATATGTGCTCTGCTTGGCGTGGGAGAGCTAGGAGTGTTTACGAGCGAGGAGCGCAAAAGCATCGATGATTTTGTTCGCCAACAAGCTCACCGAGTATGCATTGTACTCGATGGCCTTGACGAGATCCGCCTTGGCGACTGCAGCGGCTTTGTACAGGACATTATCAACGGGTCAAAAGTGAGGGGAATGCGTCTGGTGGTGACGTCACGGCCGTGTGTAGAACTGCTGAGCCTGAGTGACAAAAAGCAGTTTGATCGGCGAGTGGAACTTGTCGGTTTTCGGCAAGAAGATGTTGACGAATACATTGGCAAGGTGCTGAGGTCAGTGGACGAAGCATCTGCACTGGTAGCGGCAGTACGGCGGGACCAAAACCTTGCTAGTATGATGGCCACGCCATTCTTAGCCATGCAGACATGCAAGATGTTCCACTGCCGCAATGGCATGCTGCCAAAATGCCTGTCGGACATCTTCGAAATGATGATCATCCAAGTTGCCGAGCGTAATACTGGTGAGTCGTACAAGAGTTGGAATGAGATTTCTCCAGTCGTCCAAGCTCTTATCCTAGATCTTGGGGAAATCGCTTTCAGCATGCTCATTGAACGGCGACTCATTTTCACCGATGCTGATATGCAGATGCGAGCGATCACCAGGGAAGCTAAAGCTCTCGGCCTTCTCGTGCTAGCCGACAGTAGCAGTTGCGACGACGGCAGACTGTGGATGTTCAGCCATTTGACGTTACAAGAGTCGTTGGCGGCTCGCTACGTGGCTGTGAAGAAGGCAACAACGCCGGCACGCGTTGTCCGTTTGGTGGAGTTACTGGGCCCCGAAAGCGACCACTTACGGACTTTCTGGATGCTTTTGACAGCCCAGTTGGACAAAGCGAATGCTGACTGTCTGATCAACGGTGTTCTAACTCGTCACAAGACCTGTGACGGACGAGGAGCGGCTATAAACGACGATGACGAGGAATGGGACGACCCGCATGATGCAACCGCGGAACAAGCTGTCTTCCCACTTGATATGCTTGAGGCGCTTATTGCCAGTTTGGACGACTCGGAAGGCCGCCGTCTCGCAGAAGAGCTTCTCTCCGACAGCCTGAACGGAAGAAGCAGTGTGCGTTACGTGGAGAACCGTAGCAAGTACGGCCGACCTGATAGCGGTGAACAGTTCTTGAGAGTGACGTTGCTGACATGGGTGGAGCGCTGCCCTGATGCAACGTACGATACACTGGCTGATGCTTTACGATGCATGGGCAAAGACGTCCTCGCAAAGTCTCTTCATACTCCTATGGGCGGTGGTGATCCAACACCGATGAAGAGTCCATTCCACAAGGAAATCACTCTTGTCTCACGCAGTAAGTTAGAGCTAGCAGTGCTAAGCTATGCGGAGCGCTGCCGTCACCATGACGATGACCGTCAACCCATGTCCAGCCTAGCTGCCGCTTTCCAGAGCATTTTAGTGATCAATGGCCATGACCATCCGGCCGTCATCCGTGCTTATGATGTCGCCGTCGATGCGCACTGCACGAGCGTGAAGGGTGTGCGCCTTCGTAAATGGGAACGTACTACTAAACAATTTCCACTATCACTTCTAAAGTGTGAGAATATCACGCGGCTACACATCGAAGCCTGTACCTATCATTGGCAGCAGATCACGTCAGTAGTGAAGTCATCACACATGCATCTGCAGGAGATCAATCTGGCTCAGTGTGATCTCACTGATACATGTACCAGCATACCCTCGCACCCGGTCGGCACACAACCGCCGCATGCTGAACACAGAGGAAGAGCTACAACGACCGACCATGGCGACCGCAACAGTGCAATGCTGCTGGCTTGGGCACTTGCCGATGTTCGCTGCCTCAACACGTTCAGTCTTGCCACGTGCTCGGGCATTGGTGATCAGGGTATGCGCGCGATCTGCAAGGCCCTGCGTCTCTCGACACACTTATCGTCCTTATTCATGTCTGTCCGCAAGCCAGGATTGCTTCATTGCATTGACATCCTGACAGATCATCTCCGCAGTGCATGGCCTGATATAGTGCAGTTGCTCGTCAATTTCCGTGTATCCTCGGATATGCAGGAGGCGCTATCAGACCACGACGTGTCTGCATTCTTGCGTGCCGTCAACTCACACACATCACTCCAACAACTTGTGATACGGCACGGTCCACGAACGTGGTGTACGGATGGCTACCGACGTCTTCTCGATAAGAACTCTTACCGATCTTCCTTAGGCGTTCGGTATGTTGAAACATAGGTCGCAGTTTGGCATTCTCTCATTTTTCTCCAGAACTAGTGGCACAAGAGAAACCAGCATTAGAGACGATAATCGAGCATTTGGGATTATTAATTTTGGACTGTAGCTTGAGAAAAATGTTTGCTCCCTGCACTGGAGCTCGGGCTTTTCCGTCGCCTTGACTTGTAACTTGAGCCTCCTTTTGTTGTCGTACCAATTTAAACAAAAATGTCAAATTTACCATTTTCCGCTCCGTACTAGTGAATGACTCGCAATGTTTTGTTAGCTCTCAGCGTGTGTGTGTGTGTACGTAGGTGTGTGTATGTGTTTGTGTGTGTGTGTGTGTGTGTGTGTGTGTGTGTGTGAGTGCGTGCATGCGTGTGTGTGTGTATGTGTGTGTGTAGGTGTGTGTGTGTGTGTGTGTGTGTGTGTGTGTGTGTGTGTGTGTGTGTGTGTGTGTGTGTGTGTGTGTGTGTGTGTGTATGTGTGTGTGTGTGTGTGTGTGTGTGTGTGCATATACAGAGTTGTGCACTCACGGCTTATGTTAGACGCAGTGCCCACCTCATCCACTGATTTTTATTGTACGATGCAAGGAGCTGTAAATTGATTGCCAGGCCAATCAGCACAGCGAACCAAAGTATTACTCCTGATTTACTATTCTTGAGATTTTCTGCCGATCGTACATTGAGCACAAAACTAAATCTAAATCTGTTGTTTTGTAATTTCATTTAGCGAATAGCGGCGTAGGCTGAGTTGTAGTGGTTAGCCAATGACGCTTTCAATCATTTGTTCCGACTGATTTTCCCTCCAATAAAGCACCATAGTGGTATGCCGACATTATTTGCACTATTTACATTTGCAGCCTCGCCGCTACCAAGCTTTGGCTAGGCCTGTACCTTCTGTGACCTGACATTATGACGCTCTGTTACTACTTCTGTCGGAACTAGTGTGTGTTTACGAACGAGTGTACGTGTGTGTACGTGCGCATTTGTGTGTGTGCGTGTGTTCATGCATGTGTGTTCATGCGTCTGTGTGTGTGTTCATGCGTGTGGGTGGGTGCGTGTGTGTTCTGCTGTAGCATCGCTATCATCCCCTCCGGCGATGGGCGTCCAATGGTCCAATGGTGTTCATGCGTTCACTCGCTGGTTTGTGCTCCTGCATGCGTGTGAGTGGCCAGCGTAGCTTATCTAATTTCATCTACTCAATTATTAAATTTTGTAAGCTGCAGGACTGTACGAGACAAGGCAGCTTTCACTCGTGGACAACGCCAGACCCTTGCTTTGCTGGCAGATTTCACTCGTGTACAACGCCAGACCCTTGCTTTGCTGGCATATTTCACTCGTGTACAACGCCAGACCCTTGCTTTGCTGGCATATTTCACTCGTGTACAACGCCAGACCCTTGCTTTGCTGGCAGATTTCACTCGTGTACAACGCCAGACCCTTGCTTTGCTGGCAAATATAGATGTCACTCGTGGACAACGCCAAACACTTGCTTTGCTTGCAAATTTCACTCGTGGACAACGCCAGACCAGGGGCGTACGCCGCTCGCCTCCAGGAGTGGTTCCCATGCCACCTGATGAACCAAAATTCCACACAAATTCAATTGAAGTGCTATTTTTCGTATCCCACGGCCGGAGTTTCTGCATCTTCTTCTCAGACTGGGTGAAATTAACATCCACAAGCTGCTGGACGATGTCATTGCTACGCACTTTTGACTTTACGTTTTATGGATGTTTTGTTCAGCATGACGGTTGCATGCAGTTTTGAAAGCTGCCTAAGTTTCCAATCATCTGGAGCAAACATCACACAGGGCAAGCAGAAGCCACCATTGCACGCCGGTCAAAAGACTACCCAGGGTAACTCCTCTAATAACAAGGATAGTTGAAAGTGGCGCTGTTTCCCATCCGTCTGGACACGCACAGGAAATGAAATCCTTCGCCTTCGGTGGCGCACAATGATTATCGACGACGGAGATCTTTTCCGTGTCCGGCAAATTTCGGGGAACTGGATTCCACTGTGGACGTCGACGTTCAGAATATCCCTTCCAACACACTCCCATGTCACTAAAGTAAGTATTGGATGATCCAGCAGCTTCCAACAGCGGTCGCTCTACAGCTTCGCCGACAATTTTTTCCGCAGCGCTGCTCGTTGCATGCAGACTTCGCTTGCAAGTCAGGTGCGTCTGCATTCTCATCTATCGCGTGACCTTTGCCACTAGCACTGGCTACATGCTTTCGGCCTGCTGCTCAAAATAGCTCTGAATAGAGCTCTGGCCCTCTGGATGTCGACGCTTCATTTTTCTTTTCCACAAAGCGAAAGCATCGTTCGAAACACGACCAACTTTGTCGAAACAAACTGCAAAGGAAAATTTGACTCTGAGATCGAGGAATCCGGCGATGTACCTAGTTCAGTTGAACCCAGTTCAGTACGCTGTTACGACTTTCACACCTGGGCTACAGTCACCGTCCTCGGACCGTCAGGCGGACTCGCACTGCATGCACTTGCGCTGCTATCGATAGCGCACTGCGAGCGCTGGGCCTGGACCAAAAACTTCTCTGTACCCATATCGAAGTTTTTTTACTGGTTCCCGGGCATCCCGGGAACCGCCCTATGTACGCCCCTGCAGACCCTTGCTTTGCTGGCAGATGTCACTCGTGTACAACGCCAGACCCTTGCTTTGCTGGCAGATTGCAATCATGTACAACGCCAGACCCTTGCTTTGCTGGCATATTTCACTCGTGTACAACGCCAGACCCTTGCTTTGCTGGCAGATGTTACTCGTGTACAACGCCAGACCCTTGCTTTGCTGGCAAATTTCAATCATGTACAACGCCAGACCCTTGCTTTGCTGGCATATTCCACTCGTGTACAACGCCAGACCCTTGCTTTGCTGGCAGATTTCACTCGTGTACAACGCCAGACCCTTGCTTTGCTGGCATATTTCACTGGTGTACAACGCCAGACCCTTGCTTTGCTGGCAAATTATTTCACTCGTGTACAACGCCAGACCCTTGCTTTGCTGGCCGTGTTCCTGTACATGTACAAAGACATCTAATATTATCTGCATGGGCGTAGGAACTGGTCCGGCAGGCCCGGCGGTCGCCGGACCAATAATAATTAATTATTTTCGATTTAAGAAAAACCAAACATTTCAACCTTGTTGATGGCTTGTCGACTCTTGTACAGGTACCATGTTTTACATCGACAATGCGGTGTATCATCAGCATGCATATTCTTAATTCTCATAATTATTATTCTGTAGCATTAAAATATGGCCTTTTAGGCCCAATTTTCAAAAAAATCCCGGGGGACGACCCCCCGACCTCCCTCTCTCACAATTTCGCCGTACCAATATTAAACTGCTTCCTACGCCCCTGATCTGTACAGCACTGTCGGTCGGCGAAGAACTGTGGGCTAGCCTTAGTTGTAGCCTAGACCGTTCTTATTCTCATGGCGTGGGGGAAACACTCACACTGTCCATGTGTACTTGCTCATGCACTACAATGTACAGTACGTATCGCCTATAAGGTTGGCGGCTATAGTAATATACCGGATATAGTGATCAATTTCTCAAATTCATTTTCATTTGCCATAACTAAGTATACACAGTTATCGCGTATAGTAATAATCGTCTATTGTAATATATCGCCTATAGTGATCAAATTTTTATTTCAAAAGACCTTTATTACATTATTTTCGCATCGATTATAGTGATTGATGTAAAATCAAGTTGTGCCCGAGGAAAACAGGGTGTTACTTCTTCGTGAAGAACTAACTTGTCCAGTGTTGTTTGGTGAGTTCTGCTTGTACAAGTTGCCAAATATGCCTCCATCGTGAGGAAATGCTGATGTTGTGTGACATGAGCTGTAGCCACCTATGCAGTGCGTATGTGCACGGCGCCCTGAGTCGTTTGACACCCCGCTCGCATACATTGCATGCAGTATCGGTCATAGTGATAATTATATCGCTTATAGTGATAAAATGCTCAAAATCAAACACCAACGCTATAGGCGATACTGACTGTAACTGAGTACTTGTACTTGGAGGTTGTGTACGTATGGTACATGTAGTGACTACAAAATTGTAATGTGTTTCCATTGCACTGTGCCTGTGGTCTTCCCTTTTTTCATAGTCTGTCACGATACTTACAATTATCTGTCACGCCTATGTGATATTCCAGGGACGCGCTGAGTCGCGGAGTGCGTGAAACAAACTTCTCGAGAATGGCATGCATTGTTCTAGTGAGCTGAGTTATAACAGTAGTGAGTAGTGTACAGACTCAAACAAATTTTTATGTACATTGTAATTAAAAAGAACTCAATCAATAAACTCAATTCAAAATGAGAAAAACAATAACAAAAGAAACCTTGTAAGAAAGGGTTTGCTCCGCACACTGGAGCTCGCGCTATTCCGCCGACTTTACTTGACACTTGACTGACTCACGACTGCCATCCAGAGCACACGAGAAGTCCATCGAACCTTCAAAAAAGACCTTGTACTAATTACTTCGAGGAGACAATAATTTGATAACCGTAATCAATAAAACTAGCTGAACCGACATTTGTGTACTTTATTCATGCAATGTAAAAACGGTGGAGACGATGTGCAATAAAACGATGAAAATATGAAGAAATGGTATAGTCAGAAAGTGCAATAGCTAGGCACAAAACTGACAGAGTACTGAAACATTCGACGTCCTGACACCTAGCTTCAACACACATGGTCTTTTCCATAACCTTGAACCTTCCAAGTTGGAAGGCTGTCGGTTAGCGCTACGGAGATGTGTTGAAGCTAGGTGTCAGGACGTCGAATGTTTCAGTACTCTGTCAGTTTTGTGCCTAGCTATTGCACTTTCTGACTGTATATAGTATCATGTTACAGTGATGGAGAGTTACTCTTAACTCGTATCCATATGTCTTTTTCTCTTCCACATTTATTTATGGCTCAACATCCGAGTTTCAAATGGTATAGGGAAAAAATATATGGATTCTAACAAGTTTTCATACAACACTCATCAGGAATCGTCGTTATACTAAAGGACACTGAAACCAAAAATTTGAACTATTATAGAAAATCTGAGTTAGAGAAATAGCACTAAGAGCAACAACAGTGAAAGCTATCTATCAGCGTCTGTACAAGCCTAATTTGTGTGTGAAGAAAGATAGTATAATTGGGTTGAAATTGTTCAAGTAACGTGTCGTGTTTAGTGCGGCCAAGCTTGGCCGTTAATGTTCTAGGCGTAATGTACTGCTGTTATGTGTTATCACGTTGTCTTTCCTTCCTTTCTCCTTTGTTCATTTCTCGCTTTGATTGTTACAATTCACACTTGTAAATTTCACTGTTGTTGCTCTTAGTGTTATTTCTCTAACTTATTATTTTTCGGATTGCAACTTGAGGAGGGTGTTTGCTTCCCGCACCGGAGCGTGTGTCTGTGTGTGTGTGTGTGTGTGCGTCTGTGTGTGTGTGTGTGTGTGTGTGTGTGTGTGTGTGTGTGTGTGTGTGTGTGTGTGTGTGTGTGTGTGTGTGTGTGTGTGTGTGCATATACAAGGTTGTGCAATCACGGCTTACGTTAGATTCAGTGCCCACCTCATCCACTGATTTTCATCCGTTGATTATTACTGTACGATGCGAGGAACTGTAAATTCATTGCCAGGCCAATCAGCACAACCAACCACAGCATAATGGCTGATTTACTCTTCTTGAGATGCTCTGCCGATCGCACATTGAGCACGAAACTAAATCTAAAACTATTATTTTGTAATTTCACTGAGCGAATAGCGGCGTAGGCGGAGTTGTACCGGGCTAACGCCCATGACGTTTTCAATCATTTGTTCCGGCTGATTTTCCCTGCTGTAAAGCACCATAGTGGTATGCCGAAATTATTTGCACTATTTACATTTTCAGCCTCACCACTACCACACTTTGGCTAGGCGTATACTGCCCGTAACCCGACATTATGACGTTCTGGTACTACTTCTGTCGGAACCGGTTTGTGTGTTTACGGACGAGTGCGCTTGTGTGTGTGTGTTCTTGTTTATGTGTGTGTGTGTGTGTGTGTTCATGCATGTGTGTGTATGTTCATGCTTGTGGGTTTGTGTGTGTGTGTGTTCATGCATGTGTGTGTGTGTGTGTTCATGCGTTCACTCGCTGGTTTGTGCTCCTGGATGCTTGTGAGTGTCCAGCGTAGCCTATCTAATATTCATCTACTCGATTATTTGTAAGCTGCATGAGTGTACGAGATGGGGCAGATTTCAATCGTGGACAACGCCAGACCCCTGCTTTGCTGGCAGATTTCAATCGTCGACAACGCCAGACCCTTGCTTTGCTCACAGATTTCACTCGTGGACAACGCCAGACCCTTGCTTTGCTGGCATATTTCAATCGTGGACAACGCCAGACCCTTGCTTTGCTGGCATATTTCACTCGTGTACAACACCAGACGATTGCTTTGCTGGCAGATTTCAAACGTGGACAACGCCAGACCCTTGCTTTGCTGGAAGATTTCAAACGTGGACAACGCCAGACCCTTGCTTTGCTGGCAGATGTCACTCGTGGACAACGCCAGACCCTTGCTTTGCTGGCAGATGTCACTCGTGGACAACGCCAGACCCTTGCTTTGCTGGCAGATGTCACTCGTGGACAACGCCAGACCCTTGCTTTGCTGGCATATTTCAATCGTGGACAACGCCAGACCCTTGCTTTGCTGGCATATTTCAATCTTGGACTACGCCAAGCACTTGCTTTGCTGGCCGTGTTCCTCTGCATGTACAAGGACATAGAATAATATATGTACAGCACTGTCGGTCGGCGAAGAACTGGGGGTCAGCCTTGTAGCCTAGACCTTTCTTATTCTCATGTATTACAGTCTATGCACAGTTGAGTCACCGTGTATATCGATTGGTATGCTGTGCTTAGTGACATTCTAGCTGGTCGTTTTTCGGCGCTCCGTTCTTCGGCGACCGCCAGTTCTGTACATGTATACAGAGTGTGTGCCTTGAAGTTTGAGTGTTTGTATCAAGGGGGTTTTCACCTGACCCATGTCCCCTGGTGTGTGTTGTACTTCAGAGTAGCAACACTGTTACTGGTGCCTGAGGCATGTCTGTGTTGTCGTCCATGGCTATGTTCCTTCATAAAAGAATTAGGGTGCACATGCATCTGTGTGTACACGTATCATCATCGTCCATGTATGTGTGCGTGTATGTTCGTATGCGTGTGTTTGTGTGTGTGTGTGGTTTGTGTGTGTATGTATGTGTGTGTATGTATATGCGTGTGTGTGTGCGTGCCTGCGGGGGGGGGGGCGCAATATATAAGGTAAATGCTGAAAGTTGATCGAGGACGGCAGATCACCAACTGAATCTCTTCTCTCCACGTCCGTCGCATGTGGGGTGACCTTGAGCATATCGTCGATAAGGTTCAGAGACCCGGCTCCGGTGGCTGGGACACGTTGCTCGGATGGGAAATCGCATTCCTCTGCAGCTGATGTACGGCGCCCTGCCAGCTAAGCGCCCGCCTCATGGCCCCAGGAAGCGGTGGAAGGATGTTGCAAAGGCTGACCTTGCCTCCATTGGCATTCCGGTTGAAGACTTCAAGGACATCGCCCAGGACCGCGAGGAATGGCGTCTGAGGTGCCGTGACGGAGTAGAGCACATCGTCAACATCAGGACGCAACCGATAGCGAAGCCGTTCCAATGCCCGGTATACCAACATAGTTTTCGTCGACGGCAGGATGAGAGCCGACAAATATGTAACGCGATAAGACACTCCCGTTGAGCGCCCTGATGGACAGCACAAATCCGAGCCTGACACTTTCGGGTCACATAGCCGAACACGGCAGTGATACAAGTAAGGTGTGTGTGGGGGGGGGGGGAGGGAGGGGAAGGGGGTTGGGAGGGGGGGAGGGGGGGGGGGGGTGTGGTAGTGACTTTCTTCTTAAGTGTACTCTGTTATTTTTCTTCTTAAGAATAATGTTGATCCAACTGATGATAATCACGAGAAAATACTCTTGGTGTGTGTATAGAACGAAAGAGAAAACAAGGCACTACGAAAGGAGATTGAGACAAATTGCACATTTCACTTTTGGTCCGGCTGTGTTACCTGCGAGCAAAGGCATGGGCAAGGCAGCAACAGCCCTCTACAAGCGAGTGGCTTCCCTGTTGGCAGGCAAGAAAGGGGAGCAATACTCTCCCGTGATGGCGTACAACAGGTGGAAGATAGCATTCTCCCTCTAAAAGTCCTGCATCATGTGCCTGCGTGGGTGCAGAAGGCTCTTCAGCCAGTCATCTGCCTTGGCTGTGGGAGATACTTCTGCTGCAGTGGCAGAGGCAATGTACCGGGTTAACGTTTTACTGCAGGAGCGGTAACATTAGGCATTGGCGGATAATGCTCGAAAAGGGGCACATTCTGCTCGAAAAGCAGTGAAATGGGCAGAACCATATAAACCTTATGGCGGGCAATTCCTCGAATTCTGCTCCATTTCTTTATCCACATACCAAACATGCATGAAACTTACCAGTGTAAGTGTACCGAATTCTGCCAATTTTTCTGTCGGCATTATCCGCAAAGGCCTAGGTATCATAGCTGGATCATTGACTTGAAATTGTACTTACTGCTAAGTAGGTAAGCACAAATCATGCTGTTGTGGTTTTGTTTTTGCCTTTTTGGCGTTTAAAAATTTTTCTTAGAATTTTCAGTTGAAGTTTTGTTGAACATTTGGAAAAAAATATTCATTTTGTTCATTTTGTAAGAAAGGGTTTGCTCCCCACACCGGAGCTCGCGCTATTCCGCCGACTTTACTCGACACTTGACTGACTCACCCTTTCTTACAAATCATCGCCGAAGTCGCAACCACTACTTCGTACTGTTGTGCCCAGCGCGGGCTTGCGACTAGTTGGTTTGGAGGTGACAGCGTTGCGAATGACGGAGGGTCCTCGACGTCTGTATCACCGTCCAGGAGCGACACTGACTCACGCTGCTATCTGGTGTTTACGAGGTGTTTGTCGCGCTGGAAACGGAGCGTCTCTGTAAGTTTGTATCCCTGGTGATGTTTGTGCCTGGAGAGCACTATATAAGTGGTGCTCTTCAGGGACAATCCTCCTCAGCCTACTCAAGCTCAACTGATGAGGGGTGAATTAGCCGAAACACTGTGTATTGAGCAGGGAGTGGTGCTGTCTTGCAGGTTTGCCGAGTCGAAGGTTCGATGGACTTCCCGTGTGCTCTGGATGGCAGTCGTGAGTCAGTCCAGTGTCAAGTAAAGTCGGCGGAATAGCGCGAGCTCCGGTGTGCAACAACGACGATAACAAGAACGGACGGAGGCTAGAAAACAAGAGCCCAAAAAAGTACAACCGTCCTCCACCAGAGCAGACATCTTTCGAATATTTGAACACACACATACGTTTTACAGTAAACATACCTGTTAC
The DNA here is from genome assembly GCF_964019385.1 of Sycon ciliatum. Lineage (NCBI taxonomy): Eukaryota > Metazoa > Porifera > Calcarea > Leucosolenida > Sycettidae > Sycon > Sycon ciliatum. Next base: position 23,950,959 of record NC_088651.1, on the reverse strand, counting down.
CCATGGACTACGTCTGGCTAGATTAGCTCTTGTCTAATCAATGGTGCTACTGACCGCACTACTAAAGATTACATGTACATGTATATCAGATCTACCCTGATTTGGCCACCCACACTAGTAGCAAGTATTACCTTCACTGGGGGCAGGGGTAACTGCAGTTGGATCCCGCGACGGATACCTTGATGCTTCAATCCTTCTTCTGCATTTTGCATTGGCAGGGACGAGTGTACCTATTTGATCGCGTGTTCAATCCACCCCAGGGTACAAACATACGATGTAAAAGAACTCCTAAACCACCAGCACCTTTCGAGCTTCTTCTATCTTTGATGTTGCTTGTGTTTTCACACATTTTTCTAAATAAAACAGCACCTACTACGTGGTCAGTTGGTCGTAGTTGGGCCAAAGCCAATCTTCAACTGAACAGAGTTCAGTAAAGTCCGATTATCAATGCCCGTATATTGCAGAGCTTGGCCCCGACGGAATCCAGCTACACCTTAAAAAAAGGATATATTCGTCCTTCGTCTTCAAAGGGAAGGGCAACAGTTCCGACTTTAGGCGTAGACAATAATTGTATGCCCTGCAGCTCACCCCGTAGGCTCAACGGTTGCAACAGTGCTAATCAGAAAACATAGTGCTGGAAGATAGAGGTTGTGTGGCATTGGCCAGAGCAAACAAACAAAAGTTCGGTCGCTCATCTCTTCTAGCTGTTAGTACGGTTAGTTTGTCCATTTATTTTACAATGCAGTTGCGTGATATCTACCACTTTGTGACCGTTAGTTTGGTGTAATGTAGCGTGTGATTCTGGTTGAGCTAGCGTGAACACATCATCAATAACGATCTTTAAAGGACAAATGGGAACTTTTCAGGACTGATAATACTTCAAGTAGAGCCTCTGTACCTAACCATGCGACGGTGTTTAGAATCGCTGGTTTCAGCATAATGAAGTTCCCATCTCACAGTGAGGATGTGTGCATGTTGCCCGGCGCCTTGGTGGTTGCCCTCGGGCCGTCGCTGCAACTGGCTTCGGGACATTGTGCCCCAGGCTTAGCCACTGACGGGGCGAGCGACATTACATCAGCCTTCCTCCTCGCTGGCTGTGCCAGAGGTGGTAAAGCCGACGGGTGCTGGAAATGGCCACGCACAACAAGACCGCCGACGACACTAGAGTCTAGAACTCAATCCTTGACACTGACAAGATTGCTAGTAACATTGCCACCGAAGCCACTACTTGACAGTGAAGTTGTGCTGCTGCGTGGACAGGAGACGCAACAACAACGCCGAGAACAAACACTACAAAACGAACGCCTACGTGCACGAACTGCTGTAATGATAATAGAATCGGTGTCCAATTCAATTCATTGTCTGCAACACACGCACCCCTGGTCCTGGTCCTGGTAAACACTGCCAGTACGGTCACGTGTCCCCTTGCGGGGCCCACAATATGGAACGACGAGCGACGGCAGTCCGCTGAGAGAGAGTTACTAGGCCAGGGACCATGTTCGAGAGAGCCATCTCTGGCAGCTATGGATCTGGCTTATCATCGGAAACGATTCCAATCACGGCTGCCGCTTGAACTGGTCCATCACTCCCCACAACAGAGCGAGCATTCCATGAGCCAATGCTCAGAGCCGTTCCAAGTCGTTGTCTCCGTCCTGCAGTTTGCTCCACTCGCGGGCTCGCAAGGTCTCGCAAAGGCCTCCGAGGTGGGGGGTGACGAGGAGAGTGGCGGCATCATAACTATCCGACCAAGTCTCCTGTCGATGAAGACCCCACCTCAGGCACTGTTGGCCTGTACGGCTGGGGACACCCCAGACCGGCAACGACGACGATAACAAGAACAGATGGAGGCTAGAAACAAGAGGCCGAAAAAGTACAACCGTCCTCCACCAGAGCAGAAATCTTTCGAATATTTGAACACACACACATACGCACACACACACACACACACATATGCACACACACACACACACACACACACACACACACATCTTGGACCTTGAACGCGCTGCCATATTCTGGCTATGCGGACTCCACGGGGGTTGAGCAGGTTCGGAACAGTACAGACACACACACACACACACACACACACACACACACACACACACACACACACACCACACACACACACACACACACACACACACACACACGCACACACACATACACACACATACACACACATACACACACACACAAACAAAAACACATACAAACACACACACACACACTAAGACGACTAGCAGATGTCTGACTACAATGGACATACATTGGTATTGCATGAGAACTACCAGAGGATCATGGAAGACGACGAACGTACGAAGTTAGAGTGTCATGGAAATGTATCGCTATGATGAAGTTAACGATAAGCTATTCAGACAAGGACAAGATTGATTACGGAATAGGCAGTTTGGAACGTGTATGTACTATAATGAGCCGTGATGTGAAAGTGGGAGAGAGTGAGCATATCGCTGAAGAACATAACTATTTGTTGTTGTTGTTGTTGTGTATATTTTAATTCGCAAACCAAACGGGCAGATCTGCCCAATGAAAAGGTGGCGAATGCAGATAGAATTTAGAGATTGAATGTACATGTACATGTACATGACATGCTGTATGTGCGTCGTTTCGCAATGACAATACAAGTATCTGATCACCCAATGTTGCCAATTCATCCATAGTTATTTCCATTCAGTATGGCACCTTGCTCAGTATTCTGTCTGACCTGGAGCTGAAAGAGCTGGGCGCTACTTTCAAGCTTAGTTGTGAACCCACTTTGTGTGTGTGTGTGTGTGTGTGTGTGTGTGTGTGTGTGTGTGTGTGTGTGTGTATGTGTGTGCGTGTGTGTGTGTGTGTGTTTGCATCTACATGTACACTTGGCTAATAACGACTGCGGATGTAGCGACAATTCGCGAATAACGACAGAATTTCCATGCCCGGAGCACAGAAGTCCATTCTACATGTAAGCATAATAATGAAACTTCGGGTATAAATACACTTCGCGAATAAGAGGCAAAAAAAATGACACATCGCGAACAAGGACACTTTTCTGATGCCCGGCCCAGAGTCGTTAGACGCAAAGTTGACTGTACATGTTATGTAGAAAGGGCAAGACAGTGTACTCTACTGGGAGTGAACTAATACCATACGCGAGGGGGCCAGGTTTGAAGAGGTGTATTCAGCGTGAGTCTATTATTTCTGATTACTAGTATTTCTGACACAATGGCCTTGAATGACTATGCATATGCGGATAATGCCGGCAGAAAAATTGGCAAAATTCGGTACTTTTCTGGTACGTTTCATGCATTTTTGGTATGTGGATAAAGAAGTGGAGCAGAATTAGAGGAATTGCCCGCCATAAGGTTTGTATGGTTCTGCCCATTTCACTGCTTTTCGAGCAGAATCTGGCACCTTTTCGAGCATTATCCGCCAATGCCTAGCAATCACAACCGCTCTGGCAATTTGGCTATCTCTTCATGTAAGGCGGCAGGAATCAATTTTATAAACGAAATGGCAGTTCATTTGATCTACGACGTGGTAAACGTGAGTTTGTGTCTGCTGCTGTTACTTCTTCGGGACGCTGTTCAACAGGTGGGTAAAGTCAAATTCTCAAATCTGGTTTCTCAATTTCAGTTGGAGGTTTTCTTCTGTCTGATACGGCTATCACCAGAAAAAAAGCCAATGGCTGATGTTGGTAGGTGTAGATATGCGTGGTGTGTACGCAAAGTGGTGATTGGAAGAGAGAAAAGAAGGTAAAAAGTGCCTTTAGAAATACAACCAGTTTAGGATACGTGTAATAGTTTCCTTCCGCTGATACCCTCGAGATAGAAGGAGGTTTTCATGGCGATAATTCGTATTATGATCGAGTGGATAACTTCTGGCTATCTTCCAGGGGAAGATCCACACAGTATAAAAGGTGCAATGCTCTAGTAGTTGTGTTATGTTTTCTGTTGCAAAGATCCACCAACAGAACCATCGATACCTGGTGCCGCTATAGATTGTGAGACGGAGACTGTGAAGTGTATCAAAAAGTATTCTTTCTAGACCAAAGAGTGGTATATTTGGTAACATTTAATAACGATAGAAATTTTTACGATACTTCTCCAGACGTTTCGTTGTTCTGAACAACATCGTCAGTGGATAAATTTTATCCACTGACGATGTTGTTCAGAACAACGAAACGTCTGGAGAAGTATCGTAAAAATTTCTATCGTTATTAAATGTTACCAAATATACCACTCTTTGGTCTAGAAAGAATACTTTTTGATATTACAATGAGAGTGAATAATCAACGGCTTGTCCACCAACTCTTTGACTGTGAAGTGTGTCTGCTCTGTCCTGCTTCGTATCGCGTCGGCCCAATCAAGGCTTCTATGCCTACGTGATTCGTCCAGTTGCTTATCCTCAGTCTGTCTAGACCAGTCTGTCAAGCACATCTGACTCCACTCAGTGATTGTCATGTTTTGCTGGATATCAGCACGATTCCTCAGCTGCTAGTCTCCATGGCGTTCAGAGCAACACTGGACCCGAGTGGTATCCGCATGCATCCATCTATTAATAATAATATTGTGCACTATCCTGTTCAGAGCTTGTCCTGAGGTTGTGTTGCAATACTAGGTGCTCCACGTACATTTGAAGTAGGTTATGTTGTAAAATCGTTCTCATGGCCAGGCACGTGGTTAGGATGTTGTAAGATCTCCGTCGGCTGCAAAAACGTGAACTAGCCACAGGACAGAAGCATTGTCTTTCTGGACAGAATTGGCGTGCACTCATATGCAGCCATATTGTTCTGATATTGAATTTATGCGTAGTGTCAGCATGTGCTGTCATCCAGAGCTGCCCAACCATTGTATCAGCGCAAGGCGTCTATGGGTCGAAAGGTGTGTCGGCCCACACGATATTGACAGGTTAGACGGGTTTTTGACCTCGGGGTCTTTCGGACCTAGAACATTCATGTCGTGTGAGTCCATAATTAAACTATGCCAGTTACCAGGGATTAGTGTCTCAGAAGGTGTCCACGAACGCTCGCCACGACTTCTTCCATCAAAGCTGCAGATGGCGACCCGTATAAAGTCCTTGCCTAAGATGAGGAACAGGCAAAACGAGAAAGTTCTATCTTACCACGCTCCTTCTCGTTTTGATAGTATTTTCTTTCTCAAAGTGATCAATCTGGTCGTCTGTCTACTCGTTGCGCCATTTTAAAGGCAGGACTTAAGTCCAGTGGTAGTGTATAGCACTGCGATGATGCGGGTGCCCGAAAGGCATGCGTTTAGCCTGCCGCTCCCAGTTGCCTGTTCTCTATGGATTCTATGTCTGCTGGCTGGCGTCCATGGACAGCTTGCGCTAAGCCCCGAGGCTGAGGCTGAAAGTCCAGGCGCTGCTGGTGAGTGGACTACGCGATACGTATGCCGTTACTATGCCTATGGGCTTGGGAGTAATATCCACAAAATTATCTGTTTTATTTTGTAGCCACATTTCCACAAGGGTACAAGCTACAGGATGATGGCTATGAATTTTGTGATGTTTTATCACTAGCACTTGAATCTTGAGTAGAACGAGCTGTACTAAAATGTACTTCAGAAGTATGGAAGGAAAGTGAAAGAAAATCCCTTGTTGCACTTATAAAATCCCAAATCATTTTGTTCATGGGCCCTCACCTCACGTCCCGTATCGGATTTTGAAATCGACACAAACATCTACATGTATAAGCGACTTGTATCTACGCCCTGTTTCACTAGCCCTTTCTTGGTGGATAATGCCTGCAGCAAATCTCCAGAATTGTAGCTCAGTTGACACATGGTATCGCACTTGACAGCTTTGATCTAATTCCCGTATCTTGGCTGCTGTAAAATCAGTTGAGAAGCGACATACAAGTACAATGATTATGAGGCTTGGCGATTTGGCGCAGTTTTGGTAAATGCACGGACGGACCGGTGACGGAGACGGGCATAGCGGTGAAGGATATCGCCGGCATCGGTTTAAAACTTTCGAAAATCCTCCAGGACAGTAAGCGACCGGGGCTTCTCAGTGTAGCTTCCCTTTCTATTGGCTTGAGGACGACGACTGCAGTGCGTTTTAGTGACATTCAGTGGATGCATTGCTTGGTCTAGTTCATTAGCCTCCTGCCCTGGCTCAGCAAATCTGAGAAATGCTGCGCCCGCGCACCTATAACAGATCAACGACTTGGTATTCCAAGTGGAGCAAGAAAAAGTGAAAACCCTCCAGTATGAAGGTATTGCACTGAGGTAAATAATAATGCGAAGCGCTCGTTGCAACATCGTCCACTCCTGTGGCTGTGCGCAACAGTATTCGAAACCTGTGCCCTGTGTGGTCTGAACGACCCATACGGGCCATTGTGGGTGGCATACAGGATAAACCAAGAGATAATCAGCGTGTTGCAGGGTTGCGTAGCCAAAGGGAGGCTGCAGCGAGACATGGCCACGTCTTGTCAGACTCAGTGCGTGAACATAGGCCGAGGATGTTCAGAAAGAACGAAACTCTCGATTGCGATATGGCCACAACTCAAGCATAAACGAAACTCTCGAGTGCGATATGTGTGTTCAGCATAGTCTTGACGAACGTTTTGAATGGCAACGTCTGCAATGCAGCAAAGGTTCAACAGACGGCTGCATCATGTCCATAGGCATGGTGCTATGGACTTCGTGCACGGTATTAGCAGTACAGAGTGACCTGGGTCTGCAGCTCCTCAGCCTTTGACATTAGTTACATGGACATGTATTGTGCCATGGAGAATGTCAAATAGGTTGACTTCTTGAGGGGTCTGGCCTAATCTGGATGGCAGTTGGAGAGACAGTTACCTGTCAGTAGAGCAGTAAACGCACTCAGTGTATTTAGCAACATGCAGCTTCCCGCGTATAGCGGAAGTCACTACAGTCGGGTCATACTGTCCTCCAGCATGGCATAAACGCTGATCAGCTGGTCTTCAGAAAACATCAACGTGAATGAGCAATGCTCTACAGGCTTGTTCTGGACCAGCAAGTCCCACACAGATTCGGGCTGCAACAAGTGGAGAGTTTGGGAAAATATTGAAGCGTAACCTCCCACGAACCCATAAACTGCAACAACTCTGGAAGATTTGAGGATTAATTACCATTATTCATTGATCCACACTTTAACGCAAAGAGGACATAATGGCTGTCTGTGGAAGTGTTTTGAATTTCGTACCCTTGTTTTGAAATCGTAATCTGAAAATTTTCAACTTGTGTTTCTTTCCATGCTTTCTTTCAGGTTGTGAGCATGGTATAGGCGCATTCAGAAATGGAGAGACTTGGATGGATGGCTCTTCTGGTTGTAAACAATGCCGATGTGATAACGGAAATGTACAGTGTGATCGCATAAATGTGGAGTGTCCGTCAGAGGCATTTGGTGTCCCATTGCCATGCCCTGCTGATGCAGTCATACCTGCCCAGGACACATGTCATTGTCCCAGGTGCCCAAGCACGGAAGGTATGGTTGGATCATATTAAAAGAAACTCTCAAATAAACACCATAGTTCAAATTCAAAACCAACTGGGTCCATGTAGTGTATTTGAGCAATGCATGACGAGCTATCACCTTTCTTTGCCATTACAAGAGCACGGTCAAACTATTTTCTGTCATCACTCATAGCGCTAGGCGTGGCTCATTTTCTCCGCTTGGATTTTTGTTCTTTCCTATGTCTCATGATATCAGGTGGAAGTCCAGGAGATGGAAATCCAAGCGATGGAATTCCAGACGTCGGACGCCCAGGAGGTGAAAGCCCCGGAGGTGGAAGCCCTGGTGCTGCTCGTAAGTTGAATAGGCGACGAATTGTATTAAAGATTGGCAGGTTTTCTCTGTTCTATGGCAGTTGCATTTCTGTACGGATATAATGCAATACTTGGAAAACAAATTGTGCAATGCTCTATTTGAATGGCTTTTTCACGAGCTGTTCAAACCACTTATACGTTTCTGCCACAGATTGGATTCCTTAAAAGCGAAGTACCTGCGACAGGGCTGGATGATTTGGAGAATTAACTTGTGTTGGAAACTCAATTTTAAAGGAATATGTCAAATCAATAAAATTAATGTTTTTACCAGAGTATCCATCTATTAATAATATATTGTGTACCATCCTGTTCTGAGCTTGTCCTGAGGTTGTGTTGCAATACAAGGTGCTCCACGTACAGTTGAAGTAGGTTATGTTGTAAAATCGTTCTCATGGCCAGTCAGGTGGTTAGGATATTGTAAGATCGCCGTCGGCTGCAAAAGCGTGAACTAGCCACAGGACATAAGCATTGTCTTTCTGGACCGAATTGGCGTGCATTTGTATACGACCATATTGTTCTGATATTGAATTTATGAGTAGTGTCAGCATGTGCTGTCATCCAGAGCTGCCCAACCATTGTATCAGCGCAAGGCGTTTATGGGTCGACAGGTGTGTCAGCCCACACGGTATTGACAGGTCAGACTTGTTTTTTGGCCTCGGGGTCTTTCGGACCTAGAACATTCATGTCGTGTGAGTCCATATACTATGCCAGTTACCAGGGATTAGTGTCATAGAAGGCGGTCACAAACGCTCGCCACGACTTCTTCCATCAAAGCTGCAGACGGCGACCCGTAAAAAGTCCTTTGCTAAGATGAGGAACAGGCAACACGAGAAAGTTTTATCTTGCCACGCTCCTTCTCGTTTTGATCGTATTTTCGTTCTCAAAGTGATCAATCTGGTCGTCTTTCTACTCGTTGCGCCATTTTAAAGGCAGGACTGAAGTCCACTGGTGGTGTCCCGTCACTTCGGAGCGCGACATTTCGAAGCGGTCATTTCGAAGACAGTCAGTTAGGAACGGGGGCACTTCGGAGTGTGTCAAATTCGGCGCCAGACGATTCGACGAGAACCAGTTCGGAGAATAGCCACGACATCGCCGGTTCATTTCGTCGTCACACCCGCTTTTGCTGGGAGAAAAATCGCACTTCTTTTCGCCTGTTCATTTCACGACTCCCTGGTTTGAACTTTTCGCTTGTTCATTTCACGACTCCCTGGTTATAACTCTACACCTCCGTCCTTCAAAGGCAATGGCTTTTGCTGGGAGAAGAATCGCACCTCTCTTCGCCTGTTCACTTCACGACTTCCTGGTTTTAACTTTACACCTTCGTCCTTCAAAAGGAATGGCACCAGACTAATTACCACAGATTCTCTCTCTCTCTCTCACACTGGTGTTTGGTTTGTGATTATGTTGCTGATGGCTTACATGTCTTCTTACTTAAAAGCTTTTTCTAGATACAGACACTAAGACTAGCACTCTCTCTCTCTCTCTCTCTCTCTCTCTCTCTCTCTCTCTCTCTCTCTCTCTCTCTCTCTCTCTCTCTCTCTCTCTCTCTCTCTCTCTCTCTCTCTCTCTCTCTCTCTCTCTCTCTCTCTCTCTCTCTCTCTCTCTCTTCGCCGAAAGTGGAACTGCAACTCCCCGTGATACAGAACTGCCATTGTTATAATAATTTGGTTTGACTGTGAGTCTGTCACTGCATTGATGTACAAAATACCTATACAATACTACACTATACTGTATTGTACTTTGAAGCAGTCGGTCTGTAGCTGTTCAGCTGTGGGAACATTGCCATGGCGCTTCGAAACGTCAAGGGTCCGAACTTCCCGGGTCCCAGTTGACGTGCGATGAGTTGTCGTGGCAGCGAAGTGACGGGTTTCGAAATGTGTCCGCGACGAGACGGTTCTCGACGATATGACCTCTTCGAACTGACGCTCGTCGAAATGTCCCGCTCCTAAGTGACGTAGAACCGTTTTGGGAAATGCACGGACGGAGACGGGCATAGCTGTGAAGGATATCGAAGGATATCGAATAGGTTTTCCGAGTGGAGCAAGAAGAAATGAAAACCCTCCAGTACGAACGTATAGCACTGCGATAAATAATAATGCGAAGTGCTCGTTGCAAAATCGCCCACTCCTCAGACCTGTTAGACGGGACGGCTGTGCGCATCAGTATTCGGAACCTGTGCCCATTGTGGTGTGAACGACCCATACGGGCCACTGTGGGTGGCATACAGGATAAACCAAGAGATAATCAGCGTGTTGCAGGGTTGCGTAGCCAAAGGGAGGCTGCAGCGAGAGATGGCCACGTCTTGTCAGACTCAGTGCGTGAACATAGGCCGAGGATATTTAGAAAGAACGAAACTCTCGAGTGCGATATGGCCACAACTCAAGCTTAAACGAAACTCTCGAGTGCGATATGTGTGTTCAGCATAGTCTTGACGAACGTTTTGAATGGCAACGTCTGCAATGCAGCAAAGGTTCAACAGACGGCTGCATCATGTCCATAGGCATAGTGCTATGGACATCGTGCACGGTATTAGCAGTACAGAGTGACCTGGGTCTGCAGCTCCTCAGCCTTTGACATTACATGTACATGTATCATGCCATGGAGAATGTCAAAATAGGTTGACTTCTTGAGGGGTCTGGCCCGATCTGGATGGCAGTTGTTTCACTAGCCCCTTGCTTGGTGGATAATGCCTGCAGCAAATCCTCAGAATTTTAGCTTAGTTGACACATCGTATCGCACTTGACAGCTTTGATCTAATTCCCGTATCTTGGCTGCTGTAAAATCAGTTGAGAAGCGACATACATGTACAATGATGATGAGGCTTGGCGATTTGGCGCAGTTTTGGGAAATGCACGGACGGACCGGTGACGGAGACGGGCATAGCGGTGAAGGATATCGCCGGCATCGGTTTAAAACTTTCGAAAATCCTCCAGTGCAGTAAGCGACCGGGGCTTCTCAGTGTAGCGTCCCTTTCTATTGGCTTGAGGATGACGACTGCAGTGCGTTTTAGTGACATTCAGTGGATGCATGGCTTGGTCAGCAACAGCAGGCAGGCACAGTGGGTTGGTCTAAGACCATGATTAATGAACGAGAGGTACCAGGTTCAAGTCCTGCTTGGAAGCGGAAGGATTTTTCCAACCGTGCTGCGACCCACAGTTAATTGGGAACTCGTGGCCTGGCATGAGTAAAACATGGATGTGGCAAATGGGATTTAGGCCTTTGGCCTATGGTTGGTGGATCTGATCTATCCTCCCCCACCGTTTAGGAGCCGCATCTGACGCCTGATCATGGGGTGGTGGCGTCCCACGGAAGCGGAAAGGTGGTTCTTGACCAGGGAGTTGTACGACTCCTTGTTCTTGACCTGCCCGGTACGCGAACCCGTCGAATTTATTTATTATTTATGGCTTGGTCTAGTTCATTAGCCTCCTGCCCTGAAGCGATGCTCAGCAAATCTGAGAAATGCTGCGCCCGCGCACCTATAACAGATCAACGACTTAGTATTCCAAGTGGAGCAATAAAAAGTGAAAACCCTCCAGTATGAAGGTATTGCACTGAGGTAAATAATAATGCGAAGCGCTCGTTGCAACATCGTCCACTCCTGTGGCTGTGGGCAACAGTATTCGAAACCTGTGCCCAGTATGGTCTGAACTACCCATACGGGCCATTGTGGGTGGCATACAGGATAAACCAAGAGATAATCAGCGTGTTGCAGGGTTGCGTAGCCAAAGGGAGGCTGCAGCGAGACCTGGCCACGTCTTGTCAGACTCAGTGCGTGAATATAGGCCGAGGATATTCAGAAAGAACGAAACTCTCGAGTGCGGAATGGCCACAACTCAAGCTTAAACGAAACTCTCGAGTGCGATATCTGTGTTCGGCATAGTCTTGACGAAAGTTTTGAATGGCAACGTCTGCAATGCAGCAAAGGTTCAACAGACGGCTGCATCATGTCCATAGGCATAGTGCTATGGACTTCCTGCACGGTATTAGCAGTACAGAGGGACCTGGGTCTGCAGCTCCTCAGCCTTTGACATTACATGTACATGTATTGTGCCATGCAGAATGTCAAAATAGGTTGACTTCTTGAGGGGTCTGACCTTATCTGGATGGCAGTTGGAGAGACAGATAACTGTCAATAGAGCAGTAAACGCACTCATTGTATTTAGCAACATGCAGCTTCCCGCGTACAGCGGAAGTCATTACAGTCGGGTCATAGTGTCCTCCAGCATGGCGTAAACGCTGATCAGCTGGTCAGCAGACAATATCAACGCGAATGAGCAATGCTCTACAGGCTTGGTCTGGATCAGCAAGTGCCACACAAATTCGGGCTGCAACAAGTGGGGAGTTTGGGAAAATGTTGAAGCGTGACTTCCCACGAACCCATAAACTGCAACAACTCTTTTTTTTATGATTAATTACCATTATTCATTGATACACACTTTAACGGACATAATGGCTGTCTGTGGAAGTGTTTTGAATTTCGTACCCTTGTTTTGAAATCGTATTCTGAAAAATGTCCACTTGTGTTTCTTTCCATGCTTTCTTGCAAATCAATAAAATTAATGTTGTTAGCAGAGTTTTTGGATTTCGCACCTTTGAGAATCTTATTCCTTAAAAATCCACTATGTTTCTTTCCATGTTTTCTTGCAGGTTGTGAGCATGGTATAGGAGCATTCAGAAATGGAGAGACTTGGATGGATGGCTCTTCTGGTTGTAAACAATGCCGATGTGATAACGGAAATGTACAGTGTGATCGCATAAATGTGGAGTGTCCGTCAGAGGCATTTGGTGTCCCATTGCCATGCCCTGCTGATGCAGTCATACCTGCCCAGGACGCATGTCACTGTCCCAGGTGCCCAAGCACGGAAGGTATGGGTGGATCCTAATTAGAAGAAACTCTCAAATAAACACCATAGTTCAAATTCAAAAGCAACTGGCTCCATGTCGTGTATTTGAGCAATGGATGACGAGCTATCAACTTTCTTTGCCATTACAAGAGCATGGTCTTCTATTTTCTGTCATCACTCATAGCGCTAGGCATAGCTGAATTTCTCCGCTTGGGATTTTGCTCTTTCCTATGCCTCATGATATCAGGTGGAAATCCAGGAGATGGAAGTCCAGGAGATGGAAATCCAAGCGATGGAAGTCCAGAAGTCGGAAGACCAGGAGGTGAAAGCCTAGAAGGTGAAAGCCCAGGAGGTGGAAGCCCTGGTGGTGCTCGTAAGTTGAATAGGCGACGAATTGTATTCAAGATTGGCAGGTTTTCTCTGTTCTATGGCAGTTGCACTTCTGTACGGATATAATGAAATACTTGCCAAACAAATTGTGCAATGCTCTATGTGAATGGCTTTTAAACTAGCTGCCCAAACCGCTAAAACGTTTCTGCCAGAGGTTGGATTCCTTACAAGCGAAGTACCTGCGACAGTGCTGGATGATTTGGAGAATTAATCTGTGCTGGAAACTCCATTTCAAGGGAATAATTATGTCAAATCAAAAAAATTAATGCTGTTAGCAGAGCTTTTGGATTTCGTGTGTTTGAGAATGTCATTCTTTAAAATTCCACTATGTTTCTTTCCATGTTTTCTTGCAGGTTGTGAGCATGGTATAGGCGCATTCAAAAATGGAGAGACTTGGATGGATGGCTCTTCTGGTTGTAAACAATGCCGATGTGATAACGGAAATGTACAGTGTGATCGCATAAATGTGGAGTGTCCGTCAGAGGCATTTGGTGTCCCATTGCCATGCCCTGCTGATGCAGTCATACCTGCCCAGGACGCATGTCACTGTCCCAGGTGCCCAAGCACGGAAGGTATGGGTGGGTCCTATTAGAAGAAATTTTCAATTAAACACCATAGTTCAAATTCAAAACCAACTGGCTCAATGTAGTGTATTTGAGCAATGGATGACTAGCTATCACCTTTCTTTGGCATTACAAGAGCACGGTCAATCTATTTTTTGTAATCACTCATAGCGCTAGGCATAGCTGATTTTCTCCGCTTGGATTTTTGTTCTTTCCCATGCTTCATGACATCAGGTGGAAGTCCAGGAGATGGAAGTCCAGGAGGTGGAAATCCAAGCGATGGAAGTCCAGAAGTCGGAAGCCCGGGAGGTGAAAACCCAGGAGGTGGAAGCCCTGGTGCTGGTCGTAAGTTGAATAGGCGACGAATTGTATTCAAGATTGGCATGTTTTCTCTGTTCTATGGCAGTTGCATTTCTGTACGGATATAATGCAATACTTGCCAAACAAATTGTGCAATGCTCTATTTGAATGGCTTTTTAACGTGCTGTTCAAACCGCTAAAACGTTTCTGCCAGAGGTTGGATTCCTTACGAGCGAAGTACCTGCGGCAACGCTGGATGATTTGGAGAATGAATCGGTGCTGGAAACTCAATTTTAAGGGAATATGTCAAATCAATAAAATTAATGTTGTTAGCAGAGTTTTTGGATTTCGCACCTTTGAGAACCTTATTCCTTATAAATCCACTATGTTTCTTTTCATGTTTTCTTGCAGGTTGTGAGCATGGTATAGGAGCATTCAGAAATGGAGAGACTTGGATGGATGGCTCTTCTGGTTGTAAACAATGCCGATGTGATAACGGAAATGTACAGTGTGATCGCATAAATGTGGAGTGTCCGTCAGAGGCATTTGGTGTCCCATTGCCATGCCCGGCTGATGCAGTCATACCTGCCCATGACGCATGTCACTGTCCCAGGTGCCCAAGCACGGAAGGTATGGGTGGATCCTTTTAGAAGAAACTCTCAAATAAACACCATAGTTCAAATTCAAAACCAACTGGCTCCATGTAGTGTATTTGAGCAATGGATGACTAGCTATCACCTTTCTTTGCCATTACAAGAGCATGGTTATTCAATTTTCTGTCATCACTCATAGAGCTAGGCAAAGCTGATTTTCTCCGTTTGGATTTTTGTTCTTTTATGCTTCATGATATCAGGTGGAAGTCCAGGAGATGGAAGTCCAGGAGATGGAAATCCAAGCGATGGAAGTCCAGAAGTCGGAAGCCCAGGAGGTGAAAGCCCAGGAGGTGGAAGCCCTGGTGGTGCTGGTCGTAAGTTGAATAGGCGACGAATTGTATTCAAGATTGGCAGGTTTTCTCTGTTCTATGGCAGTTGCATTTCTGTACGGATACAATGCAATACTTGCCAAACAAATTGTGCAATGCTCTATTTGAATGGCTTTTTAACGTGCTGTTCAAACCGCTAAAACCTTTCTGCCAGAGGTTGGATTCCTTACGAGCGAAGTACCTGCGGCAACGCTGGATGATTTGGAAAATGAATCGGTGCTGGAAACTCAATTTTAAGGGAATATGTCAAATCAATAAAAATAATGTTGTTAGCAGAGTTTTTGGATTTCGCACCTTTGAGAACCTTATTCCTTAAAAATCCAATATGTTTCTTTTCATGTTTTCTTGCAGGTTGTGAGCACGGTATAGGAGCATTCAGAAATGGAGAGACTTGGATGGATGGCTCTTCTGGTTGTAAACAATGCCGATGTGATAACGGAAATGTACAGTGTGATCGCATAAATGTGGAGTGTCCGTCAGAGGCATTTGGTGTCCCATTGCCATGCCCTGCTGATGCAGTCATACCTGCCCAGGACGCATGTCACTGTCCCAGGTGCCCAAGCACGGAAGGTATGGGTGGATCCTATTAGAAGAAACTCTCAAATAAACACCATAGTTCAAATTCAAAAGCAACTGGCTCCATGTCGTGTATTTGAGCAATGGATGACGAGCTATCACCTTTCTTTGCCATTACAAGAGCACGGTCATTCTATTTTCTGTCATCACTCATAGCGCTAGGCATAGCTGATTTTCTCCGCTTGGATTTTTCTCATTCCTATTCCTCATGATATCAGGTGGAAGTCCAGGAGATGGAAGTCCAGGAGATGGAAATCCAAACGATGGAAGTCCAGAAGTCGGAAGCCCAGGAGGTGAAAGCCCAGGAGGTGAAAGCCCAGGAGGTGGAAGCCCTGGTGCTGCTCGTAAGTTGAATAGGCGACGAATTGTATTCAATATTGGCAGGTTTTCTCTGTTTTATGGCAGTTGCATTTCTGTACGGATATAATGCAATACTTGCCAAACAAATTGTGCAATGCACTATTTGAATGGCTTTTTAACGAGCTGTTCAAACCGCTGAAACCTTTCTGCCAGAGGTTGGATTCCTTATGAGCGAAGTACCTGCGGCAACGCTGGATGATTTGGAGAATGG
Organism: Sycon ciliatum; assembly: GCF_964019385.1. NCBI lineage: Eukaryota > Metazoa > Porifera > Calcarea > Leucosolenida > Sycettidae > Sycon > Sycon ciliatum. Next base: position 23,934,928 of record NC_088651.1, on the reverse strand, counting down.
ATCGGTGCTGGAAACTCAATGTTAAGGGAATATGTCAAATCAATAAAATTAATGTTGTTGGCAGAGTTTTTGGATTTCGCACCTTTGAGAATCTTATTCCTTAAAAATCCACTATGTTTCTTTCTATGTTTTCTTGCAGGTTGTGAGCATGGTATAGGAGCATTCAGAAATGGAGAGACTTGGATGGATGGCTCTTCTGGTTGTAAACAATGCCGATGTGATAACGGAAATGTACAGTGTGATCGCATAAATGTGGAGTGTCCGTCAGAGGCATTTGGTGTCCCATTGCCATGCCCGGCTGATGCAGTCATACCTGCCCAGGACGCATGTCACTGTCCCAGGTGCCCAAGCACGGAAGGTATGGGTGGATCCTATTAGAAGCAACTCTCAAATAAACACCATAGTTCAAATTCAAAACCAACTGGCTCCATGTCGTGTATTTGAGCAATGGATGACTAGCTATCACCTTTCTTTGCCATTACAAGAGCACGGTCAATCCATTTTTTGTAATCACTCATAGCGCTAGCCATAGTTGATTTTCTCTGCTTGGATTTTTGTTCTTTCCTATGCTTCATGACATCAGGTGGAAGCCCAGGAGATGGAAGTCCAGGAGATGGAAATCCAAGCGATGGAAGTCCAGAAGTCGGAAGCCCAGGAGGTGAAAACCGAGGAGGTGGAAGCCCTGGTGCTGGTCGTAAGTTGAATAGGCGACGAATTGTATTCAAGATTGGCAGGTTTTCTCTGTTTTTTTGGCAGTTGCATTTCTGTACGGATATAATGCAGTACTTGCCAAACAAATTGTGCAATGCTCTACTTGAATGGCTTTTTAACGTGCTGTTCAAACCGCTAAAACGTTTCTGCCAGAGGTTGGATTCCTTACGAGCGAAGTACCTGCGGCAACGCTGGATGATTTGGAAAATGAATCGGTGCTGGAAACTCAATTTTAAGGGAATATGTCAAATCAATAAAATTAATGTTGTTAGCAGAGTTTTTGGATTTCGCACCTTTGAGAATCTTATTCCTTAAAAATCCACTATGTTTCTTTCCATGTTTTCTTGCAGGTTGTGAGCATGGTATAGGAGCATTCAGAAATGGAGAGACGTGGATGGATGGCTCTTCTGGTTGTAAACAATGCCGATGTGATAACGGAAATGTACGGTGTGATCGCATAAATGTGGAGTGTCCGTCAGAGGCATTTGGTGTCCCATTGCCATGCCCGGCTGATGCAGTCATACCTGCGCAGGACGCATGTCACTGTCCCAGGTGTCCAAGCACGGAAGGTATGGGTGGATCCTATTAGAAGAAACTCTCAAATAAACACCATAGTTCAAATTCAAAACCAACTGGCTCCATGTCGTGTATTTGAGCAATGGATGACTAGCTATCACCTTTCTTTGCCATTACAAGAGCACGGTCATTCCATTTTCTGTCATCACTCATAGAGCTAGGCAAAGCTGATTTTCTCCGCTTGGATTTTTGTTCTTTCCTTTGCTTCATGATATCAGGTGGAAGTCCAGGAGATGGAAGTCCAGGAGATGGAAATCCAAGCGATGGAAGTCCAGAAGTCGGAAGCCCAGGAGGTGATAGCCCAGGAGGTGAAAGCCCAGGAGGTGGAAGCCGTGGTGGTGCTCGTAAGTTGAATAGGCGACGAATTGTATTCAAGATTGGCCGGTTTCCTCTATTCTATGGCAGTTGCATTTCTGTACGGATATAATGAAATACTTGCCAAACAAATTGTGCAATGCTCTATTTGAATGGCTTTTTAACTAGCTGCTCAAACCGCTAAAACCTTTCTGCCAGAGGTTGGATTCCTTACAAGCGAGGTACCTGCGACAGTGCTGGATGATTTGGAGAATTAATCTGTGCTGGAAACTCCATTTTAAGGGAATAATTATGTCAAATCAATAAAATTAATGCTGTTAGCAGAGTTTTTGGATTTAGTATGTTTGAGAATGTCATTCTTTAAAATTCAACTTTGTTCCGTTCCATGTTGTATTGCAGGTTGTGAGCATGGTATAGGCGCATTCCAAAATGGAGAGACTTGGATGGACGGCTCTTCTGGTTGTAAACAATGCCGATGTGATAACGGAAATGTACAGTGTGATCGCATAAATGTGGAGTGTCCGTCAGAGGCATTTGGTGTCCCATTGCCATGCCCGGCTGATGCAGTCATACCTGCCCAGGACGCATGTCACTGTCCCAGGTGCCCAAGCACGGAAGGTATGGGTGGATCCTATTAGAAGAAACTCTCAAATACACACCATAGTTCAAATTCAAAAGCAACTGGCTCCATGTCGTGTATTTGAGCAATGGATGACGAGCTATCACCTTTCTTTGCCATTACAAGAGCACGGTCATTCTATTTTCTGTCATCACTCATAGCGCTAGGCATAGCTGATTTTCTCCGCTTGGATTTTTCTCATTCCTATTCCTCATGATATCAGGTGGAAGTCCAGGAGATGGAAGTCCAGGAGATGGAAATCCAAACGATGGAAGTCCAGTAGTCGGAAGCCCAGGAGGTGAAAACCCAGGAGGTGGAAGCCCTGGTGCTGGTCGTAAGTTGAATAGGCGACGAATTGTATTCAAGATTGGCAGGTTTTCTCTGTTTTTTGGCAGTTGCATTTCGGTACGGATATAATGCAGTACTTGCCAAACAAATTGTGCAATGCTCTACTTGAATGGCTTTTTAACGTGCTGTTCAAACCGCTAAAAAGTTTCTGCCAGAGGTTGGATTCCTTACGAGCGAAGTACCTGCGGCAACGCTGGATGATTTGGAAAATGAATCGGTGCTGGAAACTCAATTTTAAGGGAATATGGCAAATCAATAAAATTAATGTTGTTAGCAGAGTTTTTGGATTTCGCACCTTTGAGAAACTTATTCCTTAAAAATCCACTATGTTTCTTTCCATTTTTTCTTGCAGGTTGTGAGCATGGTATAGGAGCATTCAGAAATGGAGAGATTTGGATGGATGGCTCTTCTGGTTGTAAACAATGCCGATGTGATAACGGAAATGTACAGTGTGATCGCATAAATGTGGAGTGTCCGTCAGAGGCATTTGGTGTCCCATTGCCATGCCCGGCTGATGCAGTCATACCTGCCCAGGACGCATGTCACTGTCCCAGGTGCCCAAGCACGGAAGGTATGGGTGGATCCTGTCAGAAGAAACTCTGAAATAAACACCATAGTTCAAATTCAAAACCAACTGGCTCCATGTAGTGTATTTGAGCAATGGATGACTAGCTATCACCTTTCTTTGCGATTACAAGAGCACGGTCATTCCATTTTCTGTCATCACTCATAGCGCTAGGCATAGCTGATTTTCTCCGCTTGGATTTTTGCTCATTCCTATGCCTCATGATATCAGGTGGAAGTCCAGGAGATGGAAGTCCAGGAGATGGAAATCCAAACGATGGCAGTCCAGAAGTAGGAAGCCCAGGAGGTGAAAGCCCAGGAGGTGAAAGCCCAGGAGGTGGAAGCCCTGGTGCTGCTCGTAAGTTGAACAGGCGACGAATGGTATTCAAGATTGGCAGGTTTTCGCTGTTCTATGGCAGTTGCATGTCTGTACGGATATAATGCAATACTTGCCAAACAAATTGTGCAATGCTCTACTTGAATGGCGTTTTAACGTGCTGTTCAAACCACTAAAACGTTTCTGCCAGAGGTTGGATTCCTTATGAGCGAAGTACCTGCGGCAACGCTGGATGATTTGGAAAATGAATCGGTGCTGGAAACTCAATTTTAAGGGAATATGTCAAATCAATAAAATTAATGTTGTTAGCAGAGTTTTTGGATTTCGCACCTTTGAGAATCTTATTCCTTAAGAGAGCATGTCTGAGAATACCAAAGTATGTGTGCAAGTGGATCTCTCCGATTTCGCTCAAATTTTGCAGGTAGGTTCCCTTTGGGGTGTGGATCGATTATGCAAAGCCCTTGAAAAAGTTTCTGAAGGGAACCTTGAAATTTGCATACCCCTCAAAAATGGCCGAAATATCACATTATTTATGGGTCTAGAAACGAGTCACGCCACAGCGTATACGAACAAGCTATGAACAAAACTCCATCAAGCCAACATTGCCTCACCTTAGAAGAGTTCCTGGAGCAGTACCGCTTAGCCACGCCAGCATCCCAGAAGACGAGGTCCATCACCCCTTGACGCCACAAATGATCGTCTTGAAAATAGCCAATTTACAAGCGCTGGCAAAACAGCCAGCTACGTCCTCAATTGGCCAGAACTATACACCGGCAGATAGTAGAACACCTCTTCTAGCGCTGAGGACATGTCCCCCATCCTTTTGAGGTTTTCTTGAAATAAACTTTTTTGAATTTTTCCACTCGACCATGCTGAAATACGGCCAAAGTCATACCTGCGCAGGAAAGCTCGCTACTCCGCGACGTCTCCTCAGCAATTTCTACTCCAACACTACTCCCAAGGCCGCAGAACAAAGTGTAGTGTTGACTCTGACAAGGAAAAGCAGCGGTGATCACTTGTCACTCCAAACGACAAGCTTCTCCTTGCGCCACCAATAATTTTTTGTGCGACTGTTGATGCAAAAGTGACGGAAGGCCTGAGCGCAGTTTTTGAATTTTATTGCAAGATGCACGGTGAGATCGCGTACTCTGTGACGTAGGATGACGCTTCCTGCATCACGTTACGCGGCCATCGATCGCGAATGTGCCTGGAAAGCTACTCGGAACAGACCATGATGGCAGAGGTAAGATGAGCTTCATTTCCTGCTTGAACTGCTGAGAACCCCCACAAACTGTCCTAGGAGTGTTGCAATGGCAGCAAGCCGTTGGAATATGCCCCGTACAGCATGGAGAGTTATTCGTCTTTCACACTTACCTCCTGCAATCCCGAACATAGTCCAACAGTAAAAGTCCCTTGTTTTCATGTCGATGCTCGACAAAAGCGACTAGCTCGGTCCCTTTGGCTTTGTGTTGACTGGCACGCGAGCAGCACTGGCTGCACGCACTTGTCGCGTGAACTGCATGAGAGATTTCTTACGTCATAAAGAATGTGATTTCATCATCATTTCACTGGTCTTCGACCTACATGGTCAGGGAAAGTCCCGGTTCGTAGGCCTACAACACGGTCAGCGTGTTCTTGAGCGCCGTAACAACACAAGTGTGATCACTTCCAGACCAACGGAACAAGCGAACAAGCGAGTAACAAGCGCACTTGACCTAAGGTGACTCTGAAATCGCGTGAGCCGTGGACCACGCGACTTGGCATTCTTGCGTCACAAGGCACGTGATTTCACCGTGCATCTTGCAATAAAATTCAAAAACTGCGCTCAGGCCTTCAGTCACTTTTGCATCAACAGTCGCACAAAAAATTATTGGTGGCGCAAGGAGAAGCTTGTCGTTTGGAGAGACAAGTGATCACCGCTGCTTTTCCTTGTCAGAGTCAACACTACACGTTGTTCTGCGGCCTTGGGAGTAGTGTTGGAGTAATAATTGCTGAGGAGACGTCGCGGAGTGGCGAGCTTTCCTGCGCAGGTATGACTTTGGCCGTATTTCAGCATGGTCGAGTGGAAAAATTCAAAAAAGTTTATTTCAAGAAAACCCCAAAAGGAAGATGGGGGACATGTCCTCAGCGCTAGAAGAGGTGTTCTACTATCTGCCGGTGTATAGTTCTGGCCAATTGAGGACGTAGCTGGCTGTTTTGCCAGCGCTTGTAAATTGGCTATTTTCAAGACGACCATTTGTGGCGTCAGGGGGTGATGGACCTCGTCTTCTGGGATGCTGGCGTGGCTAAGCGGTACTGCTCCAGGAACTCTTCTAAGGTGAGGCAATGTTGGCTTGATGGAGTTTTGTTCATAGCTTGTTCGTATACGCTGTGGCATGACTCGTTTCTAGACCCATAAATAATGTGATATTCGGCCATTTTTGAGGGGTATGCAAATTTCAAGGTTCCCTTCTGAAACTTTTTCAAGGGCTTTGCATAATCGATCCACACCCCAAAGGGAACCTACCTGCAAATTTTGAGCGAAATCGGAGAGATCCACTTGCACACATACTTTGGTATTCTCAGACATGCTCTCTTTAACATCCACTATGTTTCTTTCCATGTTTTCTTGCAGGTTGTGAGCACGGTATAGGAGCATTCAGAAATGGAGAGACTTGGATGGATGGCTCTTCTGGTTGTAAACAATGCCGATGTGATAACGGAAATGTACAGTGTGATCGCATAAATGTGGAGTGTCCGTCAGAGGCATTTGGTGTCCCATTGCCATGCCCTGCTGATGCAGTCATACCTGCCCAGGACGCATGTCACTGTCCCAGGTGTCCAAGCACGGAAGGTATGGGTGGATCCTATTAGAAGAAACTCTCAAATAAACACCATAGTTCAAATTCAAAAGCAACTGGCTCCATGTCGTGTATTTGAGCAATGGATGACGAGCTATCACCTTTCTTTATCATTACAAGAGCACGGTCATTCTATTTTCTGTCATCACTCATAGCGCTAGGCATAGCTGATTTTCTCCGCTTGGATTTTTGCTCATTTCTATGCCTCATGATATCAGGTGGAAGTCCAGGAGATGGAAGTCCAGGAGATGGAAATCAAAACGATGGAAGTCCAGAAGTCGGAAGCCCAGGAGGTAAAAGCCCAGGAGGTGAAAGCCCAGGAGGTGGAAGCCCTGGTGCTGCTCGTAAGTTGAATAGGCGACGAATTGTATTCAAGATTGGCATGTTTTCTCTGTTTTATGGCAGTTGCATTTCTGTACGGATATAATGAAATACTTGCCAAACAAATTGTGCAATGCTCTATTTGAATGGCTTTTTATAGTGCTGTTCAAACCGATAAAATGTTTCTGCCAGAGGTTGGATTCCTTATGAGCGAAGTACCTGCGGCAACGCTGGATGATTTGGAGAATGGATCGGTGATGGAAACTCAATTTCAAGGGAATATTTCAAATCAATAAAATGAATGTTGTTAACAGAGTTTTTGGATTTCGAACCTTTGAGAATCTTATTCCTTAAAAATCCACTATGTTTCTTTCCATGTTTTCTTGCAGGTTGTGAGCATGGCATAGGAGCATTCAGAAATGGAGAGACTTGGATGGATGGCTCTTCTGGTTGTAAACAATGCCGATGTGATAACGGAAATGTACAGTGTGATCGCATAAATGTGGAGTGTCCGTCAGAGGCATTTGGTGTCCCATTGCCATGCCCAGCTGATGCAGTCATACCTGCCCAGGACGCATGTCACTGTCCCAGGTGTCCAAGCACGGAAGGTATGGGTGGATCCTATTAGAAGAAACTCTCAAATAAACACCATAGTTCAAATTCAAAACCAACTGGCTCCATGTAGTGTATTGGAGCAATGGATGACGAGCTATCAACTTTCTTTGCCATTACAAGAGCATGGTTATTCAATTTTCTGTCATCACTCATAGAGCTAGGCAAAGCTGATTTTCTCCGCTTGGATTTTTGTTCTTTCCTATGCTTCATGATATCAGGTGGAAATCCAGGAGATGGAAGTCCAGGAGATGGAAATCCAAGCGATGGAAGTCCAGAAGTCGGAAGCCCAGGAGGTGATAGCCCAGGAAGTGAAAGCCCAGGGGGTGGAAGCCCTGGTGGTGCTCGTAAGTTGAATAGGCGACGAATTGTATTCAAGATTGGCAGGTTTTCTCTATTCTATGGCAGTTGCATTTCTGTACGGATATAATGAAATACTTGCCAAACAAATTGTGCAATGCTCTATTTGAATGGCTTTTTAGCGAGCTGTTAAAACCGCTAAAACCTTTCTGCTAGAGGTTAGATTCCTTACAAGCGAAGTACCTGCGACAGCGCTGGATGATTTGGAGAATTAATCTGTGTTGAAAACTCAATTTTAAAGGAATATGTCAAATCAATAGAATTTATGTTGTTAGTAGAGGTTTTGGATTTCGCCCTTTTGAGAATCTTATTCTTTAAAATTCCACTATGTGTCTTTCCATGTTTTCTTGCAGGTTGTGAGCATGGTATAGGCGCATTCAGAAATGGAGAGACTTGGATGGATGGCTCTTCTGGTTGTAAACAATGCAGATGTGATAACGGAAATGTACAGTGTGATCGCATAAATGTGGAGTGTCCGTCAGAGGCATTTGGTGTCCCATTGCCATGCCCTGCTGATGCAGTCATACCTGCGCAGGACGCATGTCACTGTCCCAGGTGTCCAAGCACGGAAGGTATGGGTGGATCCTATTAGAAGAAACTCTCAAATAAACTAGGGGTGAAACGAACGAACGAAAGTTCGAATATTCGTTCGAAAAATTTGAAAACGAACGAACGAACTCGCAAGATTGATAAACGAACACAGCAAGCAAGCATAAAAGTCGCTCAGTGACTAGTAGACTAGATCACGAAGGAGCCGCGGAGGTTGGGAGATCGCTAGCTTGCACGCTGATCGACTGCGTTTGCCTTGATGATCACTTGAAGCAAGTTGAAGGAGTTGAGTGTTGCGTCGGGAAAAAGTTTCTTGAAATATTTCTGTGTGTCCGTTTGAGTTAGATTTGTACTCGTAGTGAAAGGATTTGAGTCGCTTGTGACATCTGTTCCTGAAAGCAAACGTTTACTCGTTGCAATCATGTCAACACATTTGAGCCTTTCATCGCGATCCGGAGTTGGAGCGGAATTTGATAAAGTGGTCGGGAAAGACGAAGTCCTCTTCTCAATTTCAAATAGGTTCTATCACATAGCAGAGCGACGACGAGCGATCTTTGTACCCACCTCAAGAAGTACCGTTCTCCTGCTCTGACGACCTGAGCTAGCGATGAGAAGAAAACTCTCGTCCGGACGATGGTGATGGACTTTGCAGCTAGCTGCAAAACCCTGTGATTCAGCGCAGGCGGACGCGATAAAAAAAAAATTCTGTTCTGGCAATACTGAACTGTGGCCAGCAAAGTACAGAGAACGCCTGTACTGACAGACATGTATGGTCTTCAAAAAAAATTCATCCATGAAATACATAATGGAGAATGTTCGTTCGAGTTCGTTCGTTAGTGTGAGAGTTCGTTCGTATTCAAAATTCGATGTTCGTTTCACCCCTAAAATAAACACCATAGTTCAAATTCAAAAGCAACTGGCTCCATGTCGTGTATTTGAGCAATGGATGACGAGCTATCACCTTTCTTTCCCATTACAAGAGCATGGTCATTCTATTTTCTGTCATCACTCATAGCGCTAGGCAAAGCTGATTTTCTCCGCTTGGATTTTTTTCTTTCCTATGCCTCATGATATCAGGTGGAAGTCCAGGAGATGGAAGTCCAGGAGATGGAAATCCAAGCGATGGAAGCCCAGAAGTCGGAAGGCCAGGAGGTGAAAGCCCAGGAGGTGAAAGCCCAGGAGGTGGAAGCCCTGGTACTGCTCGTAAGTTGAATAGGCGACGAATGGTATTCAAAATTGGCAGGTTTTCTCTGTTCTATGGCAGTTGAATTTGTTTATCGCCCCTCCCCCCGAGACACACACATCATAGCACCATAGAATGGGGTTGCATTTTTGTTGTTTTTTCCATGTGATTAAGCAATCACGAGTGAAACGAGGGTTGCCTGCTGCTCCTCGTTGCTAGTCTTGAAGAAAAAAAAAAAATCACGCCCATCTGCTGCTGCTGCTAGCTGCCAATATTGATGCTGTCCCTGCGTTCGCCACCTCCAACTGCTGAGGTGCCTCGTGCTGTGGCACTACCACACCTTGGTCCGCCCTGCGTTGATCCGGCCTCGTACTCTCGTACTCTGCTCATGCTGCCGTACTCTCGCGTTGTGGCCTCGTGGGTACGTCTTACGCTATTTGCGCTTGCCACGTGCTTATGTGGCCCGCCTTACCTGGTGGGCTCTCGCGCCTTATTTGCCATAAATTATAAGCATGGTGGTGTCTGTCATTGTGGGCCGGGCGGCATCCGGGGACTTCGCCTCTTCCATACGTGGTATGTTTGCTCCGCCACACCGCCTGTTCTATCTTGCGTACTCGGTTAGTACTGTACCTTGGCTGAGGCTTAGTACGCGCGCTGGAGTCCTTTCGTGCCATAAAAGGAACTGCTTCCTAATATAGAGATTAGGCGCCATGAGCCCTGCTTGTAGTAAACATTGCATTAGTAGCGCTGATACCTTTATGCAAATATGGGGTAGTCTCGCCCGCGCATATGGGCGTACTCGTACTGCGGCCTGGGCTTTCCCCAGTACGGCTGCCCGCCATTGCATGCCAGACACCCCCATTGTTGCGCGCCTAGCCACGCGCGTGGCTTTTGCCTGCTGCTCGGTTGTCAGCGATAACTACGGTTTGCCGTACGCTGCAAACCTACATATACGGATATAATGCAATACTTGCCAAACAAATTGTGCAATGCTCTATTTGAATGGCTTTTTAACGAGCTGCTCAAACCACTAAAACGTTTCCGCCAGAGGTTGGAGTCCTTACAAGCGAAGTACCTTCGACAGCGCTGGATGATTTGGAGAATGTATCTGTGTTGGCAACTCAATTTTAAAGGAATATGTCAAATCAATAAAATTAATGTTGTAAGAAGAGTTTTTGGATTTCGAACCTTTGAGAATCTTATTTTTTTAAATTCCACTATGTTAATTTCCATGTTTTCTTGCAGGTTGTGAGCATGGTAAAGGTGCTTTCAGAAATGGAGAGACTTGGATGGATGGCTCTTCTGGTTGTAAACAATGCCGATGTGATAACGGAAATGTACAGTGTGATCGCATAAATGTGGAGTGTCCGTCAGAGGCATTTGGTGTCCCATTGCCATGCCCTGCTGATGCAGTCATACCTGCCCAGGACGCATGTCACTGTCCCAGGTGCCCAAGCACGGAAGGTATGGGGGGATCCTATTAGAAGAGACTCTCAAATAAACACCATAGTTCAAATTCAAAAGCAACTGGCTCCTTGTAGTGTACTTGTGCAATGGATGACGAGCTATCACCTTTCTTTGCCATTACAAGAGCATGGTCATTCTATTTTCTGTCAAAACTCATAGCGCTAGGCATAGCTGATTTTCTCCGCTTGGATTTTTGTTCTTTCCTATTCTTCATGATATCAGGTGGAAGTCCAGGAGATGGAAATCCAGGAGATGGAAATCCAACCGATGGAAGTCCAGAAGTCGGAAGCCCAGGAGTTGAAAGCCCAGGAGGTGGAAGCCCTGGTGGTGCTCGTAAGTAGAATAGGCGACGAATGGTTTTCAAGATTGGCATGTTTTCTCTGTTCTATGGCAGTTGCTTTTCGGGACGGATATAATGCAATACTTGCCAAACAAATTGTGCAATGCTCTATTTGAATGGCTTTTAAAAACGAGCTGTTCAAACCGCTAAAACATTTCTGCCAGAGGTTGGATTCCTTACAAGCGAAGTACCTGCGACAGCGCTGGAGCATTTGGAGAATTTATCTGTGTTGGAAACTCAATTTTAAAGGAATATGAGAACCGGCCAGCGAAAACCAGCACTTGTGTACTTGATATCAATCATCAAAATGTGACGTCAAAGTGTGGGACGGCTTTTGCTGCTGGCTTTTGAAGATTCTTTTTCGATCGAGTGAGTGTCTTTGTTGTCAAAGGAGTTTCAAGTGTCTTCAAATGTCTCTGGTCAATTGATTTTAGCGCTAGGTGAGAGCTCGTCACACGGAGGTTGAGTTTAGACACAGCGATGGCGACAGTTGTCGCGACAAAGACTTAGGTCCAGAGTTGTCAGTGTGAGACTACCTGTACGAAGCGGCGCTGAAAGTTAGTTCGCGATCGGAATTATTTCTTTGGTGGCGATCTCGCTGAGTTTATCCAGCAGTGGCGAGTCTCATATGCATAGCAACGAAGAGCCCTCATAAAATCGACACTGAACACTGGTGGCGACGATAGTCAGTGCTGGAGTAATAGCGACTGCGAGGAGAAGCTGAATATCGACCCGCTGAGCGATCCGCATATCTCCATCGACAACAATGATGTTGCAGACACTCATGGAGGGCTTCTCATGGCGCAAAACAGAGCGTAGTATTATCAGTACTCTACCTTGCCAGACGACGCCAAGCTGGCTGCTGACTGTGCTGAGAAAGGAGATACCGAAAAAGTCAAACCGGCTGAACGCTTTGGGGCAACATCTTCACGTGCTACAAAACGCGAGTATTCGCTCATATCATTGAAATACAATTATGCTGAAATCATGGTCTGAGTGAAAGTGTGCAAGGGAGTGGATGTCAGTGGTATTGGTCAGTACATCAATCAGTATGGCAAGCTTTGGGACAACGCTCAAACTGCCAGCACAGAGGTCCCTGAACACAATTTGGAAGGCCAGCCACGAATCATCGTTTTGCACTCTGGTGTTGTAAAGAAGGTAGTGATGTATACGGAATATCGTCACACTTCTAAACTACTCATGCCTGCAGCACCAAGAGGGCAAGCCTGACTTGCATTCTATTTACTTACATGTACCTGTTCCACATCACAATCATAAATTGTAGGATCAACTTGCATGGAGTCACTAGGCATGGATGCTGCGCCAACTGTACCGAATCTTGACCTGTGTGACTTCAAACTCTATTTTCCATGCTTTCGCTTATCAAATTGTCACCAAACTTGACAACTTGAATGATTAATAGTGTAGAAGCAATTTCGAGGGAAAAAATAATTTTTGAAAAAATTACACATGTTCAGGTTTCTGCTGGCTGGGGCTCATATGTCAAATCAAAAAAATTAATGTTAGCAGAGTTTTTGGATTTCGAACCTTTGAGAATGTTTTTCTTAAAAATTCCACTATGTTTCTTTCCATGTTTTCTTGCAGGTTGTGAGCATGGTATAGGCGCATTCAGAAATGGAGAGACTTGGATGGATGGCTCTTCTGGTTGTAAACAATGCCGATGTGATAACGGAAATGTACAGTGTGATCGCATAAATGTGGAGTGTCCGTCAGAGGCATTTGGTGTCCCATTGCCATGCCCTGCTGATGCAGTCATACCTGCCCAGGACGCATGTCACTGTCCCAGGTGCCCAAGCACGGAAGGTATGGGTGGATCCTATTAGAAGAAACTCTCAAATAAACACCATAGTTCAAATTCAAAACCAACTGGCTCCATGTCGTGTATTCGAGCAATGGATGACGAGGTATCACCTTTCTTTGCCATTACAAAAGCATGGTCATTCTATTTTCTGTCATCACTCATACGGCTAGGCATAGCTGATTTTCTCCGCTTGGATTTTGTTCTTTCCTATCCCTCATGATATCAGGTGGTAGTCCAGGAGATGGAAGTCCAGGAGATGGAAATCCAAGCGATGGAAGTCCAGAAGTCGGAAACCCAGGAGGTGAAAGCCCAGGAGGTGGAAGCCCTGGTGGTGCTCGTAAGTTGAATAGGCGACAAATTGTATTCAAGATTGGCAGGTTTTCTCGGTTCTATGGCAGTTGCATTTCTGTACGGATATAATGCAATACTTGCCAAACAAATTGTGCAATGCTCTATTTGAATGGCTTTTTAACGAGCTGTTCAAACCGCTTAAACCTTTCTGCCAGAGCTTGGATTGCCTACAAGCGAAGTACCTGCGACAGCGCTGGATGATTTGGAGAATTTATCTGTGTTGGAAACTCAATTTTAAGGGAATATGTCAAATCAACGAGAGAGCTTGGAAGCTCAGGGCCCTACGCTAGGCTTTTTTGCCTTCATGACCTAGAAAAAAAAAGCATAGAGATGTTATAAATTCTTATAAATTTCATTTTTTTTTAAGACATAACCTGGGATTCGAACCCGCACTATGGCCCTGCATGCATCCCCGATACACTTCGCATACACACTTTTTTAAAACTTTGTTTTACTTCGCAAAATCCAAACGGGAATTTCTTCCCAATGACAAGGTCATTACTAATTCTTCCAAGTTGCTTCACGTTATGATCTCGCATTTGAACGCCCTATTTGAATAGTCATTGTGGCCAGCCGTCTTTGATGGTACGGTACGGGACAGGTACGGTCGAGGATAATACGACACCGTCTACCGCCTTGATGACCTAGGCAAAAAAGCATAAGGATGTTATAAATTTTTCAATTCTCCTATTTTTTAAGGCATAACCTGGGATTAGAATCCCGCACTATCGCCCTACATGCATTCCCCCATACACGTCGCATTCATACTCATTCTTCCAAGTTGCTTCATAATAATGATCTTGCGTTTGAAAGCCCTATTTGAATATTGCCGCCAGCTGTATGTGGCCAGCTGTGTTTGATGGTACGGTACGGTCGGGGACAGATACGGGATAGCGCCAGGCGCAACACAAAGACACAAAAAACAAAAAAAACACACAAATACAAAATGATAGCTGTGTGGACCCTGGATAGCGCCATACGTTACTGAAGTAACGTCTTCTGCATAGCTACGGGAATAAAATAAATGTTGTTAGCATAGTTTTTGGATTTCGAACCTTTGAAAATCTTATTCTTTAAATTCCACTATGTTAATTTCCATGTTTTCTTGCAGGTTGTGAGCATGGTATAGGCGCATTCAGAAATGGAGAGACTTGGATGGATGGCTCCTCTGGTTGTAAACAATGCCGATGTGATAACGGAAATGTACAGTGTGATCGCATAAATGTGGAGTGTCCGTCAGAGGCATTTGGTGTCCCATTGCCATGCCCAGCTGATGCAGTCATACCTGCCCAGGACGCATGTCACTGTCCCAGGTGCCCAAGCACGGAAGGTATGAGTGGAACCTATTGGAAGAAACTCTCAAATAAACACCATAGTTCAAATTCAAAAGCAACTGGCTCCATGTCGTGTATTCGAGCAATGGATGACGAGCTATCACCTTTCTTTGCCATTGCAAGAGCATGGTCATTCTATTTTCTGTCAAAACTCATAGCGCTAGGCATAGCTGATTTTCTCCGCTTGGATTTTTGTTCTTTCCTATGCTTCATGATATCAGGAGGAAGTCCAGGAGATGGAAGTCCAGGAGATGGAAATCCAAGCGATGGAAGTCCAGAAGTCGGAAGCCCAGGAGGTGAAAGCCCAGGAGGTGAAAGTCCAGGAGGTGGAAGCCCTGGTGGTGCTAGTAAGTTGAATAGGCGTCGACATGTATTCAAGATTGGCAGGTTTTCTCTGTTCTATGGCAGTTATAATTCTGTACGGGTATAATGTACTACTTTCTTAACAAATTGTGCAATGCTCTCTTTGAATGGCTTTTTAACGAGCTGCTCAAATCGCTAAAACGCTTCTGCCAGAGGTTGGATTCCTTACAAGTGAAGTACCTGCGACAGCGCTGGATGATTTGGAGAATTAATCTGTGTTGGAAACTCAATTTTAAAGGAATATGTCAAATCAATAGAATTAATGTTGCTAGCCTAGTTTTTGGATTTCGCCCTTTTGAGAATCTTATTCTTTAAAATTCCACTATGTGTCTTTCCATGTTTTCTTGCAGGTTGTGAGCATGGTATAGGCGCATTCAGAAATGGAGAGACTTGGATGGATGGCTCTTCTGGTTGTAAACAATGCCGATGTGATAACGGAAATGTACAGTGTGATCGCATAAATGTGGAGTGTCCGTCAGAGGCATTTGGTGTCCCATTGCCATGCCCTGCTGATGCAGTAATACCTGCCCAGGACGCATGTCACTGTCCCAGGTGCCCAAGCACGGAAGGTATGAGTGGATCCTATTGGAAGAAACTCTCAAATAAACACCATAGTTCAAATTCAAAACCAACTGGCTCCATGTAGTGTATTTGAGCAATGGATGACGAGCTATCACCTTTCTTTGCCATTACAAGAGCATGGTCATTCTATTTTCTGTCAAAACTCATAGCGCTAGGCATAGCTGATTTTCTCCGCTTGGATTTTTGTTCTTTCCTATGCTTCATGATATCAGGTGGAAGTCCAGGAGATGGAAGTCCAGGAGATGGAAATCCAAGCGATGGAAGTCCAGAAGTCGGAAGCCCAGGAGGTGAAAGCCCAGGAGGTGGAAGCCCTGGTGGTTCTCGTAAGTTGAATAGGTGACGAATTGTATTCAAGATTGGCAGGTTTTCTCTGTTCTATGGCAGTTGCATTTCTGTACGAATATAATGCAATACTTGCAAAACAAATTGTGCAGTGCTCTATTTGAATGGCTTTTTAACGAGCTGTTAAAACCGCTATAACCTTTCTGCTAGAGGTTAGATTCCTTACAAGGGAAGCACCTGCGAGAGCGCTGGATGATTTGGAGAATTAATCTGTGTTGAAAACCCAATTTAAAGGAATATGTCAAATCAATAGAATTTATGTTGTTAGTAGAGGTTTTGGATTTCGCCCTTTTGAGAATCTTATTCTTTAAAATTCCACTATGTGTCTTTCCATGTTTTCTTGCAGGTTGTGAGCATGGTATAGGCGCATTCAGAAATGGAGAGACTTGGATGGATGGCTCTTCTGGTTGTAAACAATGCCGATGTGATAACGGAAATGTACAGTGTGATCGCATAAATGTGGAGTGTCCGTCAGAGGCATTTGGTGTCCCATTGCCATGCCCAGCTGATGCAGTCATACCTGCCCAGGACGCATGTCACTGTCCCAGGTGCCCAAGCACGGAAGGTATGGGTGGATCCTATTAGAAGAAACTCTCAAATAAACACCATAGTTCAAATTCAAAACCAACTGGCTCCATGTCGTGTATCTGAGCAATGGATGACGAGCTATCACCTTTCTTTGCCATTACAAGAGCCTGGTCATTCTATTTTCTGTCATCACTCATAGCGCTAGGCATAGCTGATTTTCTCCGCTTGGATTTTTTTTCTTTCCTATGCCTCATGATATCAGGTGGAAGTCCAGGAGATGGAAATCCAAGCGATGGAAGTCCAGAAGTCGGAAGCCCGGGAGGTGAAAGCCCAGGAGGTGGAAGCCCTGGTGGTGCACGTAAGTTCAATAGGCGATGAATGTCTCTGTCCCAGGAACCCATTAACACAAGATGATGTTCAATACACTCTACCTGTACAGGTCTGGTTAAACATCTCTAGAGGTAACAGAAGCTCAAGCATGTGAAACTTTACCGAAAGGTTCAGTCTTGCAATAAGACGGTTAAGCTGCTTCGAAGTATGAGTTTGGTGTTCATCATAAGGTGTGAACCAGGTTCACCTTCAGGAAAAGTTCAGTTTTAATCTTCTAAATAGAAGGCGGTTGGTCAACTGATTTTTATGTTCATGTCATGACATTGAGATCTCAGAATGTATCACGAACAAGTCTTAAGGTATAATACCGTTTTACTCAAACTATTGTTCTGTTGTGTTTGACTGTGGTTTCAGGGTGTCTGCATGAAGCTCAACAGTATGCACATGGTCAGAGCTGGAGGGACACTTCCTTCGGTTGCCATGACTGTCGCTGTGACAATGGAAACGTGCAGTGCTTTCAGATCATTGTGGATTGTCCCTCGGTGTTTGGTATAACACTGCCGTGTCCTGCTAATATTGTAATACCCGCCAAGGACGCGTGTGGTTGTCCAAGCTGCCCAGAAGGTAACGAACAGCACATTCTATGACGTATTCTTTCGATCATATGTCGCACTTGATTATAAGTCGCACCGCCACCTTAAGGTTTGAGCCTCATTGTTTCAATATATTCGTAAAAGTAGGCTGCAGCACTCGATTGTGCGTCGCATCCCCTTCTTTGCCCCCTAAGTGTGGTGTGAAAAGGTGCGAGTTATATGGGGGGAATACTTTAACTACCTCTCAGACCCTGGACTTCACATCCGCATTGGTGCATGGTGTTGCTCTGCATATATTCATTGTGTTTTGCCTGGTGTTGGTGCTTTGGTGCATCTTTTTTTCTGCCTCATGGTTACGTTCACGGTATCTCCTTAGAGCTGTACACACGCATCTGACCATGAAACAATGGGAATTGTGCAAGGCATAATTGCATGTACACTATAGCTCGCAGTATGAAGTAATAATTTTCTTTGACTCAATCCACCATTACACTACATTTGAGAAGCCGAGTAGCTAGGGTACCTAGGGTTGGTTGTCGCGTTTGTCAGCGTTGAGCTGCGAGCCTAAACAGTTTATTCGAAGCAAGAGACTGATTCATGGGCGTGTAAACGATGAGGAGACAACAGTTTGAATAATGAAATGAATACTGAAGAAACTTTTCATCAACCACCACACCATTGCCTCAACACAACACCAGCTAAGCGACATATCCGAGAGTTGTATACTTGCAACAGACGCCTGAACGAATTCAGTACCAACGGATGTGTCGCTTTCCTGGAGGTGTGCTGTGGCAACGTCGTGTTGAGGTTGGCTGGATCATGGAGGGCGCAGTTATGCTGTGGTGGGTAATGCAAAGTCTGTACAGGGCAAAAAGCTGCTGCTTACCCCATTATCTGATACTGAAGAAAGTCGCAGGAAAACGTGTTTGGACACCAAACCTTCTATGCCATTGGCATTGTGAGTGTACCTGTGATGACTACTACTGGATTTCGTCTTGTTGATCAGCATGTGTTTTTCACCCTGTTTGCAGTGCCAATCGGATGCATCGACTCGTTCGGTCGCTTCCACGACAGCGGAGCAGCGTGGACGGAGCAGCAGACGACAGGCTGCCAGTCGTGTCGGTGTGACAATGGTACACGGGATTGTCAGCATTCCAGAGCCGCCTGTCCTGAGACACAACTCCCTATCGGTACGGCTAATTTTGTTTTAGCACAGAGTAGCGTTGTTCACATCTTGTCTGTGTGCACTGCGATGAATATACATGTTTGTGTGTGTAATTTGGTGCGCCTGCCATGTGAAGATGCCGAGACCTCTGGGCGGTTGAGCATGCATGGCAAGCCCCACCAGCACCATATCACCCCATGCTAGCCCCATGTGCTTGCCGGTGAGTTGTGTATTTTGTCCAAAAAAAATGTACATGTGCATTTACAAGACCGTCGGAAGTAGGTTTTGTTTGGTCTGCTGTTGACTTGACCAACCAGGCCGGTTTTAGGCACGCCTGCTTCAGCAACAGCATTGTATGACGTTGAGTTTTCCAATGGAGCGAGGCTAAACTCTTGGAGGCTAAACTCTGGGAGGCTAAACTCTGGGAGGCTAAACTCTGGGAGGCTAAACTCTGGGAGGCTAAACTCTGGGAGGCTAAACTCTGGGAGGCTAAACTCTGGGAGGCTAAACTCTGGGAGGCTAAACTCTGGGAGGCTAAACTCTGTTGCTTCTCTTGACTATTCTTGTTTACACTTTCCCGTCAAACTATTGAAAGCTTTTGTGTTTGATGGAAATTATGCCAATCATCAGACGACGATTGTCAACAAGCGTATCGTTACATTGCAAACTTGTCTGCTTGAGCTCATCTCTCGCCTTATTGAGAACTTTCGCAAGTATCTAACAGCTAAACTTGTGCAAAGTCTATGATCCGAGTATCGGGCTCATGGTTGCTTATCGTTGCTCAATTCGACCAGTAGTGTTTGGACTGTGCAGAGTATTGCTCGGTGAACAAACAATTGTGAGTTCTCTACCTTCTTGCTGTGGTACGCAATCACAGTTTAGGGAGGCGTCCACCGCAGATGTTATCTATGCCCCGAGATCGCCTAATGCCTTTGAGAATAGTGGTGCCTTAACGATCATTTCACGTTTGGCCTGAATCGGATTGAGAGCCTAAAATGGTGATAAAGCAGAGAGGAAACTCGCGAACACTTTGTCCACATTTTTGATCTGCTTCTCGTACAGGACCAGGACAGTCCTGCACAACGCTGAGTGGCCGCACTTTCGATCACGGCTCGTGGGCGTTGGAGGAGAGACATAACACATGTGTGAGGTGCCAATGTGAAGACGGGGAGAAGCTGTGCCAGGGTTACGCATCCGACTGCATCACGCAGTTTTGTCGGCCGGGATACCGGCTGGGGGTTTTCCCCGACGATCCATGCAATTGCCTGGGCTGTGAAATCATCCCACGTGAGTACACAATGCTGAGATTGGAGAGATACCATTATGTTCGGATAGTGATGCGTAGAATTGAACTCGGATATTGAGCCAATGTAATCATGGATAAATAAAGCAAGGATCAAATGTTACGAGTTATGACAAACTGTCTTTAGTGGACAGTAGGTGATAACGCGTAACATTCGGTCCTTCCATAATTTATCCATAGTAATGTGTAAAAACAAACAAACAATAGGAGGACAGAGAAACTGTTTTAACTCCAAGTCTCAGATGATCGCTTAGTGCGTTAAACTTGGAGTTAAAACACTTTCTCTGCCCTCTTATTGTTGGAACCAGCTCTGCCTCTCGGTATTGAGCGCTCTCTTGGACAGCCTGGAACCTCTCTGTTTTACAAACACCACACACCACTTAAGCTGGTTGTGTTTCTCAACGCAATTGTATAGCCGGTGGTAACGCGGACGTGCCAACTGTACTGTACTGTACACACCACTTGACGGCACAGAGCAGCAAGGCAGCGATGAGACATATGGAATGGCAGGAATGGGGGAGAGGCAGGAGTAGGGGGGGGGGGGGGGGGGGGAGGGAGGCAGGAGTGGGGAGAGGCAGGGGAGCTTGACCTACCATAGGGTCTCGGCTTCAATGCAACCCAAGGGCTCTATCCGGTGCACTACATCAATAGACTGCATGTACAGTTAAACCTGTCAAGGCGACCACTCGGATAAGGCGACCACCTGTCCTAGAAGACCACTGAAACCAGGACCAAGTGATGCTATTTCCAGTCAAATTAACCTGGATACCACCTGGTAACGAAGACCACGTTTCGAAAATCCCTTGTATGGTCGTCTTGAACAGGTTTCAATATTTTGGTGTGCACAATGCTTGGTTTCTCGTTGCCAGCTAAAGAGTTAGAACTAAGCTTTCTTAGAAGACCCTGGTTATGTGTTCAGCAACTACACACTCAATCATAATTAGTTTAGTGATTCCATTAATCCAGTGTGGCATCCGCTCAGACAGGAACCAGATTGTTTGCACACAAGAACCTGCTCCTCTTAAAGTGAAACACTTTCCACTAGACATTGACGCAAGTCAGCTCCACAACACACAATCCAAAACCTGTTATTGACCCATACTTTGAGGCAAACGTACTTTCGACAAAGGGCAGGATATGAAGTGGCTTTTTGAGGTACCCAAGAAAAGGAACGGGGAGAGGGGGGGGAGGCGTAATTCTTGGAACTGCCTCTTTCTGACATTGATGCCATTCTACCATTGTGTGTTTTCAGCGCCTCGGCAAACCTGCTCAGGGCCCAGATCCGAGACATTCATGCGAAACGGAGATGGCCATTGCGAAAAGTGTGAGTGCGAGGCTGGATTCGTATCGTGCCGCAGGCACATCCCAAAATGTGCTGAAAAATGCTACGACGGTTACCATAACGTCATTGATCGTGCTAACCCATGCGGTTGTCAAGTGTGTGAGCAAATACGACCAGGTAAGCCTCTTGGGTGGTCTTAATAATAATGATACAGTAATATGTTACAGATCTCGTACATTATGCATTGACATAACAAGTCTAATATTACTGTGCAACACGCGGTCCCACTGCTGCCTCGGTTAACGATCGCCCGCACCCGCACGTCCGCTATGTCGCGTGAGTAAAGCATCTCCAAGCTGCTCGACCTTGGGCCAGCATGGAGAGCTCGTCCAGGTGGTGCTGAGCAGAACGGACGGTTAAAAACAGAATGGCTCTTATTCCACTGGACTTCATTCTGAGCGGTTTGGCCTTGACTCAGGTTGAGTTCCGCTGATCAGGTCTACCAAGGTTTAACCAGCAGGCTCTCTCAAGATCCAGCCGTACCCATTATCTTACTTCGTTTGTCTGAAGTCATTTTGGCATTAGCGATTCCGAATCTGTTATCGCCCTATATCTAATGACAACAGCATAGAGGACTTTAATTCTCCTGCTCACGTACATGCACCTGTTAAAAGACATCACCAAATGCAGCCTATGGAAATCTGAGGCTGAGATTGACGACGAGCTCACAAAATATGTATCGGAAGAAATAGTTGTACTGCTCATTGTTTTATAAAATTAATTGGCAATCACACTATTATAACGTTAAAGAGAAGCAAAATACTTCGTTGTTCACATCTGCTACCTAAAGTATTTTCTGGATGATAACCCACATTTTGAACACTCAAAATACATGTACACCCAAAAAGGATGTGGGGTACGCCTCATACTTCAATGATCAAATTCACTGTGATAAATAGGGTTGATGTCTCTTTTTCCCGCAAACAAATGAAAGGTGCTCATACTCTCCAGTGTGGATTGTACTCCGGAAACACAGTACCTGGTCTGATCTGGTTTTGCTTCCTCTGTCACTGTGCTGTGTCGTGCAGAGCTCACGCAATCATGCATGGATTCCTCCCGTGTGCGTCATTCGCACGGCGACTGGTACAACGACAACACGGCTGGCCAGTGTAGTGTCTGTCGCTGCGACAATGGGTCCCCGCGCTGTCAGGACAACACTCCGATGTGTAGTTTTAGCTGCGATGCAGGATACCAGTCAGTGGTCGATGAAACCAATCCATGCCGGTGCTCGTGCAAGGCCCTCGCAGGTGAGGCATGCATTTTCAGGCACGTGCAGGAGTGCGTGCAGCATATGAACATGCGGAAGCATGCACGTGTTGCAGTGCGGATCCCGTAATACTGTAAGGCATGCGAAAGACGACACGGAAGTGGACCTAACGATTCCACGAGTGACTTTTCTTTGTTTTAAAATTAGTTCTGTGTTGAGGATGTAATAGACACCCTTAGCAAAAAACGTTATGTTGTAACGGTATTATCGTAAGGGGGAAAATACCGTGATTTGGGTTCGACCTTTAGCAAGATGCACGCTATTTTTAGTACGCTGTTGCCACGAGAATAGCTTTGATTTCGCGCGGTACAACCATTTTTGTCACCATATACGCGATACAAGGTGAAATGCGTACGGACTATGCAATATTTGGCCAAAACACGTACCGTTGGTCACAACGATAAATCAGCCCCCATAACGTTTATACGCTGCAGCTTCAACGCTATTTGGGTGATCAAGGTACGAGTACCGTAAAAAATACCGTTACCGTTGTTTGCTAAGGGTGTCAAATGCCTCGTATATGCGGATAATAAAATTATTATGAAGGAATGGTCCCAGGATCAAAGCCCCGTGGCCGTCCCCGCCACAACTGGTTTAGGAGTTTCAAGGAGTGGTCCAATATGTCATGCAGTTCTCTCTCTCTCTCTCTTTCTCTCTCTCTCTCTCTCTCTCTCTCTCCCTCTCTCTCTCTCTCTCTCTCTCTCTCTCTCTCTCTCTATCTATCTATCTATCTATCTCTCTCTCTCTCTCTCTCTCTCTCTCTCTCTCTACTGATGCTGAGAGCATCGAATATAGACAGCTTGTTTATGTGTACGTAGCTTCTTCTATTGCCAATGGCAATTCAATGCCCCTACGACCGATATGTGTATGGGTGATACATGCATACATGCGGGATGGTAACCCAGGGTTACGGTCCCTATTGGCAAACAAAATCATCAAACTCTTTTAGCCTCGTTGCTCTAGTTTCGACATTGGTGTGCTCGTTCTCTTTTTGTTTCTCTTTTCTGCACCAGGGTGTACGCACAGTGGCAAGAAATATGCTCATGATGCAACGTGGATGGATGGATCATCCGGCTGTCGGGATTGCCACTGTGTGAACGGAGAGGTGCGCTGCCAGGCAATAGCAGTGGACTGCATCCAGGAATTCGGCGGCGCGCTGCCGTGCCCTTCCGATGTGGTTATACGGGCCAGGGACGGGTGCGAATGTGACCGTTGCCCAGCGAGTAAGCACACGTTCACATCTGTCTCCGTGTATGTAACATTCACCCACAACTGGCATGTGTTCCACGAGTTTTCTTTTGCGCTCTGGAAAATGCTGCTTGCTGGAACCTTGAATATGATGACAGCAGTGTCAGATCACAAACTTGTAAGACACAGGGAGAGGGTGAAGTACAAAATTCGTACTGGAAAATGTACTCACAAGTCATTATAGCATTTCAATGGATCAACTTCAGGAGAAGAAGGTGCGGTGCTAGATGTTCTGGAATGTGCCGGTTGATAAACCTTTGGTTTGTTGAGAGCAGTGTCCGAACCCAAACTCGGAACATATGGGAGATGGGGAGACGGGGAAGTGCACAAAGCACACATAGGATTACTGTTTTCTTGGATTTGAAATATAATAATTATGTACAACCACTATTTCGTACAACAACCAGTCACTATGACTCACTATGACTCACTATGACTCACTATGACTCACTATGACTTTTGATTGTAGCATTTGAATGGCACATGGATTCAGTGAATGGGATTTTCGGTCTTTGACCACATGCTGGTGAGCTGATCTACTCACCTCCCACCGCTTTAGGAGCTGCATCTGCGCCTTGATCCTTGAAGGGTGGTGGCGTTCCTACAAATGCGGAAAACTCGGCCTCTATATAGATACGCCGAATCTCACGCGAACCGCAATTTTTTTGGAATGGCACTGTTTGAAAGAGGCGAAGGGGAGGGTGACTCTGTGTGCACTACCTCAGGGCACATCATGCTCGAGAAAATGCACATTCTCGCTCTGAGACCAGAACATCATCCGTCAGAACCAAAGCTCGTATGGTGCACAACGACCTCTCTCCAGATCACCCACCTGGTGGTGCGTAGCTCGCAGGGGGCATGGGGCATGGGGCAAGGGGGGGGGGGGGGGGGACGTGCACGCCCATCCGCCTAAATCGTTTCGCCTAGGTTCAGGCTCAGCATGCAAATAATTACCATGAATGACATGCACAAGACATCCTACACATATGCGGCCATGCACACCCCCCCCCCCCCCTAAAAGGGGGACCAGTGACGCCCCTGTCCCATTACGTTCAACCCTGATTTAGCTGCAATGTGCTGATGCCAATGATCTGTGAGAGTTCATGTAGCAATTTCTATTCTGTTGTGTGCGTTCTTTGCTTTCCAACCAGACCGGGAGACGTGCCCCAGCCAGGGTCTCAGGTTCTGGTTCAAGCGCAGTGTGATCTGCGAGCTGTGCTTCTGCGCGGCTGGCCGATCCAAGTGCTTGGAGAGCCATCGCAAGTGCTCGCCGTGTGGTCCTGGTCAAGTGGAGTATCCGCATCATGATGTGTGCTCATGCCCGACTTGCTTACCCGCATCAGGTGAGTGACTTTAGTAGGCTTTGCAAACAGCTGTCATCTCAATCACTGTGCCTTTGCAAGTTTCCAAAAAGTACCTATAGTTATCATGCCGTGTAAGAAGTGTTCACTTTTTTGGTGTTTGTTATTCTGCACCTTGTGTTGTAAGTACTTCAGTACCACCCCCCACCCCCGCTCCTTGAAAATGCCCCAGTGTTGCCAGAAATTTCGGATCTGTTCTCTGTCCAGAATTCTGGCCAGACGTTCTCATAATCTCCCACTCGCTCACATTTTCTGCGTCATGAGACGTATCGACCTGCTGGACGAAACACAGCTCAGGCAGTGAAAAATTCTGCTTTCTAATAACTTTATTATTATTGGTCTGCCTTGAGACAATACTTGAATTGTGCCTAGTGGTTGTAGTCAATGTAGGAAGGGCAGAAGATGTGCAAAACTGCCCTGAAAAACCATTCCAGATCCAGATCAGCAGCTGCTCAGATGTGATTGTATGTGTTTGTGGATGGAAATGTGTGTGTGTGAGTGGGGGGGGGGGGGGGGGATATACAGATTTTGCATTGTTGTTGTATGGTGTAAATGACGCACTCCATGTAGCTACACGTTGAGCTCATAACAGTAGAGCTTTTACAGTAGCGGATCTGTGACATTGCCATGGTTGACTACCAGTGTTCATTTCTTATTATCGCCTGTGGTTTGGCGAGGCAGGAAATGTGGAACAATAAAAAGTGAAAATACAAAAAAAGTCAAGTGCTGCACCCAGCACCTGGCCATTATCATCTGGTCATGTGCCTAAGCAATCAAACCACCCAAAATAAATAATGCCAACCACTGCTCTGTCCGTTCTCTGCAGATGCTGCACCGTAGTACTCCTTTGCCGTCCGTCTCAAACACATGCAAGACCGTGTTGAGATGCCATGGCAGGCCATCGAACACACAGACAACACCCAATATTATCATCGTGCAGGACACTCTGCAACAAACCAATGTTCCTAATCTCCGATTATGCCTCGACTTCTTGCTTTTAGAACCCTACTGAATGGGTTGAAAGCGAGTTGTGGCCGAGATTATTCTTCTCTTGTAGCCTTGTTTTTTTGTGGCTACGATGTAGTTACTGCGTTTCGCTTCGAACTCACAATTTTTAATAATTTTTCCAGAAACATTCTGCCCGCTTTTCTGTATATCATCCGTACTTCAAGGTATATGAATTGTTCTGTCGCTTTCAATGGATCGCTCCAATGACTCTAAATGCGCTGTTCCTGCATGCAAATGCTGTCTGTTGAGTAATTTCAATTTTAATTGAAATCACTTAATTGAAATTACTCAACAAGGTAGCACTTTCACCTTGCTGTCTTCCGGTCAAATCCGTGCAGTAAAAATCAATCTTCAGATTTCACTAGCTGCTTATGTTCCTGTGCAGATCTGGATGGGAATGAGCAGTAGGAGCGCTTTGCCGGATGATTTCCATTATTCCTGCGCTCTCCCCTACTCGTCTTCTGTCTTACCTTCAGAGCCGTACCGTAAAATCTATTGTCGAATTCACTAGCAGTTTTGAAGAAGATCTCTTTTGCCTCTATACAATTGTTTTGCCAGGCTGCTGCTGGTTCATTGTTGAAATAAACCATCTCCCGAATATGTTTCAGGGGTTAACAATCTTGTTTAATTTTTGAATTGGAAAAAAAAATGTGAACAAAATAGCAGCCTGAAATGCTAAAGCTGGCTCGCTGATATGGAGTTTTCCCGTTATACCCAGCGGGTTGCTTGTCCCTTCACCTGTCTTCGAGCTGGGCACTTGACCTCAGTCAGTCACGAACATCCAGAGTAGTGAAACGTATACTGTAAAAATCATGAAAAGCAGCGAGAGAAGTATGTTGTACTCTTGGCCAAACCGCGTCAGCCATTGGAGTTCAACTTTCTTCTTTGTTCACTGCCGAAGAGGCAATCTGTACTCGGAAAGAGGTCACCTTCTGTAACGGTGTTATTTCTGTAGTGCTTGCCAATGTTACGGTCCATTTCACTGTTTAAAGTCAGTTGGGAAGGCACGCCCTGGCATACATGTACATTGAAACCTGTCTAAGACGACCGCTCAAGGGACTTTCAAAATGTGGTCTCTGTTATCATGTGGTCTCCTTATCCAGGGTCATTTGACTGGAAATTGCATCTCTTGGTCCTGGGTGCAGTGGTCCTCTGGGGCAGGTGGTCGTCTTATACGAGTGGTCGCCTTGGCATGTTTTACTCTATGTCAAGGGGGCAGTCATTTATATTGCTCTGGCAGCATTTTACATACTGGCATGCAGGCTGTAACTAAGGAGAAGTAGCTTGGGCCTTTGTTGTGTCAGATTAGGAACGTGGTTCACCCTGAGGATGGGCCATGGCCGAAAATTTGACGAGTTCAGTTATGTATCTATTTTGAAGTGACGTATGCAGCGAAGAGACCGTATTCGGAAAGTTCGAGTTGAGGTACCGTAATTCTCGATTAGGAACACCCACAGCGACTGAATCACTGCCAGGAAAGTAAGGCACTTCACTGAGCAGCCTGAAGGATCAGTCTGAAAGCAGTGCAAATGTGTAAACGGTTCCATTGTTCGGCCGGTTGCTGGCAGACGATCTTGTCTCGTTTGTACTGCGATCTCATACACCCACACCATCATGCCTCGGTATGGCTCCTTGTACGGAGCAAGGAGTCGGCTCAGTCGACTTGCTGTGACCTGTGTAACAGTGCATTCTAATTCTAAAGCAAATTGTCCGATGATGATAAATGAACGCTAAACCCCATGGCTACTACTTGCACAGGCACATATTTAAACCGCCCGTTTGCAGCCTTAGGGACATCATTTGACTACCTGACGAAGGCCATTGGCCGAAACGTTGTATAATGGAATGGTTCGGAAATTTGCAGAGTATTGTGGAATGGGTGGGTTCACCCAATTGGACTTGAGATAAAGAGGCTAGTGGAAACGTCTGCAGCCGTAGAGTTGCTGTCGCGTGGGGCAATATCATCAGCGAATTGGATGCTGGGGGTAGGGCTCCACACAGAAGGGACAGCACGGGTGTATATGGTAAAAAGCACGGGTTCCAGCACTGAACCTTTCGGTACTCCACAGGAGCAAGGCGTGGCTGGATTTACAGAGGGGCCGATTGCTATTTGCTGCGCCCGATCGGTCAAGTAGCTTGAAATCCAGCGGAGCACGGATCCGCTCACACCAAAGTCGAATAAATCTTGCTGAAGCAGAAGGTGCCGTACCTTGTCAAAGGATTTACACATGTCATGGGTGCAGACGGCTGTCACCTTCCCTCCGTCCTTTGCAGCGTACAAGCTATCTGGGAGCAAGCAGAGGGCATCCTCAGTGGAGTGGTCCTTTCGGAAGGCAAACTGTGTGTCGGGCAGGCATTTGTTGGTGGCTAGGTGGTTGACAAATTGGCGCTGGACGACCTTTGCAAGTGACTTGGAAATGATCGGCAATAGGGACACGGGCCGATAGTTGTTAGGAAGTGAGGGATCTCCAGATTTATGGAGAAGTAACACAGTAGCGAGTTTGAATGCAGTTGGGACGGATCCAGTACGCAGTGAGGCACAGAATATGTGAGGGCGGTCTTTGTAGCTGTGGGCATGGCGGCCAGAGGTGAGCCAGCCCTACTACTAATCGATACTTACTACTAATAGTACTAGTCCTCTTGGCCACGCCGAAGGGCTATCAGAACGCCGTGGAAATTAAAAACTGCGGAGCTCAAAAATTTGCTTAGACTTCACTCCATGCAGTGTGACTGTGCTGTGGATACTTAGCCTGATCAGGTAAGACCTGAACTACATGACTTTCCGATGCCCAATCATACAGGTGTGTCTACGTGTTCAACCATGCACTATTACTTATTAGTTAGTGCGAAACCGACGTCATGCAGCAAACACATCACCCTGTTTTCCATGCTCCCCATCATTACGCCATCATTACGTAAGCATAAAAAACACTTTTAGAGTTTAGCCTGTGCGCATACAACCCACTGGTCTGCTACCTTTTGTAAAATTCAAGAGAGGGGACAAGTGAATAGATTGCCGAGCCCAAAACGCGTGGAGCGCCCTTGTTTCAGACCACCAGCGTCCCCGAAGAGCAAAAGTCACTAAGCTTTTTGATGTCACTAGCACACGACTACACTATGGTACACGAGATATGTAGCTTTCGAACCAGTAGACAGTTGACTCTTTGAAAAGCAGCCGGTCAGATCAGATTTTCGTCCTCCTAAGAACATTGTGTGCCTATAAGATATCGCCACTTCCAATTTTTCCTTCCGCTCAACTAGGTAAGGGTTCAGTATGTCGACACAATACAATCTCTATAATTATTCAGTTCAATTTGTACGTAAAAGTACTGATTGTTGCTTTCCTTTAAAAACCGTGGGAGCGACATTCTATGCTGCTTCCTTCGTGGCAATTTGCTCTTTTTCGGCCGACTTTAATTCTCACTTGACTGACTCTGTCGTCCAGTGGACAAGATAAGTTGGTTGGTTGATTGGTTGGTTTATTTTAATTCGCACAGCAAACGGGAATTAGGCCCAATGATATAAAGGCGAATGGATAAGCCGCATTTAGAAAAGAAGATACGTCCATTGAACATTCCAATCTGCAAGGCTGCAAATATGCATTACTCCGTTCTTGAGCCAGTCTAGCGTTACGTCATGTCAGCGGAAAATAGGCGAGGTCCAGCAGGGAGAAACCAAAATTCATTTTTAAAACGACAGGACCGTACTAATTGTTGTTTTCTTCCTTTTATGCTGCTGATTTTATGAAAATTCATGGTCTGCCGACAATACTGTGTATCGATACTGTCAACATTTGGTTTGTGAGCAACATTGGCTCAAACTCATACACTCATATAGTCGGTTTGTGAGCAAAATTGGCTCAAACTCATACAGTCATGTTAAGATAATCCAATTAAAATTTTACAAGATGCAAAAGAATTATCTCGTGTGAGTTTGTGTGTTAAGTTCACGATTGTGCGCATTGTGTTCATATTCTCTTTTGTGCTTATGTCGGTGGCGTGAAGTCAGTCGAAAAGAGTAAGTATCGAACAAACCAGCCGTGCAGGCCTGGCTACCTTGGCAATGGATGACCATGGATTAGCAGCGAGTGTTCTGGAAAGTGTTCACTTGGAGGTGTGTCAAGAAATCGTGTTGGCAATGGATGATCATGGATTAGAAGCGAGTGGACTGGAAAGTGTTCAGTTGGAGGTGTGTCAAGAAATCGTGTTGGCAATGGATGATCATGGATTAGAAGCGAGTGGACTGGAAAGTGTTCACTTGGAGGTGTGTCAAGAAATCGTGTTGGCAATGGATGATCAAGGATTAGAAGCGAGTGGACTGGAAAGTGTTCAGTTGGAGGTGTGTCAAGAAATCGTGTTGGCAATGGATGATCATGGATTACAAGCGAGTGGACTGGAAAGTGTTAAGTTGGAGGTGTGTCAAGAAATCGTGTTGGCAATGGATGATCAAGGATTAGAAGCGAGTGGACTGGAAAGTGTTCAGTTGGGGGTGTGTCAAGAAATTGTGTTGGCAAAGGATGACCATGGATTAGCAGCGAGTGGACTGGAAAGTGTTCAGTTGGAGGTGTGTCAAGAAATCGTGTTGGCAATGGATGACCAAGGATCAGTGGCGAATGGACCGGAACATGTTCCGTTTGATGTGTGGCACAGCACCTTGTTGTCAATGCTGTCTATTCCAGATATATTTCAGCTGTGTGCTGTCAGCGAATCCATGCGACGGTTGCTGCTCAATGAGTACACGTTCAGACGAGTTTGTCTGGTGAGTAGTAATGTCAGATTAGGGTTTGGGTGTGTTTTGGTAATTCCCTGTCCGTGACCGTGTTTGTGAGTGAACCCTCATTCCATGTTTTAACGTCCAAATGGACCCTATGTTATGGGTTTTTGATATTATCATTATTTACTTCACGACAATCTCTCTTTTCGTGTATAGAAACACTCATCAGACAGCGTGATATAGGGACCGACAGATTCTGCTCGAAAAGGTGGCAAATTCTGCTCGAAAAGCAGTGAAATTTGCAGAACCATACAAACCTTATGCCGGACAATTCCTCGAATTCTGCTCCATTTTTTTACCCACTTACCAAACATGCATGAAAATTACCAGAAAAAGTACCGAATTCTGCCAATTTTTCTGCCGGCAGAATCCGCCGGACCCTAGCGTGATATGACCAAGACTACAATTCACTAGAATATGAGTATACGGACGGGTCTTGAGAAAAGAGAGCAGAGGTGATGGATATTCAGAATTTCAATATCGAGGGAAAAGGAGGGGGCAACATATCAGGTTGATTTTGCATGTCAGGGAAAAACGGTGTTACAAATCAACTACATTTATATGTAGGGCTATACGTGTTGTGCACAGTTATTGCATGAGTTGCTTGGCAAGTAACAGGGGGTGTTAGTGGACGCTATAGCGTAACTTGTAGGTCTTTGGTCATTTTTGCCATACATTTACATGACACTGTTTTTAGTGTAAGTCTTCATTGTGCTGTTTATGTGTGTCCCGTATATGCAGCAACGCTATCCGCTCAGTCCACGTTTGGACCTGTCATATATTAGAGTCGCAAAAAGTCTGCATGTCGCAGACACAATTGCCCGCCTGTTTCCCAGCTACGATGGAACTACCGGCGATATTGACTACAATATACACAGCTACAAGTCTCAATCGATTGTACAATTATTGAGCCTGGCGTTGAAGCCACACGCCATTGTTGGTCTCACCCCGAGCTGTACAAGTAAAAATGTC
Organism: Sycon ciliatum; assembly: GCF_964019385.1. NCBI lineage: Eukaryota > Metazoa > Porifera > Calcarea > Leucosolenida > Sycettidae > Sycon > Sycon ciliatum. Next base: position 23,903,102 of record NC_088651.1, on the reverse strand, counting down.
GGTTTGCTTTATCCACTTGTAAAAAAAATACTCCTGTTCCCTGACACTGTGCAAACGAGCTTACCGAAACTAACTCCCATGATGATCATAGGAAACTGCACGCCTGTCAACCCAGAGAAACCAATTGACTGGAGACGGTATGGAATGGAGAGTATAACGGATTTGTTGCTCGACATTTGTGGCTCACTTGAACAGTATCAAGAGGCAATTATCAGGCACTTGGAAATAGATATGCAACATCTGGAGAAATCCTTGCCCTATGTGAACAAATCGCGGAGACTCGTAGAGCTTGCAAAAGGTCTCCACAGCTTGGCCAAGAGTGACGCAAGGGTATGTTCATTACTGGGACTAGATGGCTCATTTCTCCGTGAGGAACATAATTTTATATGGACATATAATCCTTATGTAGACTGGACTCTTGTGGATGAAATACTCGATCCTCAGGACCCGTTGCTTGTTACCATTGAATGGATCAAAAAGGTTGCAAATCTTCCAGGCAATCATTCCGTTCTGAACCTCTTGATACTTGGAAGGTTACGTACGTCACAGGTGGACGATTATTTCACAGCTATCATAGAGCACGAAGACGCATTGACGTGTTTACCGAAGTCCAGTTGCCCCAGTCGTCACGATTTATACCTCGGTCTGGGAGGCTTTCTCCTATGGTCACCACAAGGACCGCACTATCGGAAGGAATGGACGAAGGATGAATTGGTAGTTGCTATGGTGCAATATGGCAATGAACTCGCTGGCAAGAAGGAACTACCGTAACTGGCAGTGGAAACACTCAGAACTGAGCTATCACGTGACCTGCTCAATTCGACGATGCACAATACATCTGTAGTATTTCGTGCTTACATCTTGTCGAATAGGCCAGCGCTGTGTCCTGTTCCTTACATGTATTTCACTTCAGTGGTTCCCTTCCCCTGATTATTAGTAGGGCTGTGTTTGATAGAAAAAGAAAACAAATGAATTGGGCGTGATTGAAAATGCCGTTCACCAGTGGAACAATTTCAAAAACAGTGTAGCATGTGTGTATTTTAACCCTAAAACCCAACCGTTTGTCATAAAAGTGACTGATAGAACGATCATGATTTATTTTGATTTAAGTTTGCTCTTGAAAATCTTTATTTTACAGATGCAATTTCCTGATTTCTTCTCCAAATTTCGTATAGAATTTTAATCCATTCAGTTCGCTTTTGCCCGTGGAAGAGGCTTTTGAAAACGAAAAAAATAATATGTAGATTGCATTAACGCTTTCCGTTGGCATGACGTGTTTGCACGCCATGCGACCCACTACCTGAGTCTCCGAAGACGGGTTTACATGCACTTCAGTTTACAACTTGTATTACCTGATCACGGTGAATTGTACAATTTTAAGGCCTTGGCGGATAATTCCGGCAGAAACATTGGCAGAATTCGGTGCTTTTTCTGGTAAGGTTCATGCATATTTGGTATGTGGATACAGAAATGGAGCAGAATTCGAGGAATTGCCCGCCATAAGGTTTGTATGGTTCTGCCAATGTCCCTGCTTTTCGAGCAGAATCAGCCACCTTTTCGAGCAGAATCCACCAAGGGCTGTAATGTACATACTTGTACATGTACTTTCTTTTCTCTGTGAAAGAGTCTCCAATCCGCGCAAACTTCGACCATGACAATATACTGACCCCACTATAATACAGATGGACAATAACCAGCGGTAACAAGTACTGTATTGTCACTATTAGAAAAAAGTAAATTCTCGTGTTTGTTCCCGAAGGGAACTCAGGATGGCCGCTATTGTGACTATAATTATTGCTATAGTCGAATTGAAGTGTTGTTCTACTGAGGCGTTCCGTTCTGCATCATTCTTGTTAGCATCGCTTCCCCTTTTATTGATCTTGTCGTCTTTTGTGCCACAAGAGTTGTGTTGATTGTTGCTTTGCGTCTTCGAATCGTGGTTTGACCGTAATGTCCAATGGTCTTTCCGGTATATCGTCATCGACATGCATGAACATCCGCCAACGTCCTTCACGGTTGAGACTTTCAGTTCGTGCTTGTCTTTTTTGCTTTCGCCTTCCACTCTTTTATGTGGAAGGCGAAAGCAAAATAGACAAGTTCAAGTTGGAAGGCTGTTGGACTACGCTTCCAAGATGTGCTGGAGCTGTTTGCCAGTTAGTTGTAGAACGTTAGTACCCATGGTCAGTATCGTGCAATTTTATCGCAAGAACTGATTGTTTACTAACTGGTGGTGTAAGTGGACACTATAGCGTAACTTGTAGTTTCTTGATCCTTTTGTTCTTTTCTGTGAAAGGAAGTGTCTTTATGATTGTGTGAACCTAAGTCATTGCCTTAGAAGTTATGGAATACCAAATTTGTCGGGGAGGAGGCATCATTTCTAGACATGCAATAAATTACATAAACTGCGCAGTTATTTACCGTGGAACACCTTCACTACAAAAGCTCATGTGTAAAGTGAACGTACAGACATGAAGTAGCAAGACCAGCAGTGCTGAACACAGCATTGAAATTGGATTTTGTAAACACCTACGTAAGGAAAGAGAAAGAGAGACGGCGCACACAACTATCACTAATATACGAAGTTAAGTCGCAGTTCTAAATATGCCATGTGATGATGGTGACAATAGCATGACTTGTAGCTTTTTAGTTATCTTTTCTTCTTATTTTAATAATTACTGGCTCTCCACCTGAGTCTAGCAATCATATTCTTCATGAAGGTATACGTCTTGTTTATTGGTCTTAAACTCGGATTGACAGCCAAGGATTAAACATTAGAAAGGAGAAGAGCGTGAATTTACAAGTCACCCGTTTTCCCCAGCACTAACGATGACAAGCAGGATAATGGTGAGTCAAATTTTACAAAAGGTTAGTAGAGAACTGACTGATGTGATAGTGTCGTTCAACGATCTGATGCTTAGCTTCATCACGTCTGGAATGCGCAAACCAACAGTCTTCCAACTTGGAAGGTTGTAAGTTATGAAATATCGTAAGATGCACGTAAGGTTCACGTTGTTGATTTTCCCATTCACATAAGTCAGTTTTGTGTCTCATTTCAAATGGGGGTACGAATTTGTATGCCAAGGCAATGACATATGTCCGGTGTCAACTCGCTTTCGCATTGTTGCGGTCGGCGATCATGTGCATCCCCGTGCCCGACCATCGTATCACCGTCCTGTAAATGCTTTGCGAGAGTTGGCAATCTCGGAGGGCCGGCTGTGAGGTTTTGGAGATGATGGTGGGAAGGACAATGCCCTTTTAATTTCCTGGCTTTTTCATTTCTTTTCTTACTTGCGTTTTTTGGGTTTTTTCATTGATTTTGATGTTAAAAGGGGATTAGGGACTCTTGACTCTTTCCTCTACCTAATGGTACTGCGCACACATAAAATTGTTTTCATGTTTTGTGTTGTGTTCTAATCATTCACCGTGCCACTGTGAATTGTATTCTGTTTGCCCGTGTATCACCACACAATAATTATCATTACTACATATTGTTGTTGTTGTTGTTGTTGTTGTTTATTCTACTCCGCAGATTCTAACAGGCAAGTTGCCCAATACCAAGAAAGCGAAGGCCAAGAAAAATAATAAGAATAAAAGAAATAACCGGGGCAGCAGAAAATGATGTACCAGTATTAAATTATAGTTCTCATTGTTCTGCAGAAGACATTATCAACTTCCACAAGATACCCTTTATGTTCAATGACGATTGTTCTCACACCCTCCACTTGTAGTGTGTGCGGAGAAGCTTTGTAATGCTATGCACTATGCACCATATCGGCACAGTGCGTAATAGAAGATTGCTTCAAGTGTCTCTGGCAGGCACCACTAGACAGTACCACTCGTCTGAAGGACCCAGGACAGGACACTATAGGGCTTGAAAGTGCTACGTCACAGCATAGCAACAATTTCAAAAATTCAAAAACTGGATCCACTTGGATCCAGTTTTTGTATGGATCCAAGCACATTTCAAGCGGTCTTACCCACAGCATGGTGATGTAGCCAGTGACACTGACTGATTTGGCTACTGGGGGCGGGGTTACAACTGGTGGCGAAATAAAAGTCACACCTGCATGCGACATGAGTGGGTTGCTATGCACCCACATACTTAGGCAATAGCAAAGTCACACCTTAGTGGATCCAAAAATAGAAATCTGATGTCAACTTACTACTCCCTGGCCGTTTTGACGTCATCACTTTCAAGCCCTATTATGCAGAGCTCGTTTGCTGCCCGCCACTTTCTTCTACGGATTTCGGTTACGTAAGCCTCGTAACTACTTTATCATAGAACTGGATGACCTAGGTGATGGCCGTACGACAAAGAGTAGTATTTTCGTAGCACGTAATCTGGACTTCCCTAGCACTGCCAACTAGCTAGTAATAGATCGGGTAGCGCCCTCCGGTCTCTGAATATCAACGCTCAAAAGTTGTCCTTAGCTATTGCTAGTACTATGGTATAAATTAAAGCTGTGCATCTGTCGAACAGCCAGTAGACTCTTTGCAAAGCAGCCGGTCAGATGAGTTTTTCATTCTCCTACAAAATTGTGTACCTACTCGATATCAGCAGTCACAAGTTTTCCTTCCGCTCAGATAGGTAAGAGTGTACGACGTACATGTGCATGTAGACGCCATAGAATCTCTATAGACACTGTTTGTGGGGGGGGGGGGGGTATTTTTGTGTTCGTGCGTGTGTGTGTGTGTGTGTATATAGGTGTACGCCTTCGGCGATGGGCGTCCAATGGTCCAATAGGTGGACATTCAAGTTGTGCGTATTGTAAAATTTAATTGTTGATTCCATTTTTCAATACAGTGGGAGTGACATGTGGGATGCTTCATTCGCGACAGTCACCTTCTTCCCACCAGACTTCCTACTTGACTGACTCGAAATTGTCTTCTAGTGCACACGATAAACCATCCTAACTTCCACTTTGCAAACCTGCAAGGATGCACCACTCCGTTTGGTAATCAGTCTGGTATCCAATGAAGTCATGGGGAAAGCGTGAGTCCGGTGGGGAGCAACTAAATTTATTCCCATAGCTATGCAGAAGACGTTACTTCAGTAACGTCTGGCGCTAGCCAGGGTCCACACAGCTTTAATTTGGTGTTTGTTTGTTTGTTTGTTTTTTTGTTTGTTTGTGTCACACTTGGCGCTATCCCGTATCTGTCCCGTACCGTACCGTACCAGCACAGAAAGCTGGCCACAATATTATTTGTTTGTTTGTGCCATCAGCATGCCCGGCGCTATCCCATACGCTGTCCCGAGAGTACGGTACCATCAAGAGAATGAGTATATATACGAAGTGTATGGGGGAATCCATTCAGGCCGATAGTGCAGTAGCATCTTGTGTGGATTTGTGTGCGAGGCCGAGATCCCACTGGCAGGCTGGCTGGGCCGCCTGTCGACCAGCCCGGGATTCGCATGTAGGCCGATAGCATAATAATTATAACGTATATAGATGTATAGCAGGGATTCGTACTATGTAAACGACTCCCTGCTGTATAGGGAGATTTTCTGGAAAGAAATACGAAGTAGGGAGACGAGGAAATGCTATTAGAATGGACTTTAGTTGCCGAATAAAAGACAGGATGCGTCAGCAAAAACATACTTTGTAAGAGAGATCCCGTCATCTCCAAAATAATCCTGAACGGGCGAGTCAGCGCCGGTCACGGAAAACGTCGGAAGAGAGATCCCGTCGACTCCAGAACGTCCGTGATCGGCAGAGTCAGCGCCGGTCACTAGGGGTGTGCGGATAATGCTCGAAAAGGTGGCAGATTCTGCTCGAAAAGCAGTGAAATTGGCAGAACCATACAAACCTTATGGCGGGCACTTCCTCGAATTCTGCTCCATTTCTTTATCCACATACCAAACATGCATGAAACTTACACGAAAAAGTACCGAATTCTGCCAATTTTTCTGCCGGAATTATCCGCATATGCCTACCGGTCACAGGAAACGTCAGGACAGATAATAACTTCGACTCCAGAACGCTAGCCAGGGCCATCACAGCTTTGACACGTTACATGCATGTTAAGCAAGCAAAAAAGCATAGCGTAGGGCCCTGAGCTTCCAAGCTCTCTCGTTTTATCTGCCTTCTGTAATGAAAAGCACTGGATTGCGGGCATTAATGTGTCACGTTACATTCGTTTTGAGATAGTCGGATCAAATTATTTTACAAGATAAAACCTTTTGTGTTAGGTTCTGTGTGAATGATTGTGCGCTTTGTAGGTAGGTACATTTTTATTTGAATTCGCAGAACCAAACGGGCGGTGTGGCCCAATTACATACAAGCGAATGGAAACAGTAAAAATAATATTGTAGGAAATAGCCTAACATGATAGCAGGGTGTAGTACAAAGCAAAGAACGCTCAGTCAATGAATAACGTTAACGTTAGAATACAACAACGGGGAGGCGGTAAACAGCACATGACTGGTACTGTGGAGTACCGCAAACGTTCAAAGATTCCTGTAGTGTTCAGTAGTGGGTGCTACTGCTAGCAAGACAGAACGGGAGGCAGGCTTGTTTGAACTGGTGGTACTGGGTAATACCACGCACGTCGGATGGCAGGGTGTTCCATAAAATGGACCCGCGAGCGGTTGGACGGTCGTGGCCGGCTTTGGAGGCAGATTTGGGCACTCGAAGGCCCAAGCTGCGTTGCGCGCGCGTTGTTCGAGTACTGGGATGCTCCAGAAGGGCTTGCAGTGCATTGCTTGCCCGACCATTCGAGCAACGCCAGATCATAATAAGGGTCTTTTGCTTGTGGAGCTCTTCGATGCCATACAGCTGCAGACGAGCAAGCAGAGGTTGGGCGCTTGTGCGAGGTGGCAAGCCGAATACGGCGCGTGCCGCACGGTTTTGCTGGACCTGAAGGCGGGACGGGACCGCTGGTCTTGTCGAAGGCACCCAGAGAGACCCACGGACCCGTAGAGCAAATCTGGCATCACAACGGATTTCACGTACTGCTCTCTGGACTTTCTTGTAAGGCAACGGCGGGCTCTCCAGAGTGCTCCCACCTTCTGCCAGGCCGTTTTCACAGCATTGTTAACGTGTTCGTCAAATCGAACGTGCTCGTCTATCGTGATGCCCAGGTACTTCGCATGGGGAACTGCTGGTAGCGGGTTTCCACGCCATTTGACAGAAATGTCTTGGCCGGAAATTCGCAGAACATGGCTTTTGCTGGTGTTCAGGATTATATTCCGTTCCTGGAGGTGGTTTGCAATCTCGGTTGTAGACGTTGTTAGCACTCGCGATACTACCTGGCAATCCGGGTGGCTGAACGTGAGAGCAATATCGTGAGCAAACTGCACTGAGATGGACGGACTGGCAATGGTGGGCATATGCCTGGTGTAGATGTTGAAAAACACGGGTCCGAGAACGGAACCCTGCGGGACGCCACATGAGCATGTGCCTCTGACACCAATGGATCCAGCGATTTGCATTTTGTGTTGGTATTCTCTTTTGTGTTTATTGGGATCGCATGCAGTTAGTCCCAAAGAGGGAGTATCGGAAAACCAGCACTACAGGCCTACCCTGGCAATGGATGCCCATGAATTAGTAGCGAATGGACTGGAAAGTGTTCAGTTTGATGTCTGGCAAGCCGTCTTATTGCCAATGCTGTCAATTCACGACATATTTCAGCTGTGTGCCGTCAGTAAATCCATGCAACGGTTGCTGCTCAATGAGTACACGTTCAGACGACTTGGTCGGGTAAGTAATAATGCCAGATTTTGTGTTTTTGGTGTTTTTGGTGTGTGTGTGTACATGTGAGTGGGTCACCGGTGGATGTGTGAATCGTGCAATTTGGTTCAATAGCTGCGTCACCAATGTCGATTTGAGGTTCATTTTCCCACCAAATCGTCCTCCTTCCTGAAGCAGTTCCATTCTACACTTGGCTGGTTTCCTTTTTCCATAACGACAGATGTCCATCTAGAGTTATTCCTCTTCCCACTCCCTGTTTACGTTAAAAGGGACGAATTCTCGAAACCATTTCCACCTGACGTCCATGTCCACCTCATAATCCTTCGGGATCATAGATTTTCAGTTGGTAATGCAATGATCTGAAAAGATGCGAATGCTTCGTTCGGTATGACTAGTCGTGACATGAACACAAAACTCGTTATCTGGCGTGTGGCATGGAGATACACTGTATCAACATTGCTTGTTGATTCATCAAAATTTGTGGATTAGCTCTGAACCTCACCAGTCAATCTCATCATTTTACTCCCTCCACAGGAGGTTTCCTCGATTTAGGCTAATGCCTGTGGAGAATCCATTAATACAAACACAACCACAGGCCCCACCTAACAGGACTGATTATCGTGATCCACGTGATTCCGCCAGCCATGTTGTATAAATATTCTATTTTATTTTATACTTTGGAAGAAGTTTTCCATTAGTCCTATTGGTATTGTTGCTAACGGCTTTTGTTGACGTCACTTCTGTCATTTCATTGTATCGTATTACTCTTCAGACATCAATCCTGAATGGCATAAGCGAAAGTGGCACCCCCGCCACCTACGCGGACATGCTTTTAATAATAATATTATAACTACCACAGGGTAGGATACAGCATTACGCAGTTCACCACTTTTTCATATCGTCACAGACTCCACAATACATGAGAACATTTAGCAATAGATACGAACATGCCTGATGACCCGGAGTAGCAGTACCAATTTCAGGATCTTCATCTGCTTTGTGAAACTAAATGGGTTTCTCGAGTAATCTTTCAATATTTCTCTTCAAGTGATAAACAGACAAGAGCATCCGAGAGCAAGAAAAATGAATTATGCTGGAATACTGCAACGACGAAAAACTATAAACAACAGTGGCTATCGAACATAGACAGCAGTAACAATCACTGCACTAAACCAACTTGCGAATGACGACCTACCGATCAGAATGGTTGTAAATTTCACATGTGTCTGTTTCTTTATATGCATATACACAGCTTCTAAAACATTAAGAACTCAGATTCGTTAACCCCATTTCACAAAGTTGTTGCCGAGCCTGCAGTATGTGCTACTCTTCCGAGGTATACCTTTTTTCTCTTACGAATCCTTTTACATGTAAGAAACTTTTACATGGAAGTTAGTGTAAGTGTTCATTGCATTTTTTGTCCCGTGCTTGCAGGAACGCTATCAGATCAGTCCTAGTTTGAGAGTGCCATATATTCAAGTTGCAAAAATAATGTCTGTCGTCCAGAAAGCTGCTAGTATTTTCTACAACGACGATGAATGGGCAGTCAACGATACAGTCAATACGTTAGAAATGATGTGGAAAACGTTAGTACAATTATTGATGCTGGCGTTGAAGCCACCCGTCATTGTTGGCCTCAAACCGAGCTGGGGAAATGCTGCTTTACTTTATCCACTTTTAAAAGAGATGAACTTGTACCCTTAAGCGACTTCTCTGGTCTTACTGAACATATCCCCCTTCCTAATCATGAACCGATGCACACCAATCAACCCAGAGAGAACAATTAGCTGCAGAAGGTACCGAATTGAAGATATAATCGAATTTGTTGCTCTGGATTTGTGGTTCGGTGGAACAGTACCAAGAGGCCATCATAAATCATTTCTACCAAGATATGCCCAAACTGGAGGCCATCTTGCCATATGTGAATCGATCATCGAGGCTTGTAGAGCTTGCAAATGGTCTTCACGGCTTGGCTAATAGCTACACATGAATGTGTTCATACATGGGATTAGATGACCCAAATCTCTATACGGACGTTCCTTTGGAATGGACATAATTTATAATCCTGATGTGGAATGGGCTATTCTGGATGATTAGAAGGACCAACTCGATCATTCCGACTCAGTGCTTGTTACCAGCGGATGGATTAACATGATTGGAGAACTGGCAACCAATCATTCCGTTGTCAGCCTGCTGATACTTGGAAGGCTACGGACGTCACAGGTGGACGATTCCTTCACAGCTATCACAGAGCACGAAGACGTATTAAGATGTTTGCCCCAATGCAGTTGCCCCATTCGTGACGATCTATACCTTGGGTTGGGAAACTATCTCCTTTCATCATCACAAGGACAGGAATATCAGTAAAATGGACGAATGTGGAACTGGTCCACGTTATGGTAAGATGTGGCAATGAACTCACTGGCAAGAGACCAACTGCCAGTGGAAACACGCAGAGCTGAGCTATCATTGCCAAAATTAGTCCCCTTTCCACTCGACATAAGTACCACCTCTGTGTTCTCATACATAAAATATTACTAAAGAAAATACCTTTGCTGATAATTGGTTCTCCGAAACACGGAATACCCGGGACTCATTCAGTCTCCCACGCGCTGCCTCCACCCTATTCACTAGATCCCTGATCTTTGCTGGCTATGTGTTTTGGGCACCATTACCAACGCAGGCCAAGACCGCACGTCGATGGATACTTATGTTGCTAAAATCTCTCCTCAATTATCGGATTGTATGACATCCTGCTGGTTTGTCTCCTCCTTTGCCTTTTATTTGTATTCTTTTATCTGTTTTACTGCTCTGGTTGGCTTTCAACCTCGTCTCAGTTTTACTTACCGTCATCATGATGTGCCATGAGATAATGATATAAAATTTAATATAAAAAACAAATATCAAGTAACCAGCTCAATTACATTATGCACAGCACATCTGCAGTGTTTCCAGCTCAACTTCTATCAATGTCAGTAGAGCGAACATGCAGTCTGATCTCGATGCACCTACTGCAGGAATCCAATACCAAATGTACAATGAGCCATTAACGGTCGTTTCTGAACTGCACCATCTTAGCATCACCTTGACCGACAATCTGGATTTCCGCAAACATGTCGCCTCAATAACTTCGAAGTTCAGATATCAAGTGCAACTGCTGTCAAAAATGTCCCAGCAACTTACGCCTTCGGCAATGATCAAACTGTACAAAGGGTTCGTAAGACCTGTGATCGAATATAGCTGTACGGTGTTGTCATTTGGATCTAATAAGAAACCAATGACCACTCTTGATCAATTACAGGCAAGGCTTGCTAGAGCTCCACTGAAAAAGAAAAAAATGCATTTGATTACACTTCTTCAAAATCTGTCTTAAATGCTAATTGCTCCCTAGAGTCACTAGCCTATCGTCGTCAAATCATCAGTCTCACTACTTTTCACAGATATGTTTTCCATCATCGTGATTACCTTGCTGATTTCCATTTCAAGATTACAAATTGTGAGCGACGACCTAATAAAATCATTCTTCCCAAATTGAACCCTTATCCGACCGGCCAGTCAAAATTGGTGGACTATCCGTCGATGACTTTAGCAAGCTGTAACTCACTTATTTTTACACCATTTTGGTCTCGAAAGACGCTAGAAAGACCCACCATTTATTTGCATAAGACCTTAGCATGAAATAAGTTTGCAAATGGTGTAACTTTGGCAATGATTATACTGCCCTCCTAAAACTTTTCCTGGAGGCTTCCCTGATGGTATGTTCAAAAGTGTTAGCATGAAAGTACAAAATTAAGACTACAATAAGTACACATGTCGATCAGCCGTGCTTCTCTTCCAAAAAATGGAATTGGATATGGATTTTTGTTCCTCTTACAAATGAAGGCTAGAAACTGCTTCAAGAGAACTCCTCGTGGCTCAAGCTTAATTTCTAAAAAGCCCAAGATTGCCAATATCACCCAAGGGAAACTAAAGTAATCAAGAAAACGAGTCGCGGCGTCTCAATAGGACTGAGAATTTGTCCACTTTGACTGTCGGATAAGGGTTATATCATCAGAAGTGGTGGCGGGGCCAGGCTGCTCTGCCGACCTCAAAGGTCTCGGCGTATACGCAGACAAAGCGCGCCATAATGCAGTAAAACCATGAAGAGGGGAGGAAGAGGGAAATGAATAATAGTGAGAAACAAGGACAATGGGTAGATGGTCGTGAGAGAAGCAGAGTGAAAGATAACGTCACATTGTGGTAAGGGGGGGGGGGAGGATGCTAGTGAGGCACTGGTATAAACCGTTTCATAGGGCGTCGGTGGCTGCTTGCCAGTTCAAGTGCAGCAGATACTTGTTGCATTTTTCCTTGAATGATTGGAGCTGTCTGGGTTGCGGCCGTGCTGGTAGAATGGTCGCTGGTAGGCTGTTCCACAAGGGAATAATGCAGTCTGTATAGGAACCCTGGAGGCTGCCACGAATGCGCACGGGCAGCGTCGACATGAGCTGGAGCTGGTGGCAGTGGGCAGTCTCCGTGGCTAACCTAGTGGATCGACCACCCACTGGGCGGGGATTGGCTGGAGGTGGGAGGATGGGCTTCAGGGGGCTTGTTGTTGGAAGATAGGACAGCTTGAACGTGAACGAAAGCGCAGCAACCAGTCGACGGTGTTTCAGGCTGGGGAGCCAGGCACCTGGGCCTATCACCTTCAGTGCCTTGTGCTAGATTTTGTTCAGTCTGGATGAACCTGACCCCGTCCACACCAGGCAGCAGTAGTCCATTGTTGGCCGCACGAAGCCTTTGTAGACTGCCGCGTGGCCGCTGGAGTCCAACAGGGGCGCAACCTTTCTCAGGAAGCGTAGGCGTTGGGCAGCCTTTAAGGCCACGGCCCGGAGGTGTGCTGCGTAGGACAGTTTTTTTGGATTGGATTTTTATTTATAGTGGTGACTATAACAGACAATTGCCTAATAACAATAGACCTACTCGAGGGAAAGATGCAAAAAGATATGAATAATTAATATAATAGACTACCGGTATTGGATAGGTGATCATGTTCGCATTTTGCATAGCTGAAAGTCATAATTACTAGCGTGAAAAAGCAAGGCATTAGGGTAACAGCTTCTTAAAACGGGCGGACTTATACACACAGCGAGCTAGAGGGTGCAAATCATTCCACAGCTTAGCACATTGGAAGGAAGCGCCATGACGGGCAAAGGCAGTTCTGAGCATGGGCAACTTAAGAGTGCGTGATAAAAGGCTGCGCGTTGCAAGACCATTATTTAAACGCTCGAACATTTGACTTAATGTTACACTACAGCGGCCTTCCAAACAGCGCCACGTCAGATACAGTAATTTCTTGCAATACATGGATGCCAAACGATCTAGACCAAGTCTCGCAAATAAAAGGCTTGATGGGCTACAGAAACCAGTATCGTACACTGAACGCAAAGCTCGCTTTAGCAGTTGCGAGTCGAATGCTATGCCCAGAAGTTTAATTTCCTTCTCTTCAGGAACAGTCACTCCATTGAAGAGCACTGGTGGGAACGCTGGGGGAGGCTTGCGGTGGTCAATGATGAGGGCCTGAGATTTGAATGGCTCGAAGGTGACCTTCCACTTGGAACCCCAGTGGGAGACGGCGTCCACTGCTTCCTGGAGTTGTGCTGCAGAGTCGGATATGCTGGCGGTGGCAGAGGTGCACTGATACAGTGTCTTGTCATCTGCATACGTGGCAAGCTCAGCACCAGCAGGCAAGGTGTCCTCGCAGTCAATTACGTACAGGAGGAATAACGTTGGTCCAAGGATGCTACCTTGTGGTACCCCTGCTCGGATATGGTGCAGGGAGGACTCTTGGCCGCCCACAACAGCCTGCGGGTGCCGGTTGTGCAGGTAGCTTTCCAGCCATCCGAGAAGCGGGCCGTCTAGACCGTACAAGGAAGCCTTAAGCAGCAGGCCAGCATGGCTGACTTTATCAAAGGCGCCTGCTATATCTATCGCCAAAACATGGGCGGCTCCTCCTAGGCTGGCTGCTCTGGACCATTCACAGTGGATCTTGGTTAAGACGTCGGCTGTGCTCAGGCCCTTTCTGAACCCGAACTATTTCGCAGAGATGACATTGTGGGACTCCACGAAACTGGTTATCTGACGATTGACAATTGTTTCCATCACTTTGGATAACACAGGTCTGTAGTGTTGAGGCACGTTCTTGGATTTCTTGTTGTGAATGGGTGTGACTCTAGTTGTCTTCCAGGGGCATGATCATGCTGTAGAAGCTAAGGGAGAACAGTTTGGAGAGTGGCTTACTTAGGGGGTCAGCACACATCTTCAGAACTCACGCGGGAATGCAATCCGGTCCAGTAGCTTTCGATGCATTTTAGCGCCGGAGTTCTCTCTTGACAGTGGCAGCACATGTCAAGCGTGCAGACGGCTGTCACCTTCCCTTTGTCCTTTGCAGCGTACAAGCTATCTGCGAGCAAGCAGAAGGCACCCTTAGTGAAGTGGTCCTTTCCGAAAGCAAACTGTGTGTCGGGCAGGCATTTGTTGTTGTTTTTTTTTGTTTTTTTGGTGGCTAGGTGGTTGACAAATTGGCGCTGGACGACCTTTGCAAGTGACTTGGAAATGATCGGCAATAGGGACACGGGCTGATAGTTGTTAGGAAGTGAGGGATCTCCAGATTTATGGAGAAGTACCACAGTAGCGAGTTTGAATGCAGTTGGGACGGATCCAGTACGCAGCAAGGCACAGAATATGTGAGGGCGGTTTTTTTGTAGCTGGGGGCATGGCGGCCAGAGGTGAGCCAGCCCTACTACTAATCGATACATGTACTTACTACTCCTAGTACTAGTCCTCTTGGCCACGCCGAAGGGCTGCCAGAACGCCGTGGAAATTAAAAACTGCGGAGCTCAAATATTTGCTTCCACTTCACTTCATGCAGTGTGACTGTGCTGTGAATACTTAGCCTGATCAGGTAAGACCTGAACTACATGACTTTCCAATGCCCATCATAACAGATGTGTCTACGTGTTGAATCATGCACTATTAGTTAGTGCGAAACCGACGTCATGCAGCAAACACATCACCCTGTTTTCCATGCTCCCCCATCATTACGTCATCATTATTATTATTATTATACGCATTCCCGCGTTGGAGTGTAGCAGCAGTATGCTGCGTCCACAGCCTTGCTTATGCACGTCATCATTACGTAAGCATGAAAACACTTTTAAAGTTGAGCCTGTGCGGATACAACCCACTGCTCTGCTACCTTTTGTAAAAATCAAGAGAAGGGACAAGTGTATAGATTGCCGAGTCCAAAACGCGTGGAGCGCCCTTGTTTCAGACCACCAGCGTCCCGGAGGAGCAAAAAATTCACTAAGCCTTTTGCTGTCACAAGCACACGACTATACTATGGTACATGAGCTATGTAGCTTTCGAACCAGTAGGCAGTTGACTCTTTGCAAAGCAGCCGGTCAGATCAGTTTTTCTTCCTCCTAAGAAAATTGTGTGCCTACACGATATCGCCACTTCCAATTTTTCCTTCCGCTCAACTAGGTAAGGGTTCAGTATGTCGACACAATACAATGTCTATAATTATTCAGTTCCATTTGTACGTCAAATTACTGTAATCCTGCTTTGCTTTCTAACCCGTGGTAGCGACATTCTGTGCTGCTTCCTTCGTGGCAGCTTGTTCATTTTTTACCGACTTGAATTCTCACTTGTTTGTTTCTTTAATTTGAATTCGTTTAGAGCGCAGGCAATTCTGCCTTCTCACCAGAGGAAAAACCTCAGGTTCCCAGCAGACTTGAATTCCTACTTGACTGACTCGAAATTGTCTTCCAGTGCACACGATAAGCCATCGAAACTTCTAGGACGCACCACTCCGTTCGGTAATCAGTCTACTATGCATTTAAGTCATGGGGAAAGCGTGAGATCCGGTGGGGAGCAACTTAATTTCTTTTATCTGCCTTCTGCTATGAAAAGCACTGGATTTCGGGCACTAATGTGTCAAGTTACAGTCGTTTTGAGATAATCGGATCAAATTATTTTACGAGACACAATATCTCTGATGAGTTTTTGTGTTAGGTTCGGTGTGCATAATTGTGTGAATTGTGTTTATATTCTCGTTTGTGTTTGTGTTGGTCGCGTGCAGTTAGTCCCAAAGAGCAAGTATCGGAAAAACCAGCCCTGCAGGCCTACCCTGGCAATGGATGCCCATGAATTAGTAGTGAACGGACTGGAAAGTGTTCAGTTTGATGTCTGGCAAGCCGTCTTATTGCCAATGTTGTCCATTCAAGACATATTTCAGCTGTGTGCTGTCAGTAAATCCATGGAACGGCTGCTGCTCAATGAGTACACGTTCAGACGACTTTGTCTGGTGAGTAGTAATGTCAGATTTTGTGTTTTGGTGTGTGTATGTAGGTATATGTGAGTGGGTGGATGTGTGAATCGTGCAATTTGGTTCAATAGCTGCTTCAACAATGTCAATTTGAGGTTCATTTTCCCACCAATTCGTCCCCTTTCCTGAAGCAGTTGCATTCCTCACTTTGCTGATTCCAAACTTCCATAACGACAGATGTCAATCTAGAGTTCTTACTCTTCCCACTCCCTGTTTGCGTGAATAATAAATAATAGTAACACAATTGTGAAAAGAAGAAGGACAAAATGTTACGAGTTATGACTAACTGTCCACCAACGTAACCAGATCTTATACAGTCAGCGAGTACGACCAAATGGCACAAAACTGACAAGGAGTACTGAGACATTCGGCGACCTGACACCTAGCTCCAACACTTCTTCAAGGCGCAAACCAACAACCTTCCCTATTTGGAAGGCTCAGGTTCGGAAAGGTCCAAGAGGGGAAGGAAAGCGCAACGAAGAAGAGCAGGAGCTACCCATCACGGCAAAAAAGAATGCCGAAAGTTACTGGATGATGACGAAACTACAGTAAGTAGTAAGAATATTGGACATACCGGGCTTACTACCACAACGCGACGCAAAGCAACAGACCACCCAACTTGGGAGGCTCAAGTTTATGTAATAAACATTGAAAGGGGAAGCTAAGCGAAGACGAATTGTGACAAACCCAAACGTCAACATCCTACTGAACTCCACAATCATGTATGATGGACTAGTTATGTACAATAACAAGTAGTTCCACACGACGTACGCTTCGCCGTTTAGGTCACGACGGCTCATCAGGTGTGCAAAATGTAACTCGGATCTGGTAACGTTGGTGGACAGTTAGTCATAACTCGTAACATTTTGTCCTTCTTCTTTTCACAATTATTTAATTGGCTCGCCTTCCGAGTTAAATAATAACACAGTTCGCAATGGAATGATCTGAAAAGATGCAAATGTTTCAGTATGACTAGAAGTAGTCATGACATGACCGACCACAAGTCCGTCATGTGGCGTGTGTCATGGAGATATCAACATTGCTTTTGAATATGCAAAATTTGTGGATTAGCTCTGAACCTCATCATTCAATCTCATCATTCTACTCCCTCCACAGGAGACTCCCTCCATTTAGGCTTAGGCCTGTGGAGAATCCATGAATACAAATACAAACACAAACACAGGTTAGGATTCACCATTACGCAGTTCACTACTTTTTTCATATCGTCACAGACTTCCAAAATACATGAGAACTTTTAGCAATAGATACGAACATGCCTGATGACACAGAGTAGTAGTGCAGACTACAGGATTTTCATCAGCTTTGTGAAACTAAATGGGTTTCTCGAGTAATCTTTTAATCCTTCTCTTCAAGTGATAAACAGAAAAGAGCACCCGAGAGCAAGAACGATGAATAATGATGTAACCACGCAACGACGAAAAACTATAAACAACAAGTGCTATAAACTATTGACAATAATAGACAATCATTGCACTTAACCAACTTGCCGATGACGACCAGACTATCAGAATATTTGTTAATTTTACATGCGTTTGCTTCTAAGTATGGATATACACAGCTTCTAAAACATTATAAATTAAGATGGTGAGCCAAGGTAAAAAAATATTGTAACATGGGAATGTTGGGCCACCCCCTACTTCCTTGTCATTTTTGTGCTAGATTGAGCGCATCTGACTGTTCAAAATCTGATTTAGTTGGTTGATTAGATCGCTTAACTTGTGCCCACAATTTCCATGTTACCATTTTCTCAAACGTTCAACAACTTAGCACTGCGTAGATGTTAAACAAATTCTGGAAGCCGTTATCCTAATAACGTTACTAAGCTCAGAAACAATTTCAAATGTGGACTTCACGGAGAATTTCAAAGTTTTTAGGAAATTAGAGGCCACATGCCACGTACTGCTCCGAAACTTAACACTTGCAAGCCAGATATGAAAGAAAAAAAATCATCAGTCACACCACCGGGACTCGAACCAGGGACCTTGTTATTCGCGAGCAATGCTCTAACCAACTGAGCTACAGTATGACTCTAAGGCTGCGTTTACACGACAACGCACGGCCAGTTTTCCGTTTTCAGTCCCGCATTTCTTTTTTCGTTTTCGTGCGTTTACACGATCAAAGCTGATCCGAAGTGGTCTCGGTTTGTATCGTTTTCGTGCGTCTACACGGGAGCAAAGGATCCGCCAAAGTTCGTCATGTATCAAGTGTTGACGTGGAAGCACCAATCACACTCAAGGAATAGTTGAAAACACTTCAAAACAGGCCACACGACAACACTCGTCACATGTCGAAAATTGTAAAAGCAATTTGTTTTCATTGCCGGATCCCTGTGAACGGCCGAAAACGGAACAAACGTGACGGAAAACGAGGCCAGCACACCGTTTCGACTGTTTACACACCCAAATTTATCCGGCAGAACATTTCCGTTTTCAAATTCCTCCACCTTGGCCAGCGTTTTGGTTTTCTTCCGTTTTGGTGTACAACATTTACGTTTTGCTCCGCGCACCGTGTAAATGAACCATGCATCCGAAAGAATTTTGTTGCGTGTTCACCCCCAGCGTTGTCGTGTAAACGCAGCCTTATCCACAGTGATGGTAAATCTATCCTTCTTCGATCAATCCATATCTGGCTTGCACCATACTGGCAACTCACACCAATCAAGAGGGCCCTCAGCCATTCGCTTGATATCATGGGGAGCGCATCAAACTGCGAGCAAATACAAATTGCAATTTCAAATTTGGACTTCACGGAGAATTTCAAAGTTTTTAGGAAATTAGATTGGTGTGAGTTGCCAGTATGAGGCAAGCCAGATATGGATTGATCGAAGAAGGATAGATTTACCTTCACTGTGGATAAGAGTCATACTGTAGCTCAGTTGGTTAGAGCATTGCTCGCGAATAGCAAGGTCCCTGGTTCGAGTCCCGGTGGTGTGACTGATGATTTGTTTGGTTTTTTCTTTCTTTCTTCTTCTTATAATTATTATTGATTCAACATCTCCTGGCTCGTCAGAAGACTGCCAATATATACGAAAAGTCGGGTGGTAGCCAACCACGGCGAACTGAATAACAATGAGAGGAACAACGAGAGTACTGCAAGGGGAGGCATTACGAAAATGGTGAGATTATTTAGGAAGAAGAAGCCGTAGCTCTTTCATATCGGTTCCTTTTTCTTCTCCTCCCCTTCTCCCTTCCTTGCCGTGGTTGGCTAACACCCGCTCTCTTTGTATTGGCCGGTGTTCTCACCGTGCTATGAGATGCTGTAATAAATAAATAAATAATAATAAATATCTGGCTTGCAAGTGTTAAGTTTCGTAGAGAAAAGAGCAGTACGTGGCACGTGGCCTCAAATTTCCTAAAAACTTTGAAATTCTCCGTGAAGTCCAAATTTGAAATTGAAAATTTGTATTTGCTCGCAGTGGACATAGTTTGATGCGCTCCCCATGATATCAAACGAATGGCTGAGGGCCCTCTTGATTGGTGTGAGGTGCAAGTATGATGCAAGCCAGATATTGATTGATCGAAGAAGGATAGATTTACCATCACTGTGGATAAGAGCCATACTGTAGCTCAGTTGGTTTGAGCATTGCTCGCGAATAGCAAGGTCCCTGGTTCGAGTCCCGGTGGTGTGACTGATGATTTTTCCGTGCTTGCAGCAACGCTATCAGATCAGTCCACGTTTGAAAGTGCCATATATTCGAGTTGCAAAAATTATGTCTGTGGCCCACAAAGCAGCCAGTTTTTTCTACCTCGACGATGATTGGGCAGTCAACGATACGGTCAATCCGTTGGAAATTAGGATGAAAACTTTTGTACAATTATTGAGCCTGGCGTTGAAGCCACCCGTCCTTGTTGGCCTCAAACGGAGCTGGGCAAATGCTGCTTTACTTTATCCACTTGTAAAAGAGATTACCTTCAACCTTAAAACGGCTTCTCTGGCCTTACCGAACATATCTCCCTTTCTAATCATGAACAGATGCACACCTATCAAGCCAGAGAGCAAAATTAGCTGCAAAAGGTACCGAATTGAGGATATATCGAATTTGTTGGTCGAGATTTGTGGCTCGGTGGAACAGTACCAAGAGGATATCATAAACCATTTGGACGAAGATATGCCCAAACTGGAGGCCATCTTGCCATATGTGAATCGATCATCGAGGTTTGTAGAGCTTGCAAATGGTCTTCACGGCATGACAAAGACCGACACAAGAATATGTTCATACCTTGGATTAGAGGACCTAATTCTCTATACGGACGATCCTTTTGAATGGATATATAATCCTTATGTGGAATGGGCTATTCTGGATGATTCGAATGGCCAACTCGATCATTCCGACCCAGTGCTTGTTACCAGCGGATGGATTAGCATGATTGCAGGACTGGCAACCAATCATTCCGTTGTCAGCCTGCTGATACTTGGAAAGCTACGTACGTCTCAGGTGGACGATTACTTCACAGCTATCACAGAGCACGAAGACGTATTAAGATGTTTGCCCCAATGCAGTTGCCCCATTCGTGACGATCTATATCTTGGTTTGGGAAACTATCTCCTTTCATCATCACAAGGACAGGAATATCAGAAAAAATGGACGAAAGTGGAACTGGTCAACGCTATGGTAATATATGGCAATGAACTCACTGGCAAGAGACCAACTGCCTGTGGAAACACGCAGAGCTGAGCTATCATTTCCAAAATCAGTCCCCTTTCCACTCGACATAAGTACCACCTCTGTGTTCCCATACATAGAATATTACTAAATAAAATACCCTTGCATATGCAGGCATAATTGGTTCTCCGAAACACGGAATACCCGGAACTCATTCAGTCTCCCACGCACTGCCTCCACCCTATTCACTATATCCCCGATCTTTGCTGGCTATGTGTTTTGGGCAACATTACCAACGCAGGCCAAGACCGGCGCGTCGATGGATAATTTTGCTGCTAAAATCTCTGCTCAATTATAGGTTTCATGTATTTGCATGACATCCTGCTGGTTTGTCTCCTTCTTTGCCTTCTTTGCCTTTTATGTATTCTTTTATCTGTTTTACTGCTGTGGTTGGCTTTCACCCTTGTCTCAGTTTTACCGGCCGTCATCATGATGTGCCATGAGATAATGATATAAATAGAAACTACAAATATCACGTGACCAGCTCAATGAGATTATGCACAGCACATCTGCAGTGTTTGCTGTCCAACTCCTATCAATGTCTACCTATATTCGTGAACAAGGCTGACCGTTGGTTCCGCACAGTTTCCTGTTACTTAGTGTGACGTCATTGATAACGAAGTTGTATTTCTCGCGGGCCGAGCGCAGCGAGATAGGCAAGAAATGATTTCTCGCGAAATATTTTCAGTTGCAAATATGGCATTTGGTGTGTTCTTTGTTGTCGCTTCTTTTCCTGACTTCTTCAGTCAGTTTTGAGTCTCACCAGTGTCCCTGCCCTCCCACCCTTTATTTCTGTGCATCTTATCAATGCTTTTTATCACTGTTTGCCGTGATGTGCTTGCCATGCCTACATGATGACTAATCGCCATTGGGGATATACACCCGGTTTTTTCCCTCACAAATGCGTCCTTCGGCGCGAGGGTATTTTCCCGGCTGGCTCGGTCCAGGAAAAAGAATCTGACGGTCCCAAGTGGTTCTGCATTATGGCCTATTTCTGCTATCCACTGGCACGCCTATTCTATCTGAGACACTCTGTTCTCAGTCCTTGCTTGCTTCCATACCTCACTCGTTATCCGGTTCACATCTGGCTGCGGCCAACTACCCTTCACTTTGTGTGTTGTCGCTATTGCTGTCTATGTCTCTGTGTATGTCAGTATATGTGGAGCGAGAACCTTATAATGTTTCCTTGCTCCCTATTATGACGTGTGCACGTGCAGTTTTCACAAACAAGTCCCACTTATTGTGTTTTTTCGTAGAAGGAAATTGCAATTTTTTGGTCATATTGTTCGTTCCGGCTGTTTGTCATTGACTGTTCTTCAGGGTGGTGCTGCTGTAGGTCGTGGCCTGGGCTGGCCCAGAACTTCATGACTTGATCATATTATTTCATGGACTACACTTGACGTGCAGTCCTTGCTAGCTGCTGCACACGATCGATTTTTATGGCGCTCGCTTGTTCATACTTGCTCTGTGACGCCCCGACGGCCTTAGAACTATGGGCTTGTGATGATGTGATGATGATGACGTACAGTTTGGCATGTGCATATTGTGCGTACTGATCCGCTAACGTTTGAAATATCATGACTTTGATTTCAAGGGTATTAGTCGCGTCCCTCACACAACCAGGTCAACAGAAAGGCACCGTTGGGTCATTGAGGAGTGTTGGTTTCGAAAAACTGGTTTGAAGTTCAAAGTAGACCTGCCGATCAAACTAGTATTCTATAAGTAGTATGGAGTAGTACTACTTCTAAACTCACCTGTTCTGCCTCAATCACTTCACTCAAAAATCAGACGCAACAGTCATATTAAAAACAGACAACGTGAATAGTAAATATCCACTTGTTAAGGGGGCAGCCTACCCAAAAATTTCATATGGCATTCAATTGACCGTAACTTTGGTCTTTCTCAGTGGATTTGAGTGAAATTTTGACCACACACTCCTGCCACTATGCTGGCCCTCAGTACATGATTTACAAGTTCTTGAGCCTCACTCACAGGCTTTCCAGGCCGGAAAAACTCAAATTTCCGGCATAGTGCTACGGTGTGCGAGCCACCCAGGAGCCAAACAAATGCATTTACATTTTTTTCACATTTTCGTGCCCATTCTGTCCGTGCGCGGGACCCAAACCTAAAACAAGTCCAGAAGCAGCCATGGGTGGTGGGGTAGGGCCCCTCAACGTGGCCCTGGAATCTGTCACAACGGAACGAGTGGGCGTTCTCTCGCGGACTCCCACGGACCCAAGTCAATTTTTGATTTTTTTAGGTTAAGCACGTGCTACGAGGTCGTACCTTTGATACAACATCCAGTGCTGGGACCTCCACAGCAAGCCATTTCCACAGCGCTGCACACCAAATCCAGGATGCCCTCAGAAACCGGCAAAGACTGCCACTCACGTTTCACTACTGCCTAGTACTGAATCCTACCTGACTTCTTGACACGACTCAAACTTGCCAAAGTCACTAAATCAACGTCAACTACAATAATCAAGCCACATATCTGCAACGTCACGAGGGTGCTGGCAAAAGTCCTGCTGCACGGCGGCGGGCGAAGCCCGCCACCATGCAGCCCAATACGTGGTTTTTTAACGTGATTTTTGGACTTCTTTGGACTTGGGACAAAATTCTGCACACTTTCGCGTGTTTCCATAATACGACAAGTTGCGCACGGTCTGCTCACATTCAAATACAGTGCTGCCAGTAAATGACAGCATGCAACAAAAAAATCTTTCCTTGCAAGGGCACATTTTCGGCCATAACTCTTGCACGACTAGTCAGATAGGGACACAATTTTCAGAGAATTTGCAGCTATTCATGCTCTTTCAACTGACGTAGCACTCAATATGAATTTACAAATTAGATTTTTCAGCGAATTTTTGGGTAGTCACCTTAAGGTGGCAGACTACCCAAAAATTTGCTGAAAAATCGAATTTGTAAATTCATATCGAGTGCTACGTCAGTTGAAAGAGCATGAATAGCTGCAAATTCTCTGAAAATTGTGTCCCGATCTGACCGGCCGTTCAAGAGTTATGGCCGAAAATGTGCCCTTGCAAGGAAAGATTTTTTTGTTGCACGCTGTCATTTGTTGGCAGCACTGTATTTGAATGTGAGCAGACCGTGCGCAACTTGTCGTATCATGGAAACACGGGAAAGTGTGCAGAATTTTGCTCCAAGTCCGAAAAATCAGGTTTTTGAGCCACGTATTGGGCTGCACGGCGGCGGGCTTCGCCGTGCAGCAGGACTTTTGCCAGCACCCTCATGACGTTGCAGATATGTGGCTTGATTATTGTACTTGACGTTGATTTAGTGACTTTGGCAAGTTTGAGTCGTGTCAAGAAGTCAGGTAGGATTCAGTACTAGGCAGTAGTGAAACGTGAGTGGTAGTCTTTGCCGGTTTCTGAGGGTATCCTGGATTTGTAGTGCAGCGCTGTGGAAATGGCTTGCTGTGGAGGTCCCAGCACTGGATGTTGTATCAAAGGTACGACCTCGTAGCACGCGCTAAACCTAAAAAAATTCAAAAATTGACTTCGGTCTGTGGGAGTGTGTGAGAGAACGCCCACTCGTTCCGTTGTGACAGATTCCAGGGCCTCGTTGAGGGGCCCTACCCCACCACCCATGGCTGCTTCTGGACTTGTTCTAGGTTTGAGTCCCGCGCACGAACAGAATGAGCACGAAAATGTGAAAAAATTGTAAATGCATTTGTTTGGCTCCTGGGTGGCTCGCACACCGTGGCACTATGCCGGAAATTTGGGTTTTCCGGCCTGGAAAGCCTGTCAGTGTCAGTGAGGCGCAAGAACTTGTAAATCAAGTCCTGAGGGCCAGCATAGTGGCAGGAGTGTGTGGTCAAAATGTCACTCAAATTCATTGAGAAACACCAAAGTTACGGTCAATTGAATGCCATATGAAATTTATGGGTAGGCTGCCCCCTTAAAGAGCAAATTTGACCAAAGACCAAGCTTCACAGTTCTCAGAACAAAATGTCTTCCCTTTAATCCTGAACACTGCATGCAACGTTCTGTACGCGCTGCGGGCGCAGGCCCCAGTCATTTGACTGGATTTCCATGTCCAAAACAGTAGTATTCAGCCACTTGGCACGCCACTGTGGTGACGTCAGTTATTCAGAACTGCACTGTGCGTAACAGCGCTCTGACAGAACGTTTTAAGAAAAAGTCAAATACAAGTAATTTTCTAGAGCTGAGCTGAGCATGATGACTGTCTCTGGGATTAAGCAATCATTTTGATGTGTCCTCCGTGGGGCTCGCAACACATTCACAGCTCACCTCACTGCTGATCCTGTCTCTGCTGAGGTTGTTGTTGCAGAAGCTGGCGTTGCCCGTTTTTGATATTATGGGCATGTTTTTCTGTGGAGAAGGCGGAGAGCCGGAACGCAAACAATATTACTTTATCATTTTGGTCATCTTTTGTATTTTCATGACATGATTGTATCGGTTTATTTATTTTTCCCGTACAAGAGGCTTCGTAGAGTCAAAAACAAACAAAAAACATTTTGATGTGTGAACGCAAGATGGCTATGTACACGTACATACGGCTTCAATTATCCGTTGCCGAATTTCGTTTTGCATTTTGTGTTTGCATGGCTCGCGCAATCGGCATGGCCGCCCCAGTGTGGGTTCGAATGATCAGTCCGCTACACTTGCAGTGGCAGAAGCGCGTATTGAATGTATATTTTGCATGGTGCTTATTTTCGGAGTTAGTTGTACAATTGCTTTGCCTTTTCCCGTTGTTGTTATTAATCCGTTTTCGGGAATATTCCGATTTGTCTATGCATGTTAACCCTGTCCGGTCCTGCGGGTATCAGATATCCGGATAGCTAATACTGTGCCATAGCCATAATTCGTACCCATGCATCCTTTTCAAGTTCACTTTCCTAAAGCCGAGTAGGTAAAATGTTGCCTCAGAGACAAAACATTCCGCCACTCTTTTAGAAAAAGAACAGAGCACACATGTCAGGTTCTTGGCCAGCATAGTTGCTTTGCTCTTGCCTGTATCCACCAGAACTAAGCAGGCTTCAAAATTAATACTATGCAGTAAATAAAATTATACTGAATGATAGCCTTAAATACGCTGCTGTTCAAGAAGCTGATGTGTGGTCTCTTCCAAGTCTAAACAGGGTCTACCGTGTGCACAACATCAATAAAATAATAGCGTTTTAACGTTGGCCATGAACTTGCCCAGCTGGCCCCGTCGGGAACAATGGCTGCTGCCGAGGCCTTCCCGTCGGCTGTTGAGCACCGTCCTTGCTCGTGTTACCTCAAACCCCTGACCCCATGGCACAACAAAACCGAGCTCTATCATTTGGCTTGTCAAGTGTTTACTTTACTGGAAGTTGCAAGACAGGTGAACGAAATGAAGAGCTGAGGCACATGGTATGCAGGGAGCAAAGAGACGGAAGGCGACAAACTAATAAACAATGAAAGGTCATAACCAGGCATCTTTAAGGCATGGAAGAATTGAAACAACAAATAAAAAACGAGTACGTACAACACACCTGTCCAACACCAAGACAACGACACTGTGGACGAATCACTATCAGACTCTCACTCCCCGACCCGACGCACATCACGCATGCTCCACATATCCAAGGCGTGCGCGACACTCACATGTCAAATTTCGTGACACTTCCACCACAGTGTGTGGTGGTGTTTTTGTTTTTTTTTAAACAAAGAACTGAGTGGAAAAAGGCAACGATAATCAACAGCAGCTGTTTTCACTGATTATTTAAATCTCGGCACATTGAGCCTTGAATGAGGGCGACGGTGACTCAGCTACATGTACTGGGTCAGCTCCCTGACGTATTTCATTTTGTCCCCGTGTACAATGCGTACACGCGATTGTAGTCGGGGTAGTCTTCCCACTCCCAGTGTGGTCAACGCCCCGCAAATTGTCGCGAAGCACAATCTCTCCCGTCCGGTCCAATATTCACCGCGGCTTTTGTCCAGGCTTGGTATACCAATCGCACCGCCAATAGTTAGACGGGACACATTGGGACAGGCAGCCACTAGCGTCTCAGCACTATCTCTACTGCCATCTCTTGGATATGTGCAGTCAGCGTCCATCGAATGTGAGCGATACACATATGAGAAGTCACGGAGCAACGGGAAACGTGCGGCCATCTTAACAAACTCGTCACACGGCGCTGCTGTTCTCCAGTGAGTTGTATCCAGGTGACAGAAATTGATCTCTACGCCTGAGAAGTTCTCAAAGAACTTAGCATCATAAGTGATATCACCAGTCTAAGCTTTTGAGATAGCGAAAGAGGCCACAGATGACGTCGACAGGGAACCCATCATACAGTCAGTTGACTTCAAGGCGTCGCGTTGGGCACCATGGTGCGCTACGTGGAATGCCGCTCCGTGTGCATGCAGGTGGGATGTTTCACAACGACGATCGGATGAATTCTTTTGCGAAGTCCACAACCTGACAGCAGTATACCCGAAGGCTTTGCAACCTTCCGTCATTGTCTCTTATTCGTTGCAGCAGCTCTTTAATTACAGGACCAGGATCGTCTAACATGTCACACCATCCCACACAATTGATTTCGAGTGTACACTTGGCTGCTAATGATACCACTGTGGCCATAGTCCTTATGCACGTTGTACAAATGCGCGAAATCCCGTACAATCTCGTATAATATTGTAGAATCCCGTAGACCCGGTCGGGCATTGAATGTGCAAGGCCTATTGTGTTTAATGCTATTTTCACTATGAAATGTGCGCTGAAGGCATTTCATACGAAAACTTTTCCTGCCAGAGATCTAGCTAGACGTTAGTTCAATCCCATGCAAAGTGAAGAAGCTGGAAAAGCGATTGTTTGCCATGAATTATGGGGCTAAATGGGTCAAACGCGCATGCATAGCACACAATGAACACCCGACTGGGTATGTACACACCTACGGCCCTAGTACACAACTTCGTACATCTGTACAACGCGTACAAGGACTACTGTACAGGTCTACTCTCCATATAACGTAATCTCTGGGACCACGGAAAAAATATGTTATATCGAGAGTTATTTTATGAAGAAAACCGTGTGTAAAATACAAGATGTACCTCAAAATGAAGGGTATTACAAGGCGGGTTCAACCGTGCAAACATTATACACACTGCACCACCATCGACATCAGATACCATCAATGCCGCAGAATATAATGCACAATAGGACTAAACTGGCTAGCTACGGCTACAGCTTGATTGTACCGCGCACGTGAATCTACGTTGTATCGAGAGTGCACACGTCGGGGACCGCGCCGTAGGATGCGTTATGCCAAGGTTTACGTTATGTAGGAACAAACTGGCCTAAACTGCCTAGATACAGCTACCGCTGGATCGTACCGTGCAAGTGAATTTAGGTTGTATCGAGAGTGCGCACGTTTGGGACCGCCGTAGCGTGTGTTATGTAGAGGTTTATGTTATGTAGGATTATGTTGTGTAGAACAAAATTTGTATGGGAGTGATGCTGTTTCGGCGCGGGATTTGATTTTTTATGTACTAGCAAGGTTTATGTACAAGTGAGAGTTGTTATATCGAGAGCAGACCTGTATTGCCGTGTCCATAAAGACAAAACAGCCAGGTCCTGAAGCAGTGCCTGATTCCCCTACCGCTAAGGTAGTTCTGGCACTCAACCAGCGCATTCAGGATGGTGATCTCTCGCCCCAAGAAACACATTCTGCAGTCAAACACTGCGAGTTTAGGCATCAAATGCAAAACACCCACTACCGCACTTGTATTGTATTGTATTGTATTGTATTTATTTAAAAGGATTCTCCAAAAGCAAATGGATGCTTATCGCGGAAGTCTCCCTCATAAATGTTGAGATGCCTGGCATGGGTGACGGCATGAAACACTCTGCCACCAATTCCAACTGTTTCACATACTTGCCGCATGTTTCAGCCAAGCGAAGAAATCTCCAATTTGCGCTGCCTGTGCCTCGGCGGAAATCAAAATACGTTTTTTCACATGCAAAAGCTCCAACGCAAACTACTCCACTGCAAACTGTTGAAAATTGCTTGGCTCGTTGTTGGCCTTCTGCTCGTTTCACTCCGTATCGAACGCATCTACGAGGAAGCTGACTGCTAGTATGCTGTTGTGGCCCTGGACGTTTCTCTCTCTATAAATGAATGAAATCTGTTGCGTCAACCGTTGACAAGTCTGGTTCACACCAGGCCGATTCATAGGCCGATAGACATGTAAGAGTTGTGCGAAAATTGGTGAAGATCGTCGCGAAAATCGCCTAACTGATTAGAAGCCAAGTTTTCACTTCAAATCAGAAGATTTGGAACAGTTCACGTTTCTGGTCCTGCTCTGCACAAACTGCTGCAACGAATCGTACCATACCATATACCATATAACATATCGTACCATCTTTGCCAACACCCGCTTTGAACGGCTGGTTTCATTCCTTCCAGAGTTTCTGTAACATAGTTACGAATTGTTATGGCTAATTTCTACAGTACGCAATTGTTGTAACCCTTCTTCTTCTCAATCTATATGTTATAATTTTGCAGATATATTCCCAGTAACCCATGAACGGAGACCCCTCGACTTAGGCCTCGGCCTTGGGGAAGCCATAAATAAATAAAATGCTCAGTGGTTAGAGCATCGCTAGCTACAAGCAAAGTTCCCTGGTTCGAGTCCTGGTGGTGACAGTCAATTTTTCTTCAGACTTTTCCCGTTTGTCTCTTTCCCTCAAACCAGTTAATATTTTATGACTTTTGAGTAGCTTCTGGTATGATAGTTTAGAATTAGTAGTAGTAGTAGTAGTAGAATTTATTAATTCACTAGGGAACTCCCAACAGGCGTTGCCTTTTTACTGGGAACCCTAGGAATGACTTGGTGCTTGTGACAAATGCAGAAAGGGGCTTAGCTTGACGACATCCAGGTGGAAGCATGTTCCATCTGTCTGCTGCCAAAAATGAAATAGCATTCAGGTCGTAACGAGACGTAGCTCTGGGTACAGAGCGGCTGAAGCTTGACCGCGGGTAGCAGCATTTGTGCGGCATGATGCAGAGCGGGGGGTAAATATCGTGCTTTAAAGAGGACTGGTGCAACGAGATAGACACCTAAAAACAAACACAAACAGCTTCAAGTTTGATGTGCTTGTGTGCGTTTTGTGGTAGGTTTTGTTTTCCATTCTCCGACTTTTTTCGTTGCTGTTGGTCGGATTGTGACTTTGTGTAGCTGCTCTTGTTTTTCTGGATTACTGTTGCGTTTTCTATTGTTTTTCCCTTTTTTATTTTTCATTTTTTTGCGCACTTCACATCTTTTCAAAGCATTCGTCTAGGGATTGAGTTGAATCTTTTACACAACCTTGTTAAGTTGGCCTTAAATTTCTTTGGATAAGCCTTTTCAAATTTTCAATTTGAGTTCATCGTCGAGTTTCATCCCTTATATCTTAGTTTTTCTTCCTTTTGTCCATGACGATTGTCGTATTGCTGTAATAAACCCATTTTGCGTAGAGATACAGTAAAACCTGATGTAAGCGACCTCTGGATGTCAGTCCCTCAAGAGTCCAAACCTACATGATTGTATGAATTGTTTTCGTCAACTTCAAGAAAACGAGCCACGAGGCACTTCCTCCAACATGCAACATGCGAAAATTTACATCCAAAACGGGCCACAACTGTATTAGGAAACGCTCGAACTCTTTTGGATACGAACCGCAATTCGTAAATTTATGAGACAACTTCACGTCTTCACATGTACGAAGCATTGTGTGAGCACGACTGCCACGTTTCTGCGTGCCCTATGTGAATCGATTATCGAGGCTTGTAGAGCTTGCAAATGGAGTTCACGGATTGGCTAAGAGCGACACAAGAATATGTTCATACATGGGACTAGATGCCTTTAATCTCCATGAGTACATTCCTTTTGTATGGACATACTAATTACAATCCTTATGTGGATTGGGCTATTCTGGATGAAGCGAATAACAGACACGATCCTGACGACTCCTGATTGGCAAGGACCTTACTGGCAGTGGAAAAACGCAGAGCTGAGCTATCACGTGACGAGCTCAATTTGATTATGCACAGCACATCTGCAGTGTATCCTGCCCAACTCCTATCAATGTCTACCTATATTCGTGAAAAAAGCTGACCGTTGGTCTCGCACACTTTCCTGTTACATAGTGTGACGTCATTGATTACAAGTTAATAACTCAGCAACCTTATACAGTTTCCATGCTCCCTATCATGACATGTCACATGCAGTGGCATGTCCGTATTTACCTACTGACCCGCTAATGTTTCTCATATCTTGATTTTGATTGTAAGGGTATAAGTCCCATCCCTCACACTAACAGGTCAACAAAAAGGCATCTTTCGGTCATTGAGGAGGGTTGGTTTCGAAAAACCAGGTTTGAAGCTCAAAGTAGAGCTACTGCTAGCTCACCGTATAGCAGCAATGATAAATGCATTTGAAATAGCTACATGTAGATACAGTGTAAAACAAGTAAGTTAGTTGAGTGAGAGGACCAGATCGGTAGGTACGATATGGTTATGGTGTGATTAAGGCGGATTGGGAGAGATAGTAGGTAAAGAAGCAGTGATGCAACAAATGGTGGTTTCTTCGAACGATTATTCCCTCGAAGGTTGCTTTGGCAAACGAACGAATATTCTAGACTGTTGTGCCTCTATCACTTCACTCAATCAGACGCAACAGTCATGTTAAAAACAGACAACGTGGATAGTAAATATCCACTGGTTAAAGAGCCACGTTAACCAAAGACCAAGCTTCACAGTTCTCAGAACAAGTTTTCTTCCCTCTCGTCCCTCTAATCCTGAACACTGCATGCAACGTTCTGCACGCGCTGAGGGCACCCTCCCCACTAATTCGCCTGGATTTCCATGTCCACAACAGTTGTATTCAGCCACTTGGCACGCCACTGTGGTGACGTCAGTTATCCAGAACTACCTTGTGCGTAACATTTTGATATGTGAACGCAAGATGGCTGTGTACACGAACATGTGGCTTCAATTATCCGTTGCTCGCCCCAGCGGGAACAAGGGCTGATGCCGAAGTCTACCCACCGGCTGTTGGGCACCGTTCTTGCTCGTGTTACCCCAAACCCCTGACCCTGGCTCCTTTGAACAACAATATCGAACTCTTTATCGTTCGTTTGGCTTTCCAAGTGTTTATTTTAGTGGATGTTGCAAGACAAGTGAAGAGCTGAGGAACAGGCTATGCAGGAAGCAAAGAGTCGAAAGGCGACAAACTAATAAAGAATTAACGGCTATAACGCCAGGACGTACAACACACCTGTCCAACACAAAGACAAGGACACGGTGGACGAATTACTCTCAGACACTCACTCCAAGAGCCTCACTGCCTGACACGACGTACACCACCCTTGCTCCACATATCCATCGCATGCGCAACACTCACCTGGCAATCGCCCACACACTGACGGAAGTAGATTCTTACCATCCAACAACGCGTATTCTCGCAAGCCCCACTTGCAATATACAATATACATGTACGTCACACATCACACCATACTCACACGTACATGTACACTAGACCGTGTATGGCATACGGCATTGGTACATACAAGACGAATTATACGACAGCATGCATAAATAAGAAAGGGTTCAAATGTTCCGGCCACTTCCACCACGGCCACAGGCTCTACTGCCATCTCTGGGATATGTCGCCAAGCACAATCCTCTCCCGCCCGGTCCAATAATCACCGCGACTTGTGTCCAGGCTTGGTATACCAATCGCACCACCAATAGTTAGACGAGACAAATTTGGACAGGCAGCCACTAGCGCCTCAGCACTATCTCTACTGCCATCTCTTGGATATGTGCAGTCAGCGTCCATCGAATGTGAGCGATACACATATGAGAAGTCACGGAGAAACGGGAAACTTGCGGCCATCTTAACAAATACATCACACGGCGCTGCGGTTCTCCAGTGAGATGTATCCAGGTGACAGAACTTGTTCTCTAGACGCGAGAAGTTCTCAAAGAACTTCGCGTCATACGTGTCTTCCGTTAGGATCATGTCTATTTTAACAGCAACACTCAGCTGCGTGATCCGGTATTGTTTTGCAGGATTTTGATTAACTCGTCTGATTGAAGATGGACAAAGAAATCACCAGTCAGCACTAAGCATATGAGATAGTGATGGGTGGTGACATCGACCGGGAACCCATCATACATTAAGTTAACTTCAAGACACTACGCTGGGTACCATGTTGCACTGCGCGGAATGCCGCTAGGTATGCAAGCAGGTGGAATGTTGCACCACGGTGATCGAGAGAATTCTTTTGCGAAATCCTCGACCTCAGAGGAGTATACTCGAAGGCTTTGCAACTTTCCGCCATTGTCTCTTATTCGTTGGAGCAGCTCTTTAGTTGCAGGACCCGCATCATTAAACATGTCACACCGTCCGACACAATTGATTTCGAGTGTAGACTTGGCTGCTAATGACACCACTGTGGCCATTGCCGTGTCCGTAAAGGCAAAACAGTCAGGTCCTGAAGCAGTGCCTGATTCTCCTACCGCTAAGGTAATCCGAACATGCCGTAAGTTCTGGCACTCAACCAGCGCATTCAGGATGGTGATGTCTCGCCCCAAGAAACACATACTGCAGTCCAACACTGCGAGTTTAGGCATCAAATGCAAAACACCCACTACCGCACTTGTTGAGATGCCTGGCGTGGGTGACGGCATGAAACACTCTCCCACCAATTCCAACTGTTTCACATACTTGCCGCATGTTTCAGCCAAGCGAAGAAATCGCCTTTTTGCGCTGCCAGTGCCTCGGCGGAAATCAAAATACATTTTCTCACACACAGTACCTTTATATCCAGCGGCGACGTTCGCGAATTGCGAACAGACGGTTGCTAGGTGATGAACGTAATACCATCCATCGGATAATTTACTGAATATCAATGCCCATATTCCATCCGGTAGTCTGGGCGGTCGTGGCGTGGATGCCGACATGTGCTAAGTTGTCTACTGGCGGACGCGACCCATAACGACTTTTCTTCTTCCTGCCTGCATCGCTTGTCAACTGTTGACGGGAATCTTCGTTGCAAACACTCGCGGCTTTACTGCAACCAGTGACTGCTCCACCGCAAACTGCTCCACTGCAAGCTGTTGAAAACTGCCCTGCTCGTTGTTGGCCTCCTGCTCGTTCAACTCCGTGCCGAACGCATCGTCGAGGAAGCTGACTGCTGTTGTGGCCCTGGACTTTTTCTCTCTATAAATACCTGGAATCTGTTGCACCAACCGTTGGACAAGTCGGTTTCACACCAGGCTGATTCATCGGCCCATGGACATGTAAGAGTTGCACGAAAACTCATGAAAATCGTCGCGAAAATCGCGTAACTGTTATCATTAGAAGCCAAGTTTTCACTTCAAATCTTAAGTTTTGGAACAGTTCACGCTTCATGTCCTGCTCTGGAGGAACTGCTGCGACGAATTAGAAATACAGTAAGACCTGATGTAAGCGAGCTCTGGGCTTAGCTACCACATGCTCTTAACGACCCTTTTCCCTTGCACGGACAGTTCCACACAGAAACTGTGGGACCTGGTTCTAAAGACCACCTGGCTTTAACGACCAATTTGGCTTGCACCGTGAGGTGGTCGCTTAAACCAGGTTTTACTGTATATGAGATGCAGGGAGCTTGCAGAGCCTTCGGGCAGACTACTGTGAGGTTGAGGATTTCGCTAAACCAGGGTACAATGTGCCACCAGCTTTTTTTCACACTTCGCCATCGCCAGCCACTAGCTATGCAACTCTGTTGTTGTGTGCTGTTTTGTGCGGGCGGAGCACAAAGACGAGCGGCATTCGGTGTAATGCAAGATGGTATCCAGCGCAGTGGGTTGTAGTAAATTTACCGCATTTTAAAGTTGCAGGTGCACAGCCTTTCGCCTCTGTTTGTTTGTTTGTATATTATAATTATTTGAACTCGCAAGTTCAAACAAGCACCAGTGCTCAATGACAAGGCAGCGAATATAATGTTTGGCGTGCATACTGCCATTCACATTTGTGCATTGAGCACTCTACTTCGAGCTGCCTAAACCGGCCTTGTTTGAGTGACCAGGATATATCATTCAATGGGATCAGGACATACATTATGTAGACTCTGCAACAGACGAAAGAAACCACTACCAGAATCTCCACCGCACTGGCACTTACTCTGACCACGAGGTCCGGAAAGCGAAAGCGCTTGGATGTCAGCCCCTCAAGAGTCGACTTCAAGAATACGAGCCACGAGGCACTTCCTCTAACATGCAACATGCGAAAAATTAAATCCAAAAACGGGCCACATCTTTATTAGGAAACGCTCAAACTCTTTTGGATACGAACTGCAATTCGTAAATTTATGTGACAACTTCACGTCTACACGTGTACGAAGCATTGTGTGAGAACGACTGCCACGTTTCTGCGCTTTGCTGACGCATTGACGCGTGCTCATGGTCGCAGTGTGAGCTCGCCCTTACTCACAAAACTGTAATGCTACTTGCGTTAACTCGACCATCCCGGTCGGTTAATTTAGCAAATCTGGAAATTAATTTCAACACTTCTCTCCAGAAGGTGTAACCTTTCAAACAGGTGCCCTCGCATAACTGTCTCGACAATCGCGACCTCTGACTGAAATCTTCTTTGCTAAATTTCCGGATGAGGCTAAACTCTGCCCTGTTAAAACCTTGATGGAATACGAACAAAGAACCAAGTCTCACCGTTTTATTATTCTGGTGAGACTCGCGTATTCCTTGCGACCATTCTACCTTACAAGGCGGTGACCTCCTCCACGGTCTTAAGGTGGCTTAAATTCTGTCTCTCACAAGCAGGTATTGATGCATCTATCTTATTAACATAAGACTGTATTTACAGCCATTTTATGACATTAGACTGTATTCACAGCCACTATTATACTGTAGTGAGCCTATCTCTTAGTCTGAGTATCTCCAGCGAGCTGCATTACATCTTCAAGGCACACTCCACAAGGGGTGCATCTGCCTCGGCCGCTGCCGGGGTCGGGCGTCACAACTAAGGAAATCCTGAAAGCAGCTGACTGGACTAGCCAGTCTGTCGTCCAGAAATGTTACTATAAGCCTGAACATGATAATTATCTCATTTGCCAATGCGGTATTATGCCGCCAAATGATGCTGTCAACCACTGACAGTAGAGCTACAAAATCATGATGATATGGGGACAGAGCATTCTGAAATATAATTGCAGAATGGCTAAGACTACGCAGTGGTTTCCGGTAATTCAAGATTATACGATGAATGCGATGTCAAACATACCAACGTCCCACCCGTGCCCCTCCCCCCTTATGTTCCCTCTTTTTCTGCACGATTGCCTTGTTTGTGAGTTATCACCTCTTTTCGGCACCATTGCCTTATGCTCTATTTATGTGCATCATTGCGTTCAGAAACGCTGTGTTTTTGTTCTCGCATCTTCTCTTTACATTTTCCTCCAGAAACGCTTTATCTGTAATCGTCAGGGAAATCTTGCATAACAACTAAACTATCGCAATCCGACATCATCATTATTCATTTTTCTCATATCTTTCTCATTCATATTCATATCGTAGATTTCTCGTTTTTGGTAGGAATCGGAGTATCCGGTGAGAAGACAGTATTGCCTGTGCCCTGAGCGAATTGAAAGAAAAGAATACAACAGCAACATGTTCTCCAACGTTTGCAATACAAAAGACCAATTGGCTGAAGGTAACACGGGCTATTTTATACAAGCATGCGCATGAAAACGCACAGAATAAAATAAAACAATTATTCACTACAAAAGAAGCTGTCACATGATAGCAAACTAGGCCAAACACGTAGATATATTCGACATCGCATTATTCAATAGCTGGCAAACACCGCGTGGTCTAAGTCAATTACACCCACACCAGAGATGAAGGCGCCGGACATCAATACGGTGTTGTACGGTATACGGATGTCGTATGGCATGTCGTACAACAGTACGATGAAATTGAGTGAGAAAGCAGCGACTGCTTGGGAGCGATGTACATTACAACAGACAGTCAGGTCAAGTTTCTGAAGATCAGTAGCGAGTGCTATCCCGTACATGATGTTACAATTACGAAAGCATAGACAGGATGCGCATTAAAGGAGACGCACGTTGCTGAAGACCAGTAGTCATTGCTGATAAGGTGCAGAAACTACAACAAGGTCAGAAAGTTCGGTTATAGGCCATTCACACGACGTGTAAACATTTGCACGTGTGTAACCAAGATAACACTGGCAAACCGTGATCCAGTTCACACGGTGCAGGGCAAACTTTGCAACCGTCAATGTATCCATAGTGACCTCCTGAAAATGCCGGGAAATATTCAATTTTGAATTTTCCCTTGTTCAAGCACTGCATTTGCAGTACGCACTTTCAACAACCGACACTTTTCCTGGCGTGCAAAGATAATCGCGAGCAAACGGGCCTCGGCCAAGATAAAAAATCAGTTGCACGCGGGTGTCCAAGTTTATCGTGTCCGAGTAAATATCCTTGGAAACAGTACGATAAAAGTAAGTTTGGCCGTCGTGTGAATGGCCTATAAAGGAGCTACGTTATTATCATTATTAAAAGCATGTCCGCGTAGGTGGCGGGGGTGCCACTTTCGCTTATGCCATTCAGGATTGATGTCTGAAGAGTAATACGATACAATGAAATGACAGAAGTGACGTCAACAAAAGCCGTTAGCAACAACACAATATGACTAATGGAAAACTTCATCCAAAGTATAAAATATAATAGGATATGCATACAACATGTCTGGTCAGTCCTGTTAGGTGGGGCGGGCTCCACGCCATGCCTGTCGGTCCGCTGCCATTGTGCGACATGTAGAAAGGAAAAGAAGGAACACACCAAAAGTGGATGAAGTGAGAGAAAATAACAATCCGCACAAAATTCTGCAATTTCTGTTGCCTAATTCATAATCAAACTGATTGAAACTTTTTGCAGTACAATGATGTAGCCAATCAAGGGGAAAAAACATTTCCATCTGGTCTAATAACATTAACGATAAGCTAGGCAAAAAAAGCATAGCGTAAGGCCCTAAGCTTCCAAGTTCTCTCGTGATATAACGAATTTGTTGCTCGAGATTTGAGGTTCGCTGGAACCGTACCAAGAGGCCATTATTACCTGTTTGGACGAAGATATCCCAAATTGGAGCAATTCGTGACGTATGTGAATCGATTATCGAGGCTTGTAGAGCTTGCAAATGGAGTTCACGGCTTGGCTAAGAGCGACGCAAGAATATGTTCATACATGGGACTAGATGCCTTTAATCGGTGGTGATTGGACCCACCACCGTCCTCCAGAGTCTGCGGGCCAGACGGACGGTCGCAGGGCTGTCCTCTCTCTACAAGGTAGTTAACTGCAAGGGCCCACCCCGTCTGACACGCATGCGCCCTGCCCCAAAACCACGGGTCGATACTGTTCGAACCCGCCAGCAGCATCATGCTCAGCGCCAGCACCGGGAACAGCTCTTAAACACCACCCCTGGCACCAGTCCCGATTACCTTCGACGTTCCTTCCCGTACTGTTTCCTTGAATTGTGGAACAGCCTCTCCGAGGACGTCTTTCCCCGTCTGGCCAATCACTCTCCACTCACAGCTTTTAAAAAAGGTGTGAACAAACACATTTCAGACCAGCCATGGTCTTGGGACGTGCTTTGAAGCCCATCATGCTGATCGTCTCACTGTTCTTTTCAGATCGCACCTCTCGATTTGGGGATGTGCATTGAAGCACCCCATACTAACGGTCTATACTGTCCTCTCTTGGTCACCACTCTCCCTATTACCTTTATTGTAAGTACAGGTTCCTGCACGAGTACGAGGGCAGTACCGAGGAATCCAGCCCGCGCCGAGATAGCGGCAAGAGCTGGATGAACAGCGGCACTGGCCGAGTATAAGTGACTGGAACGTGTTTCCCGTGTGCACCCAAGCCAAATAAAGAGATACATGACAGACACACCTGCATTGTGTTTTGTGATTGTTTTCTGGTACAGTTTTTCTAGTAGTCCATAGTGCTTTTTTTCTCGCGGTGCCATTGACATTGCCGACTGGGCATCGGGCATTCTGGCTGTTCTGTTCCTACGGATTTTTCCCACGTCTTGATCGGAAACCTCGGCAAATTGCGCGGATCCTGCAGGTTGCTGAGCATTGCGCGCTTTGGTTGAGGCTCATCCAGCTCGTCCAAGATCTCCTTCGCGAGCGACTCCGCAATAAAAGTTTCCGTCTCTTCCTCAACTTTTCGGAGGAACTCATTCAGACGCCAATATCGTTTAACAAAGGGGCTTCTTTTCTCCCAGTTCCAGATCAAATGTTGGTGCGCCATGGATCATGATGATGACAGTTGTGGTTGCAAACAGTCGCTCTTCTGCTTTAGTTGTTTTATTAGTAACCAATGAAAGACCTTGAAGTAGAGAGTCAGTCCAGTGGCTACTGCCCTACGCTACGGGCAGTGGAATCCGTTCCTGCCCGTCGTCAAGTGACGACGGGCAGTGGAATCCGTTCCTGCCCGTCGTCACTTGACGACGGGCAGTGGAATCCGTTCCTGCCCGTCGTCACTTGACGACGGGCAGTGGATCCAGTTCCATCACCTTTGAGCAGGCAGGACCGCGCTTTCCAGCGCGCGCTGTTTGATCTGTCATTGGGCAACTCCAAGGCGACAATCACGTGACATACGGGAATTACCATTCACGTTTGCGCTTCAGATTTTCTTCCGTTTTTGTCTCTTGGTGCGTTACCGGCATGGCGATACTGAGACCTAATGGTCAGTGGAGTGCCTGTAGCCTCACCAGCACTGTTACTATCTGTGACTGTGGCGACCACCATTCAATAGAGAGGTTCCGCACAACGTAAAGTTGAGCAACTTTACGTTAGTGGGCGGGAAAAACCCGTGAATTCGCGAGTTTGCACTCCACTTACGGAAAGTTGACTACGGAGAGTACGTAGATAGGGCTCTGATAACGTACTGTAGCTGGTCCGTAAGTGGATTGGGGTACAAATTTATGACTCTCTCCCCAGGTCGATCTGGTCGTACAATGCCGCGTTCGGAGTTGTCAAGGGCAGCTACGTGATTTGAAAACTCCGTATGGCGGAACCCAGATGCGCATGCAGTTCCGACTTTCCGTAGATCGACTACGTTTTTTACTAACGTAATTACGTTATGCGGAACCTCTCTAATGTCTCGTCCTCTCCTAACCGTCCCCCAACTCTCTCTCTCAGCTCTCTTTTTATCTGTCTTTTCTTACTCTTTTTTCTTTGTCAGCTTTCCTGGTGGCTATGTGCTTTTTCAAGTAAATAAAAAATAATAATAATAATAATCTCCATGAGTACATTCCTTTTGTATGGACATGTGTACATTGGGCTATTCTGGATGAAGCGAATAACAGACACGATCCTGACGACTCCTGATTGGCAAGGACCTAACTGGCAGTGGAAACACGCAGAGCTGAGCTATCACGTGACCAGCTCAATTAGATTATGCACAGCACAACTGCAGTGTTTGCTGTCCAACTCCTATCAATGTCTACCTATATTCGTGAAAAAGCTGACCGTTGGTTCCGCACACTTTCCTGTTACTTAGTGTGACGTCATTGATAACAATTTAATACCTCAGCAACATTATACTGTTTCCATGCTCCCTATCATGACGTGTCACATGAAGTGGCATGTGCGTATTTACCTACTGACCCGCTAATGTTTCTCATATCTTGATTTTGATTGTAAGGGTATAAGTCCCATCCCTCACACTAACAGGTCAACAAAAAGGCATCTTTGGGTCATTGAGGAGGGTTGGTTTCGAAAAAACAGGTTTGAAGCTCAAAGTAGAGCTAATGCTAGCTCACCGTAGAGCTGCAATGATAAATGCATTTGATATAGCTACATGAAGATACAGTGTAAAACAAGTAAGTTAGTTGAGTGAGAGGACCAGATCGGTAGGTACGATATGATCATGGTGTGATTAAGGCGGATTGGGAGAGATAGTAGGTAAAGAAGCAGTGATGCAACAAATGGTGGTTTCTTCGAACGATTATTCCCTCGAAGGTTGCTTTGGCAAACGAACGAATATTCTAGACTGTTGTGCCTCTATCACTTCACTCAATCAGACGCAACAGTCATGTTAAAAACAGACAACGTGGATAGTAAATATCCACTGGTTAAAGAGCCACGTTAACCAAAGACCAAGCTTCACAGTTCTCAGAACAAGTTTTCTTCCCTCTCGTCCCTCTAATCCTGAACACTGCATACAACGTTCTGCACGAGCTGAGGGCACCCTCCCCACTAATTCACCTGGATTTCCATGTCCACAACAGTTGTATTCAGCCACTTGGAACGCCACTGTGGTGACGTCAGTTATCCAGAACTGCCTTGTGCGTAACATTTTGATATGTGAACGCAAGATGGCTGTGTACACGAACATGTGGCTTCAATTATCCGTTGCTCGCCCCAGCGGGAACAAGGGCTGATGCCGAAGTCTACCCACCGGCTGTTGGGCACCGTTCTTGCTCGTGTTGCCTCAAACCCCTGACCCTGGCTCCTTTGCACAACAATTTCGAACTCTTTATCGTTCGTTTGGCTGTCCAAGTGTTTATTTTAGTGGATGTTGCAAGACAGGTGAAGAGCTGAGGAACAGGCTATGCAGCAAGCAAAGAGTCGAAAGGCAACAAACTAATAAAGAATTAACGGCTATAACGCGAGTAGGTACAACACACATGTCCAACACCAAGACAAGGACACGGTGGACGAATTACTCTCAGACACTCACTCCAAGAGCCTCACTGCCAGACACGACGAACACCACCCTTGCTCCACATATCCAGCGCATGCGCAACACTCACCTGGCAATCACCCACACACTGACGGGAGTAGATTCTTACCATCCAACAACGCGTATCCTCGCAAGCCCCACTTGCAATATACAATGTACATGTACGTCACACATCACACCATACTCACACGTACATGTACACTAGACCATGTATGGCATACGGCATTGGTACATACAAGACGAATTATACGACAGCATGCATAAATAGGAAAGGGGTCAAATTTTTGGGCCACTTCCACCACAGCCACAGTCTCTCCTGCCATCTCTGGGATATGTACAGTCAGCGTCCATCGAATGTGATAGATATACATATGAGAAGTCACGGAGCAACGGGAAACGTTCGGCCATCTAACGAACTGGCAACGTCAAGGAACTGTTATGGACACCTGGCTGCTTCTTGCGTGTACTGCACTGCTGGTGTGATCCAAGAATAGTGTGGATAATGAGAGCTGGTGACGTCTAGACACTGTTCTGGACACCTGGCTGCTTCTTGCGTGTACTGAACTGCTCTCACGATCCAAGAATAGAGTGGATAAGGCGAACTTGTAACGTCTGGGAACTGTTATCGTCAACTGTGTGCTTCTTGCCTTCACTGTACTGATGTCGCGATCCAAGGATATTGTGAATATTGCGAACTGGTAACGTCTAGGAATTGATATCGATAACTTGCTGCTTCTTGCCTGTACTACGCTGCTGTCATGCAGTGCGTCCAGTAGAAAGCATACGAACATGATCTGCTCAACAACGTCTGGAATCGGGTCTCGTTGTGGCGCTGGTGTATCTCCCTGATCGATGGAGATGAGGTCATAGCCTCCTTGAAATAACAACTGGTTGGCCAGGGTCCACTGAATACGAAATAACATAGTCCGGGAAGAGGAGGTTTGGCGGAGGCCACGCTCGGTCGGGTCAAGATGCAAGTACTTCTACGACAGCATGCGTAAATAAGAAAGGGGTCAAATGTTCGTGACACTTCCACTACAGGCTCTACTGCCATCTCTGCGATATGTACAGTCAGTTTCCATAGAATTTGAGCGATATACATATGAGAAGTCACGGAGCAACGGGAAACGTTCGGCCATCTTAGCAAACTCGTCACACGGTGCTGCGTTCTCCAGTCAGATGTATCCAGGTGACAGAACTTGATTTCTAATGTTCGTGACACTTCCACCACGGCCACAGGCTCTACTGCCATCTCTGGGATATGTACAGTCAGTTTCCATCGAATGTGAGAGATATACATATGAGAAGTCACGGAGAAACGGGAAACGTGCGGCCATCTTAACAAACTCATCACACGGCGCTGCTGTTCTCCAGTGAGATGTATCCAGGTGACAGAACTTGTTCTCTAGACACGAGAAGTTCTCAAAGAGCTTCGCGTCATACTTCCATTTCGACAGGAACACGCGTCTGCGTGATCCGGGTATCGTTTTGCTGGATTTCAAGTAACTCGTCTGATTGAAGATGGACAAAGAAATCACCAGTGAGCACTAAGCGTTTGAGATAGGGATAGGTGCCAGAGGTGGTGACATCTACAG
The DNA here is from genome assembly GCF_964019385.1 of Sycon ciliatum. Classification (NCBI taxonomy): domain Eukaryota; kingdom Metazoa; phylum Porifera; class Calcarea; order Leucosolenida; family Sycettidae; genus Sycon; species Sycon ciliatum. Next base: position 23,859,998 of record NC_088651.1, on the reverse strand, counting down.
GGAAACTCATGCAGTAAGTTGACTTCAAGGAACCGCCCTGGGTACCATGTCGCACTGCGCGGAATGCCGCTCCGTATGCAAGCAGGTGGAATGTTGCACAATGGGGATCGAGTGAATGGCATTTGGCACAACGGTGAACGGTGATCGATTGATTCACACAACCCATCCGCTGAGAAAAATGATAGTGCAATAACTACACATCTTATTATCATGTCCCCTTCTTGCCTGAATGCAGTATGTAAGAAAGTTCCAGAGCGCTTCTAGATTCAACCGCGGGCGCGCAGCAAATGTCATGTATTGATCTGAAGAGTAATGGTACGAAAGGCCTTATCAGATTTTCAACTAGCTTTGGCTCTCCGTGTGCTAGTATGTTTCCCTCCGACTAAGTCTCTATTTATTTATGTGAGCCTATCTGCAATGACCACCTGCCACCTGCTTACAATAGCCTCCTACCACTTGCTTACAACAATCACCTGTCACGTGTTTCAAAAAGACATTATTAAGTGTGTTTACACCATGGAATGGTCGATACAGACAACCTCGACCAAAGACTTGTGAATTGTGTAAGGAAAGAGCTGGGAATTTATAAAGGCCTTAGAAATTCTCCACGGGCAGACAAAACCTAACGAATCTCACCTCCTGCTCTTCGCCGGTCGTTTCAGGTTCGTGCCGCGCCCCAGGATCGTGCATGGGAGTAGTCTTGTACTGATTGATCAACAATATTGCCAAGGCTTCGTCGTCGTTGTGGTGACATTCTAAGCATCTAATTATTATAGGCCCACAGCACTGGTGCATGCCCCTTAAAAGCTCTCCTAGATGCTGTGTGTTGCTGTCTGATGATCGCCACAGGCGTGAAACTCTTGAGTCACAGCCAATCCAAGCTCCGTATCCCATTCTATTCTTTTTGTAGCTCTCCTAGATCCTACTCTGTAAACTTTTCTTGCATTGCACGACTATCAAATTCGTCAAATAAAACGATAATTTTTGGAATTTTCTTTTTTCATGCCAAAGTGATATCTACCTATCCAACTTCCATCATGGAAATTTTGGTGCCCATCTGAAATGTATATGTGCCATAAATAAGCATACATTGCGCACATGTCACAGCATGCCTGGTATCAATGACACTAAGGATTTGAAGACCTGCCCAAACTCCAAAAAACATGGGACACCAAGTGGAGACAAAGCTTAAAAGGTGTGGAAGTAATACAAAAAGGACGAGCACTTGTGTTCTAATTAGGAGATCCAAGAAATAAGAAATAATTGATCTATGTATCTCATCTCATTTCGTCACGCAACACGAATTTCCATATCCTTCATGTTGGGCATGAGTCTGTGACTATTTTCGCTGGGCTGGAAAACGTCACATCTTACCAAGACAGTCCGTCATACTCTCTCCAATCACCTACGCCAGCATGAACGAAATCCCTTCACGTAGCTCGTAGTGTTGTGCCAGATATCGATTGAGCTCCATTGGTCCCTTGCACGTAGGTCCAGCAGACTGCACATCGCTAAAAAGCGGCACTGATTCTTTGTCCGTGCTAGTCCATGTCACTCTCCTTCCCTGGTGTAGGTAGTGGTAGAAGGCACCACGGGACGATATGCTAGCAGGTAGAGTCAATGCATCGCTTCGTCGTGTGGCACTATTGGCCTTGAAATGAGGAGATTTTGGAATACAGTACGCCACGTCATGAACATTTGAAGGTAGCCGAAACAAAGTGAAACATCGCTGCAAGAGCCTACTCACTAGGCAGCGTGTCAGAATATAGTCGCAGCTTGTCAGAACAATAGTCGGACGGCTTGTATGCGTCTCCCCATAGCTATACTAGCCGCTCTCGTCATGTCCACGATGAGAAACACGGCCACTATGAATGAGCGAGTCTTCCTCGTCAAGGAGGGTTGGGCGCACAGGGAGATTGAGTGTCGTCCTGCTCACCTCCACATTCTCCAGAACGGTCCATTACGATCTCTGGCAGCGCCGCGAAATCATCACAACGATGAAAGAGGGAACACTGAAGAAGTGTTGCTCAAAAATAGAAAGGCCTCTTTCTTCTTCTCGACTGGCAAAAGGGTGCTCGAAAGTGAATATTTTCGCGACTGCGCTCGATTAGATTTTTGCCGACTGTGACGTTTTGGTGATTTTCTCAATTTGTTGGCAAAACGCTAAGCCACTTTTTACCTTGGCGCGGCTCATGTGGCGATAATCTTCTCAAATTTCGTTCAAACACTTGTTTGGCGGTCTGGTTCAAGTAGCGGGCGAGCAAAGACTGACAATGTCCGCATCTAGTGATACTAGGGCAGCTCGCAGGGCTAGACGATCGCTGTGCATGGCCCAGGTTTGTTCAGATGTCTGCAAGTCCGTGGCGGCGGGTCTGCAGAGCGACGCTGACAATTTGTTGGGATCTCAGTGATGTTGATGTCGACAGCGAAGCTGAATCGTCCCCGTCGTCTCCAGTAGCGAAGAGGCACAAGTTGTGGGCTAGTACATAATCATTAGGCGGCGAACCGGCTGCCTTACGACGTTACTTGCGTTCAGCTCTCATGAGTCGTCTGACACAGTCTTGGAAACGCAGGCGACGATCGAAAGTGTCACTGCCAGAATCCAAAGAGTATGCAAGTGCAACGCCGCCCAGAGCATCGTGTTGCTTTCCTGGAAGAACTTGGGCCATGCCTTTTATCTGATGTCGTTGACATGCTCAAGTCTGGGTGAACATCTTTAGTTCCGTTGTATTGTGCTCCGCCACAAAAGCCACTAAGTAATAGTTTGTCTCTTTGTGTCAGACTGTGCGAAAACTGTCTTTTTCTATTTCAAAGTACCTATTTTGAAAACGGTGTTTGGGGCACTTGTAGACTACTTTTCTGCCCTGTATCTCCTTCAAGAGGTCAAGTTAGGTCCCAAGAACTGTTTTCTGGAGGAAACCAAAATGAAAAATTTCACACTAAGACATGTTTTAGCTGGTTGTGGCCCATATCATGCACAGACATCGATAAACTGCCTATTTGAAGAAGTATCGCAGTTCTTGTCTGCCAATAAACAACAGACTAGCCAGCTATAATTACAGTTTGGATGTCGGAGACGCTGAAGACGCGATCCTGTGAACATATTGCACCAACTGCAATGAAGAAGGCCTTAGTAATCTGGATTTAGTACCATTCTCGTGTGGATAACTATCGCGTTGTGACCTAAGTCATGCGGACTATAACATGCCGTAGATGTGAGATAGTGAAGGTACGGAGATTGAACCTGACGACAGCAAACCAACGGTCGATTTCAACCACACAATCAGCATCATTCTGCACACCAGGAGAATCCAATACATATACATAATAGCTGACAACTCAGATGGTATAGATCCGATAACTTCCATCTTTCTTGTTTTCTTACTCTAATATTGGTATACACTATACATGTACTAGTGTAATCTCTATTCATATGTGTAATGCACTGTATTTGTTCCGGTGACTGGAGGTAGTTTATCATAGCACTGTTTTATGTCTTGGTTTTGTTGAAGATGGGCATTTTCCAGTTATAACTTGTTATGTACCGTATTAGTCAGCTCTTTCAGTGTTTAGCGGTGTGTCAGGGGTGGCTGCCTGTGTCGCGGGTCATTCCACAGACCGCAAAGGTGAAGTTCTCGGCAACAGAGCGACCCAGTAGGCAATTGGTCACCGATAAAATGCTGTCATTGGTATCACGGTGCACCACAATGGCATTATGGTGTGATTATCATTAAGTTATTCTGCAGCGAGTACTTGTCGTGTAGCTCGCGAGAGTTATTGCATATGGTCATTACGTGAATAAGTACTATCCGTACATTCAAGTTTCAAGTCCAGTCCCTTTTTTTGTAAATATGGGCTGGACACTTCAAGGGCCTGGTGACGTACTAATAGGGCTGAGTTGAGGCAAATGGTGTCATTGGCCGGGAGTGAAAGCCTTGCCCCACGCCTGCACCTGAAAAAAATGTTTCCAAAATAGTCAAATTCGACGCCTGCTGAGTATGGACCATAGCGAAACATGTCGTCTGACTGAAAACGCAATACACCATTGCATTGCCACGGCTAAGCGCAATTGTTAGGCTCACCACGCAGGTAGCGAAATGCCAAAACAAACGAGCCATAGACAGAAAACCATATTCCAAAATTGCCCACCATTGAGAATGCGCCTCAAAATGTACCCACAAACTGCCCAGTGCGAAAAATGAAAAGCCTTCTTTTGGACGACTTTTTTGAATCTGGCGCATGGACTGAATATTCAAATAGGATTTTCAAATGCAAGATCAAAACGTGAAGCTACTTGGAAGAATGAGTATGTATGCGAAGTTTATCGGGGAATGCATGCAGGGCGATAGTGCGGGTTTGAATCCAAGGTTATATCTTCTTTTTTAATGGAGAAATGAAAAATTATAACATCGCTATGCTTTATTGCCGAGGTCATCAAGGTGGTAGACGGTGTCGAATTACCCTCGAATACAAACAGAAAGTTTATTTCTTTCGCTCAGGGCCCTACGCAATGCTTTTGTGGCTACCTCATCATGAATGTTGTTCGAACAGATGGAAACGTTTTGCAATACAATGACGTAGCCGATCAGTTCGTTGTGGGATGGTTGGGAATTGTAGCCATTATTATTTTTCTGATTTTAGAGTTCGTATCGGAGCAGCCGTTCTGCAATTTAAAGTCAGCCGTCTTGGTCGACGTAAAACTCTATTTCCATACACAAGCTCGGGGAACCGATCAGTAGGTACAATTTATGGTGTGAATAGGGTGGATGGGAGAAAGTAGGTAAAGAAGCACTGATGCAACAAATGGTAGTTTCTTCGAATGAATATTCCCTCGAATGTTGCTTTGGCAGACGAGTGCATATTCTATACTCATCTGTTGTGCCTCAATCACTTCACTTAATCAGACGCAACAGTCCTGTTACCAACAGACCACATGACTAGTAAATATCCACTGGTTAAAGAGCAAAGTTGACCAAAGACCAAGCTTTACAGTTCGCAGAACAAATTTTTTTTTGAGCTGAGCAGGATGACTGTCTCGTGGGTTAAGGTAGCTGCCTGGTCGTATATTTCATATGGCATTCAATTGACCTTAACTTTGGTGTCTCTCAATGGATTAGAGTGACATTTCCACCACAACCTCCTGCCACTATGCTGGCCCTCAGGACATGTTTTAAAAGTTCTTGCGCCTCACTGACAGGCTTCCTAGGCCGCAAAAACTAAAAATTCCGGCATAGTACAACGGTGTGCGAGCCACCCAGGAGCCAAACAAATGCATTAACAATTTTTCACCGTTTTTGCCCATTCTGTCCGTGCGCGGGATCCAAACCTAAAAAAAGTCTAGAAACAGCCACGGCTAGTAGGATAGGGCCCCTCAACGTGGCCCTGGAATGTGTCACAAAGGCAGGAGTGTGCGTTCTCTCACAAACTCCCACAGACCCAAGTCAATTTTTGAATTTGTTTAGGTTTAGGGCGTGCTACGAGGTCGTACCTTTCATACAACATCCAGTGCTGCGACCTCTACAGCAAGCCATTTCCACAGCGCTGCTAACAACATCCAGGATACCCTTAAAAATCGGCAAAGACTACCACTCACGTTCCACTACTGCCTAGTACTGAATCCTACCTAACTTCTTGACACGACTCAAACTTGCCAAAGTCACTAAATCAACGTCATCTGCAATAATCAAGCCACATATCTGCAACGTCACGAGGGTGCTGGCAAAAGCCGTGCAGCACAATACGTGGCTAAAAAACGTGATGTTTTGGACTTGGAGCAAAATTCTGCACACTTTTGCGTGTTTCCCTGATACGACAAGTTGCGCACGGTCTGCTCACATTCAAATACAGTGCTGCCAACAAATGACAGCGTGCAACAACAAAATCTTTTCTTGCAAGGGCACATTTTCGGCCATAACTCTTGAAGGGCGGCTCAGATCGAGAACTAATTTTCAGAGATTTTGCAGCTGTTCTTGCTCTTTCAACTGATGTGGCCCTCGATATGAATTTACAAATTCCATTTTTCAGGGATTTTACGACCAGGCGGCCCCCTTAAGGGGGCAGCCTACCCATAAATTTCATATGGCATTCCATTGACCGTAACTTTGGTGTTTCTCAATGGATTTGAGTGAAATTTTGACCACACACTCCTGCCACTATGCTGGTCCTCAGGACATGATTTACAAGTTCTTGCGCCTCACTGACAGGCTTTCTAGGCCGGAAAAACTCAAATTTCCAGCATAGTGCCACGGTGTGCGAGCCACCCAGGAGCCAAACAAATGCATTTACAATTTTTTCACATTTTCGTGCTCATTCTGTTCGTGCGCGGGACTCAAACCTAGAACAAGTCCAGAAGCAGCCATGGGTGATGGGGCAGGGCCCCTCAACGAGGCCCTGGAATCTGTCATAACGGAACGAGTGGACGTTCTCTCACACACTCCCACAGACCCAAGTCAATTTTTGAATTTTGTTAGGTTTACCACGTGCTACGAGGTCGTACCTTTGATACAACATCCAGTGCTGGGACCTCCACAGCAAGCCATTTCCACAGCGCTGCATACCAAATCCAGGATACCCTCAGAAACCGGCAAAGACTACCACTCACGTTTCACTACTGCCTAGTACTGAATCCTACCTGACTTCTTGACACGACTCAAACTTGCCAAAGTCACTAAATCAACGTCAACTACAATAATTAAGCCACATATCTGCAACGTCACGAGGGTGCTGGCAAAAGTCCTGCTGCACGTGGCTCAAAAACCTGGTTTTTTGGACTTGGAGCAAAATTCTGCACACTTTCACGTGTTTCCATGATACGACAAGTTGCGCACGGTCTGCTCACATTCTAATACAGTGCTGCCAACAAATGACAGCGTGCAACAAAAAAATCTTTCCTTGCAAGGGCACATTTTCGGCCATAACTCTTGAACGGCCGGTCAGATCGGGACACACTTTTCAGAGAATTTGCAGCTATTCATGCTCTTTCAACTGACGTAGCACTCATTATGAATTTACAAATTCGGTTTTTCAGCGAATTTTTGGGTAGTCTGCCACCTTAAGCAATCATTTTGATGTGTGAACGCAATATAATATTATATATTTATATAATTATATACTCAATAAACATGTCAACAAACAATGGATCCCTCGTAATATTTTGCTGCAGGCATAGTCTTACTGAGTATACTCAATATATATATACTCAATCTGTTTTACTCAATCTGTTTTATATATAGGTACGCTCGGGCCTGATTGGAAATTTTTATTTCCATTGCTATCAGGTTCGGCCTCATTTCCTCTGTGCTGCGCTGATGAGTTCAAAAAGAACGAAACCGCATGCTGTCCGCAGATTGAGTATATACAGGTACATGTAGCTTCAATTATCTGTTGCTGGCCCAAGCGGGATAATGGTTGATGGCGAGGTCTGCCCACCGGGTGTTGGGCGCCGTCCTTGCTCGTGTTGATTCAAACCCCTGACCCTGGCCCCTTGGGCCTTGGCACAACAATATCGAGCTCATTTTGGCTTTCCAAGTGTGTATTTCAGGGGATGTTGCAAGACAGGTGAAATGAAGAGCTGAGGCACAGGCTATGCAGGGAGCAAAGAGACGAAAGGCGACAAACTAATAAACAATGAACGGTTATAACCAGGTCTCTTTATGGCATGGACGAATCGAAAAAACAAATGAGAAGCGAGCACGTACAACACACCTGCCCAAAACCAAGACAAGGACAATGTGGACGAATCACTCTCAAACTCTCACTCCAAGAGCCTCACTGCCAGACACGACGTACACCACACTTGCTCCACATATCCAGCTCATGCGCAACACTCACGTGGCAATCACCCACACACTGACGGAAGTAGATTCTCACCATTAAACAACGCGTATTCTCGCAAGCCCCACATGCAACATAAATATGTACATGTACGTCACGCGTCACACCATACTCACGCGTACAAATACACTAGACCGTGTATGGCAAACGGCATTGGTACGAGTATATACAAGACGAATTATGTGACAGCATGGGAAAAAAGGAGTCAAATTTTTCGTAACCCTTCCACCGCAATATGTGGTGGTAAGTGTGTTGGTTTGCGTAGTGAGTGGAACAGCAGCCAGCACCCCCGCGGGGCTTACGGAAAATATCACTGTTTTCACTGATTATTTAGATTTCAGCACATTGAGCCTAGAATGAGGGCGACGGCGACTCAGCCACTGGATAAGCTCCCTGACTTATAAATTTGGTCACCGTGCACAATGTGTACAAATTTAAGCGGCGATTGGCTCGAGTCAATGAAGGCAGTGAGAGTATGATCTGGAATGGACGTGTCGGTGTGTAGGCTGAAATTGTCTAGCCGAGTTAGTTCCCCCACACTTTCAAGCACGTCAACTATCTGAAGATTTGAATCCCGTAAAATCAGTGTCTTCAGGTTACGAAGCTTGCTGATTGCGTTACCTAGTCCGGGAATGTAATCGAAAGGCTCACAACAGATGTCACTCAAGTGCAGACATTCTAGTTCTGGAAGCTCAGATGCCAGCGTTTCAAGGTCTGTTTCTGAGTTCAACGACATTCCCTGCAATGACAGCGATTGCAGCCGGGATAGTCTTCCCAGTGTGGTCAACGCTCCGAAATTGTCGCGAAGCACAATCCTCTCCCGTCCGGTCCAATAATCACCGCGACTTGTGTCCAGGCTTGGTATACCAATCGCACCGCCAATAGTTAGACGAGACAAATTGGGACAGGCAGCCACTAGCGCCTCAGCACTATCTCTACTGCCATCTCTTGGATATGTGCAGTCAGCGTCCATCGAATGTGAGCGATACACATATGAGAAGTCACGGAGCAACGGGAAACGTGCGGCCATCTTAACAAATACATCACACGGCGCTGTTGTTCTCCAGTGAGATGTATCCAGGTGACAGAACTTGTTCTCTAGACGCGAGAAGTTCTCAAAGAACTTCGCGTCATACGTGTCTTCCGTTAGCATCAGGTCTATTGCAACAGCAACACTCAGCTGCGTGATCCGAGTATTGTTTTGCAGGATTTTGATTAACTCGTCTGATCGAAGATGGACAAAGGAATGACCAGTCAGCACTAAGCATTTGAGATAGGGATAGGTGGTAACATCGACCGGGAACCCATCATACATTAAGTTGACTTGAAGGCACTGAGCTGGGTACCATGTTGCACTGCGCGGAATGCCGCTAGGTATGCAAGCAGGTGGAATGTTGCACAACGGTGATCGAGTGAATTCTTTTGCGAAATCCTCGACCTCACAGGAGTATACTCGAAGGCTTTGCAACTTTCCGTCATTGTCTCTTATTCGTTGGAGCAGCTCTTTAATCGCAGGACCAGCATCGTTTAAAATGTCACACCATGCGACACAATTGATTTCGAGTGTAGATTTGGCTGATAATGACACCACTGTGGCCATTGCCGTGTCCGTAAAGGCAAAACAGTCAGGTCCTGAAGCAGTGCCTGATTCCCCTACCGCTAACGTAATTCCAACATGCCGTAAGTTCTGGCACTCAACCAGCGCATTCAGGATGGTGATGTCTCGCCCCAAGAAACACATACTGCAGTCAAAAACTGCGAGTTTAGGCATCAAATGCAAAACACTCACTACCGCACTTGTTGAGATGCCTGGCGTGGGTGACGGCATGAAACACTCTCCCACCACTTCCAACTGGTTCACATACTTGCCGCATGTTTCAGCCAAGCGAAGAAATCGCCTTCTTGGGCTGCCAGTGCCTCGGCGGAAATCAAAATACGTTTTCTCACACACAGTACCTTTATATCCGGCAGCGATGTTCGCGAATTGCGAACAGACGGTTGCTAGGTGATGAACGTAATACCATCCATCGGGTAATTTACTGAATATCAATGCCCATATTCCATCCGGTAGTCTGGCCGGTCGTGGCGTGGATGCCGACATGTGCTAAGTTGTCTACTGGCGGACGCTCTCCATAACGACCTTTCTTCTTCCTGCCTGCATCGCTTGTCAACTGTGGACAGGAATCTTCCTTGCAAACACTCGCCGCTTTACTGCGATCAGTGACCGCTCCACCGCAAACTGCTCCACTGCAAGCTGTTGAAAACTGCCCTGCTTGTTGTTGGCCTTCTGCTCGTTTAACTCCGTGCCGAACGCATCATCGAGGAAGCTGACTGCTGTTGTTGCCCTGGACTTTTTTCTCTCAATAAATACCTGGAATCTGTTGCGCCAACCGTTGGACAAATCTGGTTCACACCAGGCCGATTCATCGGTCCATGGACATGTAAGAGTTGTACGAAAACTCGTGAAGATCGTCGCGAAAATCGCGTAACTGTTATCATTAGAAGCCAAGTTTTCACTTCAAATCGGAAGTTTTGGAACAGTTCACGCGTCTGGTCCTGCTCTGCAGGAACTGCTGCAACGAATTAGAGATACATGTATATGAGGTGCAGGAAGCTTGCAGAGCCTGCGGGTAGACGACTGTGAGGATGAGGATTTCGCTAAACCAGGGTACAACCTGCCACCTGCTTTCACACGTCGGTATCGCCAGCCACTGGCTATGCAACTCTGTTGTTGTTTGCTGTGTTGTGCGGGCGGAGCACAAAGACGAGTTGCATTCTGTGTAATGCAAGATGGTATCCAGCGCAGTGGGTTGTAGTAAATTGACCGCATTTTCAAGTTACAGGTGCACAGCCTTTCGCCTCTGTTTGTTTGTTTGTATAATATATTTGAATTCGCAAGTTCAAACAAGCACAAGTGCTCAAAGACAAGGCAGCGAATATGATGTTGGGCGTGCATACTGCCATTCACATTTGTGCATTGAGCACTCTACCTTGAGCTGCCTAAACCGGCCTTGTTTGAGTGACCAGGATATAATTATCATTCAATGGGATCAGGACATACATTATGTAGACTCTGCAACAGACAAAAGAAACCACTACCGGAATCTCCACTGCACTGGCACTTACTCTGACCACGAGGTCAGGAAAGCGAAAGCGCTTGGATGTCAGCCCCTCAAGAGTCCAAACCTACATGATTGTATGGATTGTTTTCGTCGACTTCAAGAATACGAGCCACGAGGCACTTCCTCCAACATGCAATATGCGAAAAAATTACATCCAAAACGGGCCACAACTTTATTAGGAAACGCTCGAACTCTTTTGGATACGAACTGCAATTCGTAAATTTATGTGACAACTTCACGTCTACACGTGTACGAAGCATTGTGTGAGCACGACTGCCACGTTTCTGCGTTTTGCTGACGCATTGACGCGTGCTCATGGTCGCAGTGTGAGCTCGCCCTTACTCACAAAACTGTAATGCTACTTGCGTTAACTCGACCATCCCGGTCGGTTAATTTAGCAAATCTGGAAATTATTTTTCAACACTTCTCTCCAGAAGGTGTAACCTTTCAAACAGGTGCCCTCGCAAAACTGTCTCGACAATCGTGACCTCTGACTGAAATCTTCTTTGCGAAATTTCCGGATGAGGCTAAACGCTACCCTGTCAAAACCTTGATGGAGTACGAACAAAGAACCAAGTCTCACCGTTTTATTATTCTGGTGAGACTCGCGTATTCCTTGCAACCATTCTGCCTCAAAAGGCAGTGACCTCCTCCACGGTCTTAAGGTGGCTTAAATTCTGTCTCTCACAAGCAGGTATTGATGCATCTATCTTGTTTACATAAGACTGTATTTACAGACATTTTATGACATTAGACTGTATTCACAGCCACTATTATACTGTAGTGAGCCTATCTCTTAGTCTGAGTATCTCCATCGAGCTGCATTACATCTTCAAGGCACACTCCACAAGGGGTGCATCTGCTTCGGCCGCTGCTGGGGTCGGGCGTCACAACTAATGAAATCCTGAAAGCAGCTGACTGGAGTAGCCAGTCTGTCGTCCAGAAATGTTACTATAAGCCTGAACATGATATCTCATTTGCCAATGCGGTATTATGCCGCCAAAAGATGCAGTCAACCACTGACAGTAAAGCTACAAAATCATGATGATATGGAGACAGAGCATTCTGAAATATAATTGCAGAATGGCTCAGACCACGCAGTGGTTGTCAGGAATTCTGGATTATACGATGAATGTGATGTCAAACATACCAACGTCCCACCCGTGCCCCTCCCCCCCCCCCCATGTTCCCTCTTTTTCTGCACGATTGCCTTGTTTGTGAGTTATCACCTCTTTTCGGCATCATTGCCTTATGCTCTATTTATGTGCATCATTGCGTTCAGAAACGCTGTATTTTTGTTCTCGCATCCTCTCAGGACATTTGCCTCCAGAAACGCTTTATCTGTAATCGTCAGGGAAATCTTGCATAACAACTAAACTATCGCAATCCGACAACATCATTATTCATTTTTCTCATATCTTTCTCATTCATATTCATATCGTAGATTTCCCGTTTTTGGTAGGAATCGGAGTATCCTCTCTCCGGTGAGAAGACAGTACTAGTATTGCCTGTGCCCTGAGCGAACTGAAATAAAAGAATACAACAACATGTTCTCCAACGTTCGCAATACAAAAGACCAATTGGCTGAAGGTAACACGGGCAATTTCATACAAGCATGCGCATGAAAACGCACAAAATGAAATAAAACAAAACAATAACTGAGTATTTACTACAAAAGAAGCTGTCACATGATAGAAAACTAGGCCAAACACAGGGATATATTCGACATCGCATTCTTCATTAGTTGGCAAACACTGAGTGGTCTGAGTCAATTGCACTCTCACCAGAGATGAACAACAACAACAACAGATGAAGGCGCCAGACATCAATACGGTGTTGTACGGTATACGGATGTCGTATGGCATGTCGTACAACAGTACGATGAAATTGTGGGAAAAACCAGCGACCACATGGGAACGATGAAAATTTCAATAGACAGTCAGGTCAAGTTTCTGAAGATCAGTAGCGAGTGCTATCCCGGACATGGTGCTATCATTACGAAAGCATAGACAGGATGCGCATTACAGGGGACGCACGTTGCTGAAGACCAGTAGTCATTGCTGATAACGTGCAGAAACTACAAAAATGTCAGAAAGTCCGGTTATAAGGAGCTACATGTAGAAAGGAAAAGAAGGAGCACACCAAAAGTGTATGAAGTGAGAGAAAATAACAATCCGTACTAAATTCTGCAATTACTGTTGCATAATTAATAATCAAACTGATTGAGACTTTTTGCAATACAATGATGTAGCCAATCAAGGGCAAAAAACATTTCCATCTGGTCTAATAACATAAACGATGTGCTTGGCAAAAAAAGCATAGCGTAGGGCCCTGAGCTTCCAAGTTCTTTCGTGATAACGAATTTGTTGCTCGAAATTTGAGGTTCGCTGGAACCGTACAAAGAGGCCATCATTACCTGTTTGGACGAAGATATTATACCAAACTGGAATCATTCGTGCCCTATGTGAATCGATTATCGAGGCTTGTAGAGCTTGCAAATTGAGTTCACGGCTTGGCTAAGAGCGACACAAGAATATGTTCATACAAGGGACTAGATGCCTTTAATCTCCATGAGTACATTCCTTTTGTATGGACATACTAATTATAATCCTTCTGTAGATTGGGCTATTCTGGATGAAGCGAATAACAGACACGATCCTGACGACTCCTGATTGGCAAGGACCTAACTGGCAGTGGAAACACGCAGAGCTGAGCTATCATGTGACGAGCTCAATTAGATTATGCACAGCACAACTGCAGTGTACGAGTGTCCTGCCCAGCTCCTATCAAGTTTGAAGTTCAAAGTAGAGCTACTGCTAGCTCACCGTAGAGCTGCAATGATAAATGCATTTTATATAGCTACATGTAGATACAGTGTAAAACAAGTAAGTTAGTTGAGAGAGAGGACCAGATCAGTAGGAACGATATAATAATGGTGTGAATAAGGCGGATAGGGAGGAAAGGTAGGTAAAGAAGCAGTGATGCAACCAATGATGGTTTCTTCGAACGATTATTCCCTCCAATGTTGCTTTGGCAAACGAACGAATATTCTAGGCTGTTGTGCAAAGAGCGGCTGGTGGACAGGTGAAGTTAATCGATTTCGGTTGTGCCGTTGACATGTACGACCCGAACAGGATGGCGGCTGGTGGACAGGTCAAGTTAATCGATTTCGGTTGTGCCGTTGACATGTACGACCCGAACAGGATTGGTATACGTCCCCGTCCTCGAGCAGATCCGCCGGAGACCCGGGACATCATCTTGGGCAGCATCTGCCCAAAGACCGACATATTCACTCAATCAGACGCAACGGTTATGTAAAAGACCGCATAGATAGTAAATATCCACTGGTTAAAGAGCCACGTTAACCAAAAACCAAGCTTCACAGTTCTCAGAACAAAATCTCTTCCCTCTAATCCTGAACACTGCATGCAACGTTCTGCACGCGCTGAGGGCGCAGACCCCAGTCATTCGACTGGATTTCCATGTCCACAACAGTAGTATTCAGCCACTTGTCACGCCACTGTGGTGACGTCAGTTATCCAGAACTGCACTGTGCGTAACATTTTGATATGTGAACGCAAGATGGCTATGTACACGAACATGTAGCTCCAATTATCCGTTGCTCGCCGCAGCGGGAACAAGGGCTGATGCCGAGGTCTACCCACCGGGTGTTGGGCACCGTCCTTGCTCGTGGTACATCTAACCCCTGACCCTGGCTCATTTGCACAACAATATCGAGCTCTTTATCGTTCGTTTGGCTTTCCAAGTGTTTATTTTAGTGGATGTTGCAAGACAGGTGAAGAGCTGAGGAACAGGCTATGCAGGGAGCAAAGAGTCGAAAGGCGACAAACTAATAAAGAATGAACGGCTATAACGGGGCTTGGACGAATCGAAACCACAAATGAGAAGCGAGTACGTACAACACACCTGTCCAACACCAAGACAAGGACACTGTGGACGAATTACTCTCAGACACTCATTTCAAGAGCCTCACTGCCAGACACGACGAACACCACCCTTGCTCCACATATCCATCGCATGCGCAACACTCACCTGGCAATCACCCACACACTGACGGGAGTAGATTCTTGCCATCCAACAACGCGTATTCTCGCAAGCCCCACTTGCAATATACAATATACATGTACGTCACACATCACACCATACTCACACGTACATGTACACTAGACCGTGTATGGCATACGGCATTGGTACATACAAGACGAATTATACGACAGCATGTATAAATAGGAAAGGGGTCAAATGTTTGGGCCACTTCCACCACAGCCACAGTCTCTACTGCCATCTCTGGGATATGTACAGTCAGTTTCCATCGAATGTGAGAGATATACATATGAGAAGTCACGGAGCAACGGGAAACGTTCGGCCATCTAACGAACTGGCAACGTCAAGGAACTGTTATGGACACCTGGCTGCTTCTTGCGTGTACTGCACTGCTGGTGTGATCCAAGAATAGTGTGGATAATGAGAGCTGGTGACGTCTAGACACTGTTCTGGACACCTGGCTGCTTCTTGCGTGTACTGAACTGCTCTCACGATCCAAGAATAGAGTGGATAAGGCGAACTTGTAACGTCTGGGAACTGTTATCGTCAACTGTGTGCTTCTTGCCTTCACTGTACTGATGTCGCGATCCAAGGATATTGTGAATATTGCGAACTGGTAACGTCTAGGAATTGATATCGATAACTTGCTGCTTCTTGCCTGTACTACGCTGCTGTCATGCAGTGCGTCCAGTAGAAAGCATACGAACATGATCTGCTCAACAACGTCTGGAATCGGGTCTCATTGTGGCGCTGGTGTATATCCCTGATCGATGGAGATGAGGTCATAGCCTCCTTGAAATAACAACTGGTTGTCCAGGGTCCACTGAATACGAAATAACATAGTCCGGGAAGAGGAGGTTTGGCGGACGCCACGCTCGGTCGGGTCAAGATGCAAGTACTTCTACGACAGCATGCGTAAATAAGAAAGGGGTCAAATGTTCGTGACACTTCCACCACAGGCTCTACTGCCATCTCTGCGATATGTACAGTCAGTTTCCATCGAATGTGAGCGATATACATATGAGAAGTCACGGAGCAACGGGAAACGTTCGGCCATCTTAGCAAACTCGTCACACGGTGCTGCGTTCTCCAGTCAGATGTATCCAGGTGACAGAAATTGATTTCTAATGTTCGTGACACTTCCACCACGGCCACAGGCTCTACTGCCATCTCTGCGATATGTACAGTCAGTTTCCATCGAATGTGAGAGATATACATGAGAAGTCACGGAGAAACGGGAAACGTGCGGCCATCTTAACAAACACATCACACGGCGCTGCTGTTCTCCAGTGAGATGTATCCAGGTGACAGAACTTGTTCTCTAGACACGAGAAGTTCTCAAAGAGCTTCGCGTCATACTTCCATTTCGACAGGAACACGCGTCTGCGTGATCCGGGTATCGTTTTGCTGGATTTCAAGTAACTCGTCTGATTGAAGATGGACAAAGAAATCAACAGTGAGCACTAAGCGTTTGAGATAGGGATAGGTGCCAGAGGTGGTGACATCTACAGGGAAACTCATCATGCAGTAAGTTGACTTCAAGGAACCGCCCTGGGTACCATGTCGCACTGCGCGGAATGCCGCTCCGTATGCAAGCAGGTGGAATGTTGCACAATGGTGATCGAGTGAATGGCATTTGGCACAACGGTGAACGGTGATCGATTGATTCACACAACCCATCCGCTGAGAAAAATGATAGTGCAATAACTACACATCTTATTATCATGTCCCCTTCTTTCCTGAATGCAGTATGTAAGAAAGTTCCAGAGCGCTTCTAGATTCAACCGCGGGCGCGCAGCAAATGTCACCTACATGTAGATGTGCTAGAGGCTGCCAAGCTACAGCCTGAGCTGTGTAGACAGAAGGCGTTTGTTAGGAAGCTAGTGCTATTTTGTATTCCCATCTTCTTCTTTTAATGCTTGTACTCTTTGGCGCAACTCACACTCTCATTCCGCCTGTGTCCGTTTGATCATGTTTTTTCCGCCAATATGCTGTATAAAGTGACATCGTTGTGCTTCGTCACATTATCATCATGTATTGATCTGAAGAGTAATGGTACGAAAGGCCTTATCAGATTTTCAACTAGCTTTGGCTCTTCGTGTGCTAGTATGTTTCCCTCCGACTAAGTCTCTATTTAATTATGTGAGCCTATCTGCAATGACCACCTGCCACCTGCTTACAATAGCCTCCTACCACTTGCTTACAACAATCACCTGTCACGTGTTTCAAAAAGACATTATTAAGTGTGTTTACACCATGGAATGGTCGATACAGACAACCTCGACCAAAGACTTGTGAATTGTGTAAGGAAAGAGCTGGGAATTTATAAAGGCCTTAGAAATTCTCCACGGGCAGACAAAACCTAACGAATCTCACCTCCTGCTCTTCGCCGGTCGTTTCAGGTTCGTGCCGCGCCCCAGGATCGTGCATAGGAGTAGTCTTGTACTGATTGATCAACAATATTGCCAAGGCTTCGTCGTCGTTGTGGTGACATTCTAAGCATCTGATTATTATAGGCCCACAGCACTGGTGCATGCCCCTTAAAAGCTCTCCTGGATGCTGTGTGTTGCTGTCTGATGATCGCCACAGGCGTGAAAATCTGGGTCACAGCCAATCCAAGCTCCGTATCCCATTCTATTCTTTTTGTAGCTCTCCTAGATCCTACTCTGTAACCTTTTCTTGCAGTGCACGACTATCAAATTCGTCAAATAAAACGAAGGAGCAAATTTGTTGCTGCCAATTAACTGCATCAGTTCTACTCGGATGGTGAGCCAATTCAATTATAGTGAAAAAAGGAGGACAAAATGTTAGAAGTTATCTACTTTGAAGTACTTGTTATTGTACACAACTAGTCCATCATACATTATAGCAGAGTTCAGTAGGATGTTGGCGTTTGGGTTGGTCACAATTTGTCTCCGCTTAGCTTCCCCTTCTATGTTTATTACATACACATGAGCCTCCCAAGTTGGGTTGTATGTTGCTTTCCGTCGTCGAGTTGTAGTACGGCCGGTCTGTCCAATGGTCTTACTAGTTTCGTCATCATCCAGTAACCCTCGGCCTTCTTTGTTGCCGTGATGCGTAGCTCGTGCTCTTCTTTGTTGCGTTTTCCTTCCGCTCTTGGTCCTTTCCGAACCTGAGCCTTCCAAGTTGGAAGGTTGTTGGTTTGCGCCTTGGAGAAGTGTTGGAGCTAGGTGTCAGGTCGCCGAATGTCTCAGTACTCCTTGTCAGTTTGTGCCATTTTGTCGCAGTCGCTGACTGTATAAGATCTGGTTACGTTGGTGGACAGTTAGTCATAACTCATAACAATTTGTCCTCCTTTTGCATCAGTTCTGTTTTCCTCTGCCGTTTCTCTTTCAGTGTGGTGACTTCTGATCCATGAGGCAATGGCATGAAGTCAATAGTTTGCAGAATGTGCTCTCTGTCAATGGACCTGTGACAGCTGAAGCCCAGGTGTTGCAGTTTGCTGGTTATGGCCAACAACAGTATGATGTTGTTGCACCGTTCCTTCCACACACAGGAATGCTGAATATATGGGCCGCGATCAGCTAAAACATGTCTTTGGGGTTTCGTAAAAAAAGTTGGGAAATGACGAAATGAAAAAAATGTTTTTTTGGAGCGCGTTCACTCTGCATCTGCACTTCATTCAAATGATTCATGATGTGGCGATAATCTTCTCAAATTTCGTTCAAACACTTGTTTGGCGGTCTAGTTCAAGTAGCTGACGAGCAAAGACTGACAATGTCCGCATCTAGTGATACTAGGGCAGCTCGCAGGGCTAGACGATCGCTGTGCATGGCCCAGGTTTGTTCAGATGTCTGCAAGTCCGTGGCGGCGGGTCTGCAGAGCAACGCTGACAATTTGTTGGGATCTCAGTGATGTTGATGTCGACAGCGAAGCTGAATCGTCCCCGTCGTCTCCTGTAGCGAAGAGGCACAAGTTGTGGGCTAGTACATAATCATCAGGCGGCGAACCGGCTGCCTTACGACGTTACTTGCGTTCAGCTCTCATGAGTCGTCTGACGCAGTCTTGGAAACGCAGGCGACGATCGAAAGTGTCACTGCCAGAATCCAAAGAGTATGCAAGTGCAACGCCGCCCAGAGCATCGTGTTGCTTTCCTGGAAGAACTTGGGCCATGCCTTTTATCTGATGTCGTTGACATGCTCAAGTCGGTGTCAACATCTTTAGTTCCGTTGTATTGTGCTCCGCCACAAAAGCCACTAAGTAATAGTTTGTTTCTTTGTGTCAGACTGTGCGAAAACGGTCTTTTTCTATTTCAAAGTACCTATTTTGAAAACGGTGGTTGGGGCACTTGTAGACTACTTTTCTGCCCTGTATCTCCTTCAAGAGGTCAGGTTAGGTCCCAAGAACTGTTTTCTGGAGGAAACCAAAATGAAAAATTTCACACTAAGACATGTTTTAGCTGGTTGTGGCCCATATCATGCACAGACATCGATAAAATGCCTATTTGAAGAAGTATCGCAGTTCTTGTCTGCCAATAAGCAACAGACCAGCCAGCTATAATTACAGTTTGGATGTCGGAGACGCTGAAGACGCGATCCTGTGAACATATTGCACCAACTGCAATGAAGAAGGCCTTAGTAATCTGGATTTAGTACCATTCTCTTGTGGATAACTATCGCGTTGTGATCCAAGTCATGCGGACTATAACATGCCGTAGACGTGAGATAGTGAAGGTACGGAGATTGAACCTGACGACAGCAAACCAACGGTCGATTTCAACCACACAATCAGCATCATTCTGCACACCAGGAGAACCCAATACATATACATAATAGCTGCCAACTCTGATGGTATAGATCCGAAAACTTCCATCTTTCTTGTTTTCTTACTCTAAGATTGGTATACACTATACATATACTAGTGTAATCTCTATTCATATGTGTAATGCACTGTATTTGTTCCGGTGACTGGAGGTAGTTTATCATAGCACTGCTTTATGTCTTGGTTTTGTTAAAGATGAGCATTATCCAGTTATACAGTCAGACCTCGCTTAACCGCACACATCTGTTTTCCACAAAAATATCCGGATAGGCGAGGGAACCGGATAACTGAACACACATACTGTATATGCATGTGGCATGTCAAAAGCAGTGACATCGTACATACATGTAGACGGGTCCTATGCAGTACAACTATCGTGCACAGTGTGTAAAACAAGCGAGAAAAATGACAAGTGCATGCAACTAAGTCCTGTCCACATGCACCCAGCAGGTCAAGGACCTCATTTGCCTGTACAACTCCCTGATTCTTGCTTTTGGAAGCCACATGCAACCGGATACGACGAAGCTTTTTGTACACATTTTAACCAGTTTGTACACAAAATCATGCACCGGTATGCGGATCGCGAGGTCCGGTTATGTTGTATGCATAACATATGCTGCACATCGGTAACCAGCGATTTTCTTCCGGATGGCGAGGAATCCGGATAAACGAGGACCGGATAAGCCAGGTCTGACTGTAACTTGTTAGGTACCGTATCAGTCAGCTCTTTCAGTGTTTAGCGTTGTGTCAGGGGTGGCTGCCTGTGTCGCGGGTCATTCCACAGACAGCAAAGGTGACGTTCTCCGCAACAGAGCAACCCAGTAGGCAATTGGTCACCGATAAAATGCTGTCATTGGTATCACGGTGCACCACAATGGCATTATGGTGTGATTATCATTTTAAGTTATTCTGCAGCGAGTACTTGTCGTGTAGCTCGCGAGAGTTATTGCATATGGTCATTACGTGAATAAGTACTATCCGTACATTCAAGTTTCAAGTCCAGTCCCTTTTTTGTAAATATGGGCTGGACACTACAAGGGCCTGGTGACGTGCTCATAGGGCTGAGTTATGCCAAATGGTGTCATTGGCCGGGAGTGAAAGCCTTGCCCCACGCCTGCACCTGAAAAAAATGTTTCCAAAATAGTCAAATTCGACGCCTGCTGAGTATGGACAATAGCGAAACATGTCGTCTGACTGAAAACGCAATACACCATTGCATTGCCACGGCTAAGCGCAATTGTTAGGCTCACCACGCAGGTAGCGAAATGCCAAAACAAACGAGCCATAGACACAAAACCATATTCCAAAATTGCCCACCATTGAGAATGCGCCTCAAAATGTACCCGCAAACTGCCCAGTGCGAAAAATGAAAAGCCTTCTTTTAGACGACTTTTTTGAATCTGGCGCATGGACTGAATATTCAAATAGGATTTTCAAATGGAAGATCAAAACGTGAAGCTACTTGGAAGAATGAGTATGTATGCGAAGTTTATCGGGGAATGCATGCAGGGCGATAGTGCGGGTTTGAATCCAAGGTTATATCTTATTTTTAATGGAGAAATGAAAAATTATAACATCGCTATGCTTTATTGCCGAGGTCATCAAGGTGGTAGACGGTGTCGAATTACCCTTGAATACAAAGAGAAAGTTTATTTCTTTCGCTCAGGGCCCTACGCTATGCTTTTTTGCCTACCTCATCATGAATGTTGTTCGAACAGATGGAAACGTTTTGCAATACAATGACGTAGCCGATCAGTTCGTTGTGGGATGGTTGGGAATTGTAGCCATTATTATTTTTTCTTATTTTAGAGTTTGTATCGGAGCAGCCGTTCTGCAATTTAAAGCCAGCCGTCATGGTCGACGTAAAACTCTATTTCCATACACAAGCTCGGGGAACCGATCAGTAGGTACAATTTATGGTGTGAATAGGGTGGATTGGAGAAAGTAGGCAAAGAAGCACTGATGCAACAAATGGTGGTTTCTTCGAATGAATATTCCCTCGAATGTTGCTTTGGCAGACGAGTGCATATTCTATACTCATCTGTTGTGCCTCAATCACTTCACTTAATCAGACGCAACAGTCCTGTTACCAACAGACCACATGTAAATATCCACTGGTTAAAGAGCAAAGTTGATCAAAGACGAAGCTTTACAGTTCGCAGAACAAATATTTTTTTGAGCTGAGCAGGATGACTGTCTCGGGGGTTAAGGTAGCTGCCTGGTCGTATATTTCATATGGCATTCAATTGACCTTAACTTTGGTGTCTCTCATTGGATTAGAGTGACATTTCCACCACACACTCCTGCCACTATGCTGGCCCTCAGGACATGTTTTAAAAGTTCTTGCGCCTCACTGACAGGCTTCCTAGGCCACAAAAACTAAAAATTCCGGCATAGTACCACGGTGTGCGAGCCACCCAGGAGCCAAACAAATGCATTAACAATTTTTCACCGTTTTTGCCCATTCTGTCCGTGCGCGGGATCCAAACCTAAAAAAAGTCCAGAAACAGCCACGGCTAGTAGGATAGGGCCCCTCAACGTGGCCCTGGAATGTGTCACAAAGGCAGGAGTGTGCGTTTTCTCACAAACTCCCACAGACCCAAGTCAATTTTTGAATTTTTTTAGGTTTAGGGCGTGCTATGAGGTCGTACCTTTGATACAACATCCAGTGCTGCGACCTCCACAGCAAGCCATTTCCACAGCGCTGCTAACAACATCCAGGATACCCTCAAAAATCGGCAAAGACTACCACTCACGTTCCACTACTGCCTAGTACTGAATCCTACCTAACTTCTTGACACGACTCAAACTTGCCAAAGTCACTAAATCAACGTCATCTGCATTAATCAAGCCACATATCTGCAACGTCACGAGGGTGCTGGCAAAAGCCGTGCAGCACAATACGTGGCTAAAAAACGTGATGTTTTGGACTTGGAGCAAAACTCTGCACACTTTCGCGTGTTTCCATGATACGACAAGTTGCGCACGGTCTGCTCACATTCAAATACAGTGCTGCTAACAAATGACAGCGTGCAACAACAAAATCTTTTCTTGCAAGGGCACATTTTCGGCCATAACTCTTGAAGGGCTGCTCAGATCGAGAACTAATTTTCAGAGATTTTGCAGCTGTTCTTGCTCTTTCAACTGATGTGGCCCTCGATATGAATTTACAAATTCCATTTTTCAGGGATTTTACGACCAGGCGGCCCCCTTAAGGGGGCAGCCTTCCCATAAATTTCATATGGCATTCAATTGACCGTAACTTTGGTGTTTCTCAATGGATTTGAGTGAAATTTTGACCACAAACTCCTGCCACTATGCTGGCCCTCAGGACATGATTTACAAGTTCTTGCGCCTCACTGACAGGCTTTCTAGGCCGGAAAAACTCAAATTTCCGGCATAGTGCCACGGTGTGCGAGCCACCCAGGAGCCAAACAAATGAATTTACAATTTTTTCACATTTTCGTGCTCATTCTGTTCGTGCGCGGTACTCAAACCTAGAACAAGTCCAGAAGCAGCCATGGGTGATGGGGTAGGGCCCCTCAACGAGGCCCTGGAATCTGTCATATCGGAACGAGTGGGCGTTCTCTCACACACTCCCACAGACCCAAGTCAATTTTTGAATTTTGTTAGGTTTACCACGTGCTACGAGGTCGTACCTTTGATACAACATCCAGTGCTGGGACCTCCACAGCAAGCCATTTCCACAGCGCTGCACACCAAATCCAGGATACCCTCAGAAACCGGCAAAGACTACCACTCACGTTTCACTACTGCCTAGTACTGAATCCTACCTGACTTCTTGACACGACTCAAACTTGCCAAAGTCACTAAATCAACGTCAACTACAATAATCAAGCCACATATCTGCAACGTCACGAGGGTGCTGGCAAAAGTCCTGCTGCACGTGGCTCAAAAACCTGATTTTTTGGACTTGGAGCAAAATTCTGCACACTTTCACGTGTTTCCATGATACGACAAGTTGCGCACGGTCTGCTCACATTCAAATACAGTGCTGCCAACAAATGACAGCGTGCAACAAAAAAATCTTTCCTTGCAAGGGCACATTTTCGGCCATAACTCTTGAACGGCCGGTAAGATCGGGACACACTTTTCAGAGAATTTGCAGCTATTCACGCTCTTTCAACTGACGTAGCACTCAATATGAATTTACAAATTCCATTTTTCAGGGATTTTACGACTAGGCGGCCCCCTTAAGGGGGCAGCCTACCCATAAATTTCATATGGCATTCAATTGACCGTAACTTTGGTGTTTCTCAATGGATTTGAGTGAAATTTTGACCACACACTCCTGCCACTATGCTGGCCCTCAGGACATGATTTACAAGTTCTTGCGCCTCACTGACAGGCTTTCCAGGCCGGAAAAACTCAAATTTCCGGCATAGTGCCACGGTGTGCGAGCCACCCAGGAGCCAAACTAATGCATTTACAAATTTTTTTACATTTTCGTGCTCATTCTGTTCGTGCGCGGGACTCAAACCTAGAACAAGTCCAGAAGCAGCCATGGGTGATGGGGTAGGGCCCCTCAACGAGGCCCTGGAATCTGTCATAACGGAACGAGTGGGCGTTCTCTCACACACTCCCACAGACCCAAGTCAATTTTTGAATTTTGTTAGGTTTACCACGTGCTACGAGGTCGTACCTTTGATACAACATCCAGTGCTGCGACCTCCACAGCAAGCCATTTCCACAGCGCTGCACACCAAATCCAGGATACCCTCAGAAACCGGCAAAGACTACCACTCACGTTTCACTACTGCCTAGTACTGAATCCTACCTGACTTCTTGACACGACTCAAACTTGCCAAAGTCACTAAATCAACGTCAACTACAATAATCAAGCCACATATCTGCAACGTCACGAGGGTGCTGGCAAAAGTCCTGCTGCACGTGGCTCAAAAACATGATTTTTTGGACTTGGAGCAAAATTCTGCACACTTTCACGTGTTTCCATGATACGACAAGTTGCGCACGGTCTGCTCACATTCAAATACAGTGCTGCCAACAAATGACAGCGTGCAACAAAAAAATCTTTCCTTGCAAGGGCACATTTTCGGCCATAACTCTTGAACGGCCGGTCAGATCGGGACACACTTTTCAGAGAATTTGCAGCAATTCATGCTCTTTCAACTGACGTAGCACTCAATATGAATTTACAAATTCGGTTTTTCAGCGAATTTTTGGGTAGTCTGCCACCTTAAGCAATCATTTTGATGTGTGAACGCAATATAATATTATATATTTATATAATTATATACTCAATAAACATGTCAACAAACAATGGATCACTCGTAATATTTTGCTGCAGGCATAGTCTTACTGAGTATACTCAATATATACTCAATCTGTTTTATATATATATACAGGTACATGTAGCTTCAATTATCTGTTGCTGGCCCCAGCGGAATAATGGTTGAAGCCGAGGTCTGCCCACCGGGTGTTAGGCGCCGTCCTTGCTCGTGTTGATTCAAACCCCTGACCCTGGCCCCTTGGGCCTTGGTACAACAATATCGAGCTCATTTTGACTTTCCAAGTCTGTATTTTAGGGAATGTTGCAAGACAGGTGAAATGAAGAGCTGAGGCACAGGCTATGCAGGGAGCAAAGAGACGAAAGGCGACAAACTAATAAACAATGAACGGTTATAACCAGGTCTCTTTATGGCATGGACGAATCGAAACAACAAATGAGAAGCGAGCACGTACAACACACCTGCCCAAAACCAAGACAAGGACACTGTGGACGAATCACTCTCAAACTCTCACTCCAAGAGGCTCACTGCCAGACACGACGTACACCACACTTGCTCCACATATCCAGCTCATGCGCAACACTCACGTGGCAATCACCCACACACTGACGGAAGTAGATTCTCACCATTAAACAACGCGTATTCTCGCAAGCCCCACATGCAACATAAATATGTACATGTACGTCACGCGTCACACCATACTCACGCGTACAAATACACTAGACCGTGTATGGCAAACGGCATTGGTACGAGTATATACAAGACGAATTATGTGACAGCATGGGAAAAAAGGAGTCAAATTTTTCGTAACCCTTCCACCGCAATATGTCGTGGTAAGTGTGTTGGTTTGTGTAGTGAGTGGAACAGCAGCCAGCACCCCCGCGGGGCTTACGGAAAATATCACTGTTTTCACTGATTATTTAGATTTCAGCACATTGAGCCTAGAATGAGGGCGACGGCGACTCAGCCACTGGATAAGCTCCCTGACTTATAAATTTGGTCACCGTGCACAATGTGCACAAATTTAAGCGGCGATTGGCTCGAGTCAATGAAGGCAGTGAGAGTATGATCTGGAATGGACGTGTCGGTGTGTAGGCTGAAATTGTCTAGCCGAGTTAGTTCCCCCACACTTTCAAGCACGTCAACTATCTGAAGATTTGAATCCCGTAAAATCAGTGTCTTCAGGTTACGAAGCTTGCTGATTGCGTTACCTAGTCCGGGAATGTAATCAAAAGGCTCACAACAGATGTCACTCAAGTGCAGACATTCTAGTTCTGGAAGCTCAGATGCCAGCGTTTCAAGGTCTGTTTCTGAGTTCAACGACATTCCCTGCAATGACAGCGATTGCAGCCGGGATAGTTTTCCCAGTGTGGTCAACGCTCCGAAATTGTCGCGAAGCACAATCCTCTCCCGTCCGGTCCAATAATCACCGCGACTTGTGTCCAGGCTTGGTATACCAATCGCACCGCCAATAGTTAGACGAGACAAATTGGGACAGGCAGCCAATAGCGCCTCAGCACTATCTCTACTGCCATCTCTTGGATATGTGCAGTCAGCGTCCATCGAATGTGAGCGATACACATATGAGAAGTCACGGAGCAACGGGAAACGTGCGGCCATCTTAACAAATACATCACACGGCGCTGTTGTTCTCCAGTGAGATGTATCCAGGTGACAGAACTTGTTCTCTAGACGCGAGAAGTTCTCAAAGAACTTCGCGTCATACGTGTCTTCCGTTAGCATCAGGTCTATTGCAACAGCAACACTCAGCTGCGTGATCCGAGTATTGTTTTGCAGGATTTTGATTAACTCGTCTGATCGAAGATGGACAAAGGAATCACCAGTCAGCACTAAGCATTTGAGATAGGGATAGGTGGTAACATCGACCGGGAACTCATCATACATTAAGTTGACTTGAAGGCACTGAGCTGGGTACCATGTTGCACTGCGCGGAATGCCGCTAGGTATGCAAGCAGGTGGAATGTTGCACAACGGTGATCGAGTGAATTCTTTTGCGAAATCCTCGACCTCACAGGAGTATACTCGAAGGCTTTGCAACTTTCCGTCATTGTCTCTTATTCGTTGGAGCAGCTCTTTAATCGCAGGACCAGCATCGTTTAAAATGTCACACCATCCGACACAATTGATTTCGAGTGTAGATTTGGCTGCTAATGACACCACTGTGGCCATTGCCGTGTCCGTAAAGGCAAAACAGTCAGGTCCTGAAGCAGTGCCTGATTCCCCTACCGCTAACGTAATTCGAACATGCCGTAAGTTCTGGCACTCAACCAGCGCATTCAGGATGGTGATGTCTCGCCCCAAGAAACACATACTGCAGTCAAAAACTGCGAGTTTAGGCATCAAATGCAAAACACTCACTACCGCACTTGTTGAGATGCCTGGCATGGGTGACGGCATGAAACACTCTCCCACCAATTCCAACTGTTTCACATACTTGCCGCATGTTTCAGCCATGCGAAGAAATCGCCTTTTTGCGCTGCAAGTGCCTCGGCGGAAATCAAAATACGTTTTCTCACACACACTACCTTTATATCCGGCGGCGACGTTCGCGAATTGCGAACAGACGGTTGCTAGGTGATGAACGTAATACCATCCATCGGGTAATTTACTGATTATCAATGCCCATATTCCATCCGGTAGTCTGGGCGGTCGTGGCGTGGATGCCGACATGTGCTAAGTTGTCTACTGGCGGACGCTCTCCATAACGACTTTTCTTCTTCCTGCCTGCATCGCTTGTCAACTGTTGACGGGAATCTTCGTTGCAAACACTCGCGGCTTTACTGCAACCAGTGACTGCTCCACCGCAAACTGCTCCACTGCAAGCTGTTGAAAACTGCCCTGCTCGTTGTTGGCCTCCTGCTCGTTCAACTCCGTGCCGAACGCATCGTCGAGGAAGCTGACTGCTGTTGTGGCCCTGGACTTTTTCTCTCTATAAATACCTGGAATCTGTTGCGCCAACCGTTGGACAAGTCGGGTTCACACCAGGCTGATTCATCGGCCCATGGACATGTAAGAGTTGCACGAAAACTCATGAAAATCGTCGCGAAAATCGCGTAACTGTTATCATTAGAAGCCAAGTTTTCACTTCAAATCTTAAGTTTTGGAACAGTTCACGCTTCTGGTCCTGCTCTGGAGGAACTGCTGCAACGAATTAGAAATACAGTAAGACCTGATGTAAGCGAGCTCTGGGCTTAGCTACCACATGCTCTTAACGACCCTTTTCCCTTGCACGGACAGTTCCACACAGAAACTGTGGGACCTGGTTCTAAAGACCAACTGGCTTTAACGACCAATTTGGCTTGCACCGTGAGGTGGTCGCTTAAACCAGGTTTTACTGTATATGAGATGCAGGAAGCTTGCAGAGCCTTCGGGTAGACGACTGTGAGGTTGAGGATTTCGCTAAACCAGGGTACAACGTGCCACCTGCTTTCACACTTCGCCATCGCCAGCCACTGGCTATGCAACTCTGTTGTTGTTTCCTGTGTCGTGCGGGCGGAGCACAAAGACGAGCGGCATTCTGTGTAATGCAAGATGGTATCCAGCGCAGTGGGTTGTAGTAAATTGATCGCATTTTCAAGTTACAGGTGCACAGCCTTTCGCCTCTGTTTGTTTGTTTGTATATTATATTTGATTTCGCAAGTTCAAACAAGCACAAGTGCTCAAAGACAAGGCTGCGAATATAATGTTGGGCGTGCATACTGCCATTCACATTTGTGCATTGAGCACTCTACCTCGAGCCGCCTAAACCGGCCTTGTTTGAGTGACCAGGATATATCATTCAATGGGATCAGGACATACATTATGTAGACTCTGCAACAGACGAAAGAAACCACTACCGGAATCTCCACTGCACTGGCACTTACTCTGACCACGAGGTCAGGAAAGCGAAAGCGCTTGGATGTCAGCCCCTCAAGAGTCCAAACCTACATGATTGTATGAATTGTTTTCGTCGCCTTCAAGAATACGAGCCACGAGGCACTTCCTCTAGCAGTCAACATGCGAAAAATTACATCCAAAAACGGGCCACAACTTTATTAGGAAACGCTCGAACTCTTTTGGATACGAACTGCAATTCGTACATTTATGTGACAACTTCACGTCTACACGTGTACGAAGCATTGTGTGAGAACGACTGCCACGTTTCTGCGTTTTGCTGACGCATTGACGCGTGCTCATGGTTGCAGTGTGAGCTCGCCCTTACTCACAAAACTGCAATGCCACTTGCGTAAACTCGACCATCCCCGTCGGTTAATTTAGCAAATCTGGAAATTAATTTTCAACACTTCTCTCCAGAAGGTGTAACCTTTCAAACAGGTGCCCTCGCATAACTGTCTCGACAATCGCGACCTCTGACTGAAATCTTCTTTGCTAAATTTCCGGATGAGGCTAAACTCTGCCCTGTCAAAACCTTGATGGAATACGAACAAAGAACCAAGTCTCACCGTTTTATTATTCTGGTGAGACTCGCGTATTCCTTGCCACTATTCTGTCTCACAAGGCGGTGACATCCTCTACGGTATTTTAGATGGCTTAAATTCTGTCTCTCACAAGCAGGTATTGATGCATCTATCTTATTAACATTAGACTGTATTCACAGCCACTATTATACTGTAGTGAGCCTATCTCTTAGTCTGAGTATCTCCATCGAGCTGCATTACATCTTCAAGGCACACTCCACAAGGGGTGCATCTGCTTCGGCCGCTGTTGGGGTCGGGCGTCACAACTAATGAAATCCTGAAAGCAGCTGACTGGAGTAGCCAGTCTGTCGTCCAGATATGTTACTATAAGCCTGAACATGATATCTCATTTGCCAATGCGGTATTATCCCGCCAAAAGATGCTGTCAACCACTGACAGTAAAGCTACAAAATCATGATGATATGGGGACAGAGAATTCTGAAATATAATTGCAGAATGGCTCAGACCACGCAGTGGTTGTCAGGAATTCTGGATTATGCGATGAATGTGATGTCGAACATACCAAAGTCCCACTCCGTGCCCCTCACCCCTTATGTTTTCTCTTTTTCTGCACGATTGCCTGGTTTGTGAGTTATCACCTCTTTTCTGTCCTTTAAAATGAAGCGGCTTTTTATTTCCTTTTTCTTCTTTTGCACCGAGATATTATTTCTTGCTGTTTTTTACCGGATGTGTCACGACTTTGAATTGAATTGAATTTTCCTGAATTGATTTGATTTTTAGCGTTATGAGCGGCTTTATTGACATTGCTCTTCAGATTGGATTTTTTATTTTTTATTGGCCCGTAAAAGAGGCTCCTTTGTACCTCTTTTCTGCACCATTGCCTTATGCTCGATTTATGTGCATCATTGCCTTCAGAAACGCTGTATTTTTGTTCTCGCATTCTCTCTGGACATTTGCCTCCAGAAACGCTTTATCTG
This sequence comes from Sycon ciliatum, assembly GCF_964019385.1. Classification (NCBI taxonomy): domain Eukaryota; kingdom Metazoa; phylum Porifera; class Calcarea; order Leucosolenida; family Sycettidae; genus Sycon; species Sycon ciliatum. Next base: position 23,829,510 of record NC_088651.1, on the reverse strand, counting down.
TAATCGTCAGGGAAATCTTGCATAACAACTAAACTATCGTAATCCGACATCATCATTATTCATTTTTCTCATAATTATCTTTCTCATTCATATGCATATCGTAGATTTCTCGTTTTTGGTAGGAATCGGAGTATCCTCTCTCCGGTGAGAAGGCAGTATTGCCTGTGCCCTGAGCGAATTGAAATAAAAGAATACAACAACAACAACAACAACAACAACAACAACAACAACAACAACAACAACAACAACAACAACAACAACAACAACAACAACAACAACAACAACAACAACAACAACAACAACAACAACAACAACAACAACAACAACAACAACAACAACAACAACAACAACAACAACAACAACAACAACAACAACAACAACAACAACAACAACAACAACAACAACAACAACAACAACAACAACAACAACAACAACAACAACAACAACAACAACATGTTCTCCAACGCTCGCGATACAAAAGGCCAATTGGCTGAAGGGTAACACGGGCTATTTTATACAAGCATGCGCATGAAAACGCACAGAATAAAATAAAACAAAACAATTCTTCACTACAAAAAAAAGCTGTTACATGATAGCAAACTAGGCCAAACACGTGGATATATTCGACATCGCATTCTTTGCTGGCAAACACCGCGTGGTCTGAGTCTATTGCACCCGCACCAGAGATGAAGGCGCCAGACATCAATACGGTGCTGTACGGTATACGGATGTCGTATGGCATGTCGTACAACAGTACGATGAAATTGCGGGAGAAACCAGCGACCACATGGGAACGATGAAAATTTCAATAGACAGTCAGGTCAAGTTTCTGAAGATCAGTAGCGAGTGCTATCCCGGACATGATGCTACCATTACGAAAGCATAGACAGGATGCGCATTACAGGAGACGCACGTTGCTGAAGACCAGTAGTCATTGCTGATAACGTGCAGAAACTACAAAAAGGTCAGAAAGTCCGGTTATAAGGAGCTACATTTAAAAAGGAAAAGAAGGTGCACACCAAAAGTGTATGAAGTGAGAGAAAAATTAATAACAATCCGCACAAATTTCTGCAATTACTGTTGCCTAATTCATAATCAAACTGATTGAAACTTTTTGCAATACAATGATGTAGCCAATCAAGGGCAAAAACCACATTTGAATCTGGTCTAATAACATTAACGATGAGCTAGGCAAAAAAAGCATAACGTAGGGAGGGCCCTGAGCTTCCAAGTTCTCTCGTGATATAACGAATTTGTTGCTCGAGATTTCGGGTTCGCTGGAACCGTACCAAGAGGCCATCATTACCTGTTTGGACGAAGATATCCCAAACTGGAACCATTCGTGCCCTATGTGAATCGATTATCGAGGCTTGTAGAGCTTGCAAAATGAGTTCACGGCTTGGCTAAGAGCGACGCAAGAATATGTTCATACATGGGACTAGATGCCTTTAATCTCCATGAGTACATTCCTTTTGTTTGGACATACTAATTACAATCCTTATGTAGATTGGGCTATTCTGGATGAAGCGAATAACCGACATGATCCTGACGACTCCTAATTGGCAAGAAACTAATTGGCTTTGGAAACACGCAGAGCTGAGCTATCACGTGACGAGCTCAATTAAATTATGCACAGCACATCTGCAGTGTATCCTGCCCAACTCCTATCAATGTCTACCTATATTCGTGAAAAAAGCTGACCGTTGGTCTCGCACAGTTTCCTGTTACTTAATGTGACGTCATTGATAACAAGTTAATAACTCAGCAACCTTATACTGTTTCCATGCTCCCTATCATGACATGTCACATTTTTATTATTATTATTTATTAAATTTTTAATAGGCATGCAGTGGCATGTGCGTATTTACCTACTGACCCGCTAATGTTTCTCATATCTTGATTTTGATTGCAAGGGTATAAGTCCCATCCCTCACACTAAAAGGTCAACAAAAAGGCAACTTTGGGTTCATTGAGCAGGGTTGGTTTCGAAAAACCAGGTTTGAAGCTCAAAGTAGAGCTACTGCTAGCTCACCGTAGAGCTGCAATGATAAATGCATTTGATATAGGCGGATAGGGAGGGATAGTAGGTAAAGAAGCAGTGATGCAACAAATGGTGGTTTCTTTGAACGATTATTCTTTGTTGCTTTGGCAAACGAACGAATATTCTAGGCTGTTGTGCCTCTATCACTTCACTCAATCAGACGCAACAGTTAGGTTAAAAACAGACCGCATAGATAGTAAATATCCACTGGTTAAAGAGCCAAGTTAACCAAAGACCAAGATTCACAGTTCTCAGAACAAAATTTTTTCCCTCTCGTCCCTCTCATCCTGAACACTGCATGCAACGTTTTGCTCGCGCTGAAGGCACCCTCCCCAGTCATTCGACTGGATTTCCATGTCCAAAACAGTTGTATTCAGCCACTTGTCACGCCACTGTGGTGACGTCAGTTATCCAGAACTGCACTGTGCGTAACATTTTGATATGTGAAACGCAAGATGGCTATGTACACGAACATGTAGCTTCAATTATCCGTTGCTCGCCCCAGCGGGAACAAGGGCTGATGCCGAGGTCTACCCACCGGGTGTTGGGCACCGTCCTTGCTCGTGTTACCTCTAACCCCTGACCCTGGCTCATTTGCACAACAATATTGAGCTCTTTATCGTTCGTTCAGCTTTCCAAGTGTTTATTTTAGTGGATGTTGCAAGACAGGTGAAGAGCTGAGGAACAGGCTATGCAGGAAGCAAAGAGTCGAAAGGCGACAAACTAATATAGAATGAACGGCTATAACCAGGCTTGGACGAATCGAAACCACAAATGAGAAGCGAGTACGTACAACACACCTGTCCAACACCAAGACAAGGACACTGTGGACGAATTACTCTCTGACACTCACTCCAAGAGCCTCACTGCCAGACACGACGAACACCACCCTTGCTCCACATATCCATCGCATGCGCAACACTCACCTGGCAATCACCCACACACTGACGGGAGTAGATTCTTGCCATCCAATAACGCGTATTCTCGCAAGCCCCACTTGCAATATACAATATGCATGCACGTCACGCATCACACAATACTCATACGAACATGTACACTAGACCGTGTATGGCATACGGCATTGGTACATACAAGACGAATTATACGACAGCATGCATAAATAGGAAAGGGGTCAAATGTTCGGGCCACTTCCACCACGGCCACAGTCTCTACTGCCATCTCTGAGATATGTACAGTCAGCGCCCATCGAATGTGAGTGATATACATAATGAGAAGTCACGGAGCAACGGGAAACGTTCGGCCATCTAACGAACTGGCAACATCAAGGAACTGTTATGGACACCTGGCTGCTTCTTGCGTGTACTGCACTGCTGGTGTGATCCAAGAATAGTGTGGATAATGAGAGCTGGTGACGTCTAGACACTGTTCTGGACACCTGGCTGCTTCTTGCGTGTACTGAACTGCTCTCACGATCCAAGAATAGAGTGGATAAGGCGAACTTGTATCGTCTGGGAACTGTTATCGTCAACTGTGTGCTTCTTGCCTTCACTGTACTGATGTCGCGATCCAAGGATATTGTGAATATTGCGAACTGGTAACGTCTAGGAATTGATATCGATAACCTGCTGCTTCTTGCCTGTACTACGCTGCTGTCATGCAGTGCGTCCAGTAGAAAGCATACGAACATGATCTGCTCAACAACGTCTGGAATCGGGTCTCGTTGTGGCGCTGGTGTATCTCCCTGATCGATGGAGATGAGGTCATAGCCTCCTTGAAATAACAACTGGTTGTCCAGGGTCCACTGAATACGAAATAACATAGTCCGGGAAGAGGAGGTTTGGCGGACGCCACGCTCGGTCGGGTCAAGATGCAAGTACTTCTACGACAGCATGCGTAAATAAGAAAGGGGTCAAATGTTCGTGACACTTCCACTACAGGCTCTACTGCCATCTCTGCGATATGTACAGTCAGTTTCCATCGAATGTGAGCGATATACATATGAGAAGTCACGGAGCAACGGGAAACGTTCGGCCATCTTAGCAAACTCGTCACACCGTGCTGCGTTCTCCAGTCAGATGTATCCAGGTGACAGAACTTGATTTCTAATGTTCGTGACACTTCCACCACGGCCACAGGCTCTACTGCCATCTCTGGGATATGTACAGTCAGTTTCCATCGAATGTGAGAGATATACATATGAGAAGTCACGGAGAAACGGGAAACGTGCGGCCATCTTAACAAACACATCACACGGCGCTGCTGTTCTCCAGTGAGATGTATCCAGGTGACAGAACTTGTTCTCTAGACACGAGAAGTTCTCAAAGAGCTTCGCGTCCTACTTCCATTTCGACAGAAACACGCGTCTGCGTGATCCGGGTATCGTTTTGCTGGATTTCAAGTAACTCGTCTGATTGAAGATGGACAAAGAAATCACCAGTGAGCACTAAGCGTTTGAGATAGGGATAGGTGCCAGAGGTGGTGACATCTACAGGGAAACTCATCATGCAGTAAGTTGACTTCAAGGAACCGCCCTGGGTACCATGTCGCACTGCGCGGAATGCCGCTCCGTATGCAAGCAGGTGGAATGTTGCACAATGGTGATCGAGTGAATGGCATTTGGCACAACGGTGAACGGTGATCGATTGATCCACACAACCCATCCGCTGAGAAAAATGATAGTGCAATAACTACACATCTTATTATCATGTCCCCTTCTTGCCTGAATGCAGTATGTAAGAAAGTTCCAGAGCGCTTCTAGATTCAACCGCGGGCGCGCAGCAAATGTCACCTACATGTAGATGTGCTAGAGGCTGCCAAGCTACAGCCTGAGCTGTGTAGACAGAAGGCGTTTGTTAGGAAGCTAGTGCTATTTTGTATTCCCATCTTCTTCTTTTAATGCTTGTACTCTTTGGCGCAACTCACACTATCATTCCGCCTGTGTCCGTTTGATCATGTTTTTTCCGCCAATATGCTGTATAAATTGACATCGTTGTGCTTCGTCGCATTATCATCATGTATTGATCTGAAGAGTAATGGTACGAAAGGCCTTATCAGATTTTCAACTAGCTTTGGCTCTCCGTGTGCTAGTATGTTTCCACATCTTCAAGGCACACTCCACAAGGGGTGCATCTGCTTCGGCCGCTGTTGGGGTCGGGCGTCACAACTAATGAAATCCTGAAAGCAGCTGACTGGAGTAGCCAGTCTGTCGTCCAGATATGTTACTATAAGCCTGAACATGATATCTCATTTGCCAATGCGGTATTATCCCGCCAAAAGATGCTGTCAACCACTGACAGTAAAGCTACAAAATCATGATGATATGGGGACAGAGAATTCTGAAATATAATTGCAGAATGGCTCAGACCACGCAGTGGTTGTCAGGAATTCTGGATTATGCGATGAATGTGATGTCGAACATACCAAAGTCCCACTCCGTGCCCCTCACCCCTTATGTTTTCTCTTTTTCTGCACGATTGCCTGGTTTGTGAGTTATCACCTCTTTTCTGTCCTTTAAAATGAAGCGGCTTTTTATTTCCTTTTTCTTCTTTTGCACCGAGATATTATTTCTTGCTGTTTTTTACCGGATGTGTCACGACTTTGAATTGAATTGAATTTTCCTGAATTGATTTGATTTTTAGCGTTATGAGCGGCTTTATTGACATTGCTCTTCAGATTGGATTTTTTATTTTTTATTGGCCCGTAAAAGAGGCTCCTTTGTACCTCTTTTCTGCACCATTGCCTTATGCTCGATTTATGTGCATCATTGCCTTCAGAAACGCTGTATTTTTGTTCTCGCATTCTCTCTGGACATTTGCCTCCAGAAACGCTTTATCTGTAATCGTCAGGGAAATCTTGCATAACAACTAAACTATCGTAATCCGACATCATCATTATTCATTTTTCTCATAATTATCTTTCTCATTCATATGCATATCGTAGATTTCTCGTTTTTGGTAGGAATCGGAGTATCCTCTCTCCGGTGAGAAGGCAGTATTGCCTGTGCCCTGAGCGAATTGAAATAAAAGAATACAACAACAACAACAACAACAACAACAACAACAACAACAACAACAACAACAACAACAACAACAACAACAACAACAACAACAACAACAACAACAACAACAACAACAACAACAACAACAACAACAACAACAACAACAACAACAACAACAACAACAACAACAACAACAACAACAACAACAACAACAACAACAACAACAACAACAACAACAACAACAACAACAACAACAACAACAACAACAACAACAACAACAACAACAACAACAACAACAACAACAACAACATGTTCTCCAACGCTGCTCGCGATACAAAAGGCCAATTGGCTGAAGGGTAACACGGGCTATTTTATACAAGCATGCGCATGAAAACGCACAGAATAAAATAAAACAAAACAATTCTTCACTACAAAAAAAAGCTGTTACATGATAGCAAACTAGGCCAAACACGTGGATATATTCGACATCGCATTCTTTGCTGGCAAACACCGCGTGGTCTGAGTCTATTGCACCCGCACCAGAGATGAAGGCGCCAGACATCAATACGGTGCTGTACGGTATACGGATGTCGTATGGCATGTCGTACAACAGTACGATGAAATTGCGGGAGAAACCAGCGACCACATGGGAACGATGAAAATTTCAATAGACAGTCAGGTCAAGTTTCTGAAGATCAGTAGCGAGTGCTATCCCGGACATGATGCTACCATTACGAAAGCATAGACAGGATGCGCATTACAGGAGACGCACGTTGCTGAAGACCAGTAGTCATTGCTGATAACGTGCAGAAACTACAAAAAGGTCAGAAAGTCCGGTTATAAGGAGCTACATTTAAAAAGGAAAAGAAGGTGCACACCAAAAGTGTATGAAGTGAGAGAAAAATTAATAACAATCCGCACAAATTTCTGCAATTACTGTTGCCTAATTCATAATCAAACTGATTGAAACTTTTTGCAATACAATGATGTAGCCAATCAAGGGCAAAAACCACATTTGAATCTGGTCTAATAACATTAACGATGAGCTAGGCAAAAAAAGCATAACGTAGGGAGGGCCCTGAGCTTCCAAGTTCTCTCGTGATATAACGAATTTGTTGCTCGAGATTTCGGGTTCGCTGGAACCGTACCAAGAGGCCATCATTACCTGTTTGGACGAAGATATCCCAAACTGGAACCATTCGTGCCCTATGTGAATCGATTATCGAGGCTTGTAGAGCTTGCAAAATGAGTTCACGGCTTGGCTAAGAGCGACGCAAGAATATGTTCATACATGGGACTAGATGCCTTTAATCTCCATGAGTACATTCCTTTTGTTTGGACATACTAATTACAATCCTTATGTAGATTGGGCTATTCTGGATGAAGCGAATAACCGACATGATCCTGACGACTCCTAATTGGCAAGAAACTAATTGGCTTTGGAAACACGCAGAGCTGAGCTATCACGTGACGAGCTCAATTAAATTATGCACAGCACATCTGCAGTGTATCCTGCCCAACTCCTATCAATGTCTACCTATATTCGTGAAAAAAGCTGACCGTTGGTCTCGCACAGTTTCCTGTTACTTAATGTGACGTCATTGATAACAAGTTAATAACTCAGCAACCTTATACTGTTTCCATGCTCCCTATCATGACATGTCACATTTTTATTATTATTATTTATTAAATTTTTAATAGGCATGCAGTGGCATGTGCGTATTTACCTACTGACCCGCTAATGTTTCTCATATCTTGATTTTGATTGCAAGGGTATAAGTCCCATCCCTCACACTAAAAGGTCAACAAAAAGGCAACTTTGGGTTCATTGAGCAGGGTTGGTTTCGAAAAACCAGGTTTGAAGCTCAAAGTAGAGCTACTGCTAGCTCACCGTAGAGCTGCAATGATAAATGCATTTGATATAGGCGGATAGGGAGGGATAGTAGGTAAAGAAGCAGTGATGCAACAAATGGTGGTTTCTTTGAACGATTATTCTTTGTTGCTTTGGCAAACGAACGAATATTCTAGGCTGTTGTGCCTCTATCACTTCACTCAATCAGACGCAACAGTTAGGTTAAAAACAGACCGCATAGATAGTAAATATCCACTGGTTAAAGAGCCAAGTTAACCAAAGACCAAGATTCACAGTTCTCAGAACAAAATTTTTTCCCTCTCGTCCCTCTCATCCTGAACACTGCATGCAACGTTTTGCTCGCGCTGAAGGCACCCTCCCCAGTCATTCGACTGGATTTCCATGTCCAAAACAGTTGTATTCAGCCACTTGTCACGCCACTGTGGTGACGTCAGTTATCCAGAACTGCACTGTGCGTAACATTTTGATATGTGAAACGCAAGATGGCTATGTACACGAACATGTAGCTTCAATTATCCGTTGCTCGCCCCAGCGGGAACAAGGGCTGATGCCGAGGTCTACCCACCGGGTGTTGGGCACCGTCCTTGCTCGTGTTACCTCTAACCCCTGACCCTGGCTCATTTGCACAACAATATTGAGCTCTTTATCGTTCGTTCAGCTTTCCAAGTGTTTATTTTAGTGGATGTTGCAAGACAGGTGAAGAGCTGAGGAACAGGCTATGCAGGAAGCAAAGAGTCGAAAGGCGACAAACTAATATAGAATGAACGGCTATAACCAGGCTTGGACGAATCGAAACCACAAATGAGAAGCGAGTACGTACAACACACCTGTCCAACACCAAGACAAGGACACTGTGGACGAATTACTCTCTGACACTCACTCCAAGAGCCTCACTGCCAGACACGACGAACACCACCCTTGCTCCACATATCCATCGCATGCGCAACACTCACCTGGCAATCACCCACACACTGACGGGAGTAGATTCTTGCCATCCAATAACGCGTATTCTCGCAAGCCCCACTTGCAATATACAATATGCATGCACGTCACGCATCACACAATACTCATACGAACATGTACACTAGACCGTGTATGGCATACGGCATTGGTACATACAAGACGAATTATACGACAGCATGCATAAATAGGAAAGGGGTCAAATGTTCGGGCCACTTCCACCACGGCCACAGTCTCTACTGCCATCTCTGAGATATGTACAGTCAGCGCCCATCGAATGTGAGTGATATACATAATGAGAAGTCACGGAGCAACGGGAAACGTTCGGCCATCTAACGAACTGGCAACATCAAGGAACTGTTATGGACACCTGGCTGCTTCTTGCGTGTACTGCACTGCTGGTGTGATCCAAGAATAGTGTGGATAATGAGAGCTGGTGACGTCTAGACACTGTTCTGGACACCTGGCTGCTTCTTGCGTGTACTGAACTGCTCTCACGATCCAAGAATAGAGTGGATAAGGCGAACTTGTATCGTCTGGGAACTGTTATCGTCAACTGTGTGCTTCTTGCCTTCACTGTACTGATGTCGCGATCCAAGGATATTGTGAATATTGCGAACTGGTAACGTCTAGGAATTGATATCGATAACCTGCTGCTTCTTGCCTGTACTACGCTGCTGTCATGCAGTGCGTCCAGTAGAAAGCATACGAACATGATCTGCTCAACAACGTCTGGAATCGGGTCTCGTTGTGGCGCTGGTGTATCTCCCTGATCGATGGAGATGAGGTCATAGCCTCCTTGAAATAACAACTGGTTGTCCAGGGTCCACTGAATACGAAATAACATAGTCCGGGAAGAGGAGGTTTGGCGGACGCCACGCTCGGTCGGGTCAAGATGCAAGTACTTCTACGACAGCATGCGTAAATAAGAAAGGGGTCAAATGTTCGTGACACTTCCACTACAGGCTCTACTGCCATCTCTGCGATATGTACAGTCAGTTTCCATCGAATGTGAGCGATATACATATGAGAAGTCACGGAGCAACGGGAAACGTTCGGCCATCTTAGCAAACTCGTCACACCGTGCTGCGTTCTCCAGTCAGATGTATCCAGGTGACAGAACTTGATTTCTAATGTTCGTGACACTTCCACCACGGCCACAGGCTCTACTGCCATCTCTGGGATATGTACAGTCAGTTTCCATCGAATGTGAGAGATATACATATGAGAAGTCACGGAGAAACGGGAAACGTGCGGCCATCTTAACAAACACATCACACGGCGCTGCTGTTCTCCAGTGAGATGTATCCAGGTGACAGAACTTGTTCTCTAGACACGAGAAGTTCTCAAAGAGCTTCGCGTCCTACTTCCATTTCGACAGAAACACGCGTCTGCGTGATCCGGGTATCGTTTTGCTGGATTTCAAGTAACTCGTCTGATTGAAGATGGACAAAGAAATCACCAGTGAGCACTAAGCGTTTGAGATAGGGATAGGTGCCAGAGGTGGTGACATCTACAGGGAAACTCATCATGCAGTAAGTTGACTTCAAGGAACCGCCCTGGGTACCATGTCGCACTGCGCGGAATGCCGCTCCGTATGCAAGCAGGTGGAATGTTGCACAATGGTGATCGAGTGAATGGCATTTGGCACAACGGTGAACGGTGATCGATTGATCCACACAACCCATCCGCTGAGAAAAATGATAGTGCAATAACTACACATCTTATTATCATGTCCCCTTCTTGCCTGAATGCAGTATGTAAGAAAGTTCCAGAGCGCTTCTAGATTCAACCGCGGGCGCGCAGCAAATGTCACCTACATGTAGATGTGCTAGAGGCTGCCAAGCTACAGCCTGAGCTGTGTAGACAGAAGGCGTTTGTTAGGAAGCTAGTGCTATTTTGTATTCCCATCTTCTTCTTTTAATGCTTGTACTCTTTGGCGCAACTCACACTATCATTCCGCCTGTGTCCGTTTGATCATGTTTTTTCCGCCAATATGCTGTATAAATTGACATCGTTGTGCTTCGTCGCATTATCATCATGTATTGATCTGAAGAGTAATGGTACGAAAGGCCTTATCAGATTTTCAACTAGCTTTGGCTCTCCGTGTGCTAGTATGTTTCCACATCTTCAAGGCACACTCCACAAGGGGTGCATCTGCTTCGGCCGCTGTTGGGGTCGGGCGTCACAACTAATGAAATCCTGAAAGCAGCTGACTGGAGTAGCCAGTCTGTCGTCCAGATATGTTACTATAAGCCTGAACATGATATCTCATTTGCCAATGCGGTATTATCCCGCCAAAAGATGCTGTCAACCACTGACAGTAAAGCTACAAAATCATGATGATATGGGGACAGAGAATTCTGAAATATAATTGCAGAATGGCTCAGACCACGCAGTGGTTGTCAGGAATTCTGGATTATGCGATGAATGTGATGTCGAACATACCAAAGTCCCACTCCGTGCCCCTCACCCCTTATGTTTTCTCTTTTTCTGCACGATTGCCTGGTTTGTGAGTTATCACCTCTTTTCTGTCCTTTAAAATGAAGCGGCTTTTTATTTCCTTTTTCTTCTTTTGCACCGAGATATTATTTCTTGCTGTTTTTTACCGGATGTGTCACGACTTTGAATTGAATTGAATTTTCCTGAATTGATTTGATTTTTAGCGTTATGAGCGGCTTTATTGACATTGCTCTTCAGATTGGATTTTTTATTTTTTATTGGCCCGTAAAAGAGGCTCCTTTGTACCTCTTTTCTGCACCATTGCCTTATGCTCGATTTATGTGCATCATTGCCTTCAGAAACGCTGTATTTTTGTTCTCGCATTCTCTCTGGACATTTGCCTCCAGAAACGCTTTATCTGTAATCGTCAGGGAAATCTTGCATAACAACTAAACTATCGTAATCCGACATCATCATTATTCATTTTTCTCATAATTATCTTTCTCATTCATATGCATATCGTAGATTTCTCGTTTTTGGTAGGAATCGGAGTATCCTCTCTCCGGTGAGAAGGCAGTATTGCCTGTGCCCTGAGCGAATTGAAATAAAAGAATACAACAACAACAACAACAACAACAACAACAACAACAACAACAACAACAACAACAACAACAACAACAACAACAACAACAACAACAACAACAACAACAACAACAACAACAACAACAACAACAACAACAACAACAACAACAACAACAACAACAACAACAACAACAACAACAACAACAACAACAACAACAACAACAACAACAACAACAACAACAACAACAACAACAACAACAACAACAACAACAACAACAACAACAACAACAACAACAACAACAACAACAACAACAACAACAACAACAACAACAACAACAACAACAACAACATGTTCTCCAACGCTCGCGATACAAAAGGCCAATTGGCTGAAGGGTAACACGGGCTATTTTATACAAGCATGCGCATGAAAACGCACAGAATAAAATAAAACAAAACAATTCTTCACTACAAAAAAAAGCTGTTACATGATAGCAAACTAGGCCAAACACGTGGATATATTCGACATCGCATTCTTTGCTGGCAAACACCGCGTGGTCTGAGTCTATTGCACCCGCACCAGAGATGAAGGCGCCAGACATCAATACGGTGCTGTACGGTATACGGATGTCGTATGGCATGTCGTACAACAGTACGATGAAATTGCGGGAGAAACCAGCGACCACATGGGAACGATGAAAATTTCAATAGACAGTCAGGTCAAGTTTCTGAAGATCAGTAGCGAGTGCTATCCCGGACATGATGCTACCATTACGAAAGCATAGACAGGATGCGCATTACAGGAGACGCACGTTGCTGAAGACCAGTAGTCATTGCTGATAACGTGCAGAAACTACAAAAAGGTCAGAAAGTCCGGTTATAAGGAGCTACATTTAAAAAGGAAAAGAAGGTGCACACCAAAAGTGTATGAAGTGAGAGAAAAATTAATAACAATCCGCACAAATTTCTGCAATTACTGTTGCCTAATTCATAATCAAACTGATTGAAACTTTTTGCAATACAATGATGTAGCCAATCAAGGGCAAAAACCACATTTGAATCTGGTCTAATAACATTAACGATGAGCTAGGCAAAAAAAGCATAACGTAGGGAGGGCCCTGAGCTTCCAAGTTCTCTCGTGATATAACGAATTTGTTGCTCGAGATTTCGGGTTCGCTGGAACCGTACCAAGAGGCCATCATTACCTGTTTGGACGAAGATATCCCAAACTGGAACCATTCGTGCCCTATGTGAATCGATTATCGAGGCTTGTAGAGCTTGCAAAATGAGTTCACGGCTTGGCTAAGAGCGACGCAAGAATATGTTCATACATGGGACTAGATGCCTTTAATCTCCATGAGTACATTCCTTTTGTTTGGACATACTAATTACAATCCTTATGTAGATTGGGCTATTCTGGATGAAGCGAATAACCGACATGATCCTGACGACTCCTAATTGGCAAGAAACTAATTGGCTTTGGAAACACGCAGAGCTGAGCTATCACGTGACGAGCTCAATTAAATTATGCACAGCACATCTGCAGTGTATCCTGCCCAACTCCTATCAATGTCTACCTATATTCGTGAAAAAAGCTGACCGTTGGTCTCGCACAGTTTCCTGTTACTTAATGTGACGTCATTGATAACAAGTTAATAACTCAGCAACCTTATACTGTTTCCATGCTCCCTATCATGACATGTCACATTTTTATTATTATTATTTATTAAATTTTTAATAGGCATGCAGTGGCATGTGCGTATTTACCTACTGACCCGCTAATGTTTCTCATATCTTGATTTTGATTGCAAGGGTATAAGTCCCATCCCTCACACTAAAAGGTCAACAAAAAGGCAACTTTGGGTTCATTGAGCAGGGTTGGTTTCGAAAAACCAGGTTTGAAGCTCAAAGTAGAGCTACTGCTAGCTCACCGTAGAGCTGCAATGATAAATGCATTTGATATAGGCGGATAGGGAGGGATAGTAGGTAAAGAAGCAGTGATGCAACAAATGGTGGTTTCTTTGAACGATTATTCTTTGTTGCTTTGGCAAACGAACGAATATTCTAGGCTGTTGTGCCTCTATCACTTCACTCAATCAGACGCAACAGTTAGGTTAAAAACAGACCGCATAGATAGTAAATATCCACTGGTTAAAGAGCCAAGTTAACCAAAGACCAAGATTCACAGTTCTCAGAACAAAATTTTTTCCCTCTCGTCCCTCTCATCCTGAACACTGCATGCAACGTTTTGCTCGCGCTGAAGGCACCCTCCCCAGTCATTCGACTGGATTTCCATGTCCAAAACAGTAGTATTCAGCCACTTGTCACGCCACTGTGGTGACGTCAGTTATCCAGAACTGCACTGTGCGTAACATTTTGATATGTGAAACGCAAGATGGCTATGTACACGAACATGTAGCTTCAATTATCCGTTGCTCGCCCCAGCGGGAACAAGGGCTGATGCCGAGGTCTACCCACCGGGTGTTGGGCACCGTCCTTGCTCGTGTTACCTCTAACCCCTGACCCTGGCTCATTTGCACAACAATATTGAGCTCTTTATCGTTCGTTCAGCTTTCCAAGTGTTTCTTTTAGTGGATGTTGCAAGACAGGTGAAGAGCTGAGGAACAGGCTATGCAGGAAGCAAAGAGTCGAAAGGCGACAAACTAATATAGAATGAACGGCTATAACCAGGCTTGGACGAATCGAAACCACAAATGAGAAGCGAGTACGTACAACACACCTGTCCAACACCAAGACAAGGACACTGTGGACGAATTACTCTCTGACACTCACTCCAAGAGCCTCACTGCCAGACACGACGAACACCACCCTTGCTCCACATATCCATCGCATGCGCAACACTCACCTGGCAATCACCCACACACTGACGGGAGTAGATTCTTGCCATCCAATAACGCGTATTCTCGCAAGCCCCACTTGCAATATACAATATGCATGCACGTCACGCATCACACAATACTCATACGAACATGTACACTAGACCGTGTATGGCATACGGCATTGGTACATACAAGACGAATTATACGACAGCATGCATAAATAGGAAAGGGGTCAAATGTTCGGGCCACTTCCACCACGGCCACAGTCTCTACTGCCATCTCTGAGATATGTACAGTCAGCGTCCATCGAATGTGAGTGATATACATATGAGAAGTCACGGAGCAACGGGAAACGTTCGGCCATCTAACGAACTGGCAACATCAAGGAACTGTTATGGACACCTGGCTGCTTCTTGCGTGTACTGCACTGCTGGTGTGATCCAAGAATAGTGTGGATAATGAGAGCTGGTGACGTCTAGACACTGTTCTGGACACCTGGCTGCTTCTTGCGTGTACTGAACTGCTCTCACGATCCAAGAATAGAGTGGATAAGGCGAACTTGTATCGTCTGGGAACTGTTATCGTCAACTGTGTGCTTCTTGCCTTCACTGTACTGATGTCGCGATCCAAGGATATTGTGAATATTGCGAACTGGTAACGTCTAGGAATTGATATCGATAATCTGCTGCTTCTTGCCTGTACTACGCTGCTGTCATGCAGTGCGTCCAGTAGAAAGCATACGAACATGATCTGCTCAACAACGTCTGGAATCGGGTCTCGTTGTGGCGCTGGTGTATCTCCCTGATCGATGGAGATGAGGTCATAGCCTCCTTGAAATAACAACTGGTTGTCCAGGGTCCACTGAATACGAAATAACATAGTCCGGGAAGAGGAGGTTTGGCGGACGCCACGCTCGGTCGGGTCAAGATGCAAGTACTTCTACGACAGCATGCGTAAATAAGAAAGGGGTCAAATGTTCGTGACACTTCCACTACAGGCTCTACTGCCATCTCTGCGATATGTACAGTCAGTTTCCATCGAATGTGAGCGATATACATATGAGAAGTCACGGAGCAACGGGAAACGTTCGGCCATCTTAGCAAACTCGTCACACCGTGCTGCGTTCTCCAGTCAGATGTATCCAGGTGACAGAACTTGATTTCTAATGTTCGTGACACTTCCACCACGGCCACAGGCTCTACTGCCATCTCTGGGATATGTACAGTCAGTTTCCATCGAATGTGAGAGATATACATATGAGAAGTCACGGAGAAACGGGAAACGTGCGGCCATCTTAACAAACACATCACACGGCGCTGCTGTTCTCCAGTGAGATGTATCCAGGTGACAGAACTTGTTCTCTAGACACGAGAAGTTCTCAAAGAGCTTCGCGTCCTACTTCCATTTCGACAGGAACACGCGTCTGCGTGATCCGGGTATCGTTTTGCTGGATTTCAAGTAACTCGTCTGATTGAAGATGGACAAAGAAATCACCAGTGAGCACTAAGCGTTTGAGATAGGGATAGGTGCCAGAGGTGGTGACATCTACAGGGAAACTCATCATGCAGTAAGTTGACTTCAAGGAACCGCCCTGGGTACCATGTCGCACTGCGCGGAATGCCGCTCCGTATGCAAGCAGGTGGAATGTTGCACAATGGTGATCGAGTGAATGGCATTTGGCACAACGGTGAACGGTGATCGATTGATCCACACAACCCATCCGCTGAGAAAAATGATAGTGCAATAACTACACATCTTATTATCATGTCCCCTTCTTGCCTGAATGCAGTATGTAAGAAAGTTCCAGAGCGCTTCTAGATTCAACCGCGGGCGCGCAGCAAATGTCACCTACATGTAGATGTGCTAGAGGCTGCCAAGCTACAGCCTGAGCTGTGTAGACAGAAGGCGTTTGTTAGGAAGCTAGTGCTATTTTGTATTCCCATCTTCTTCTTTTAATGCTTGTACTCTTTGGCGCAACTCACACTATCATTCCGCCTGTGTCCGTTTGATCATGTTTTTTCCGCCAATATGCTGTATAAATTGACATCGTTGTGCTTCGTCACATTATCATCATGTATTGATCTGAAGAGTAATGGTACGAAAGGCCTTATCAGATTTTCAACTAGCTTTGGCTCTCCGTGTGCTAGTATGTTTCCCTCCGACTAAGTCTCTATTTAATTATGTGAGCCTATCTGCAATGACCACCTGCCACCTGCTTACAATAGCCTCCTTCCACTTGCTTACAACAATCACCTGTCACGTGTTTCAAAAAGACATTATTAAGTGTGTTTACACCATGGAATGGTCGATACAGACAACCTCGACCAAAGACTTGTGAATTGTGTAAGGAAAGAGCTGGGAATTTATAAAGGCCTTAGAAATTCTCCACGGGCAGACAAAACCTAACGAATCTCACCTCCTGCTCTTCGCCGGTCGTTTCAGGTTCGTGCCGCGCCCCAGGATCGTGCATGGGAGGAGTCTTGTACTTATTGATCAACAATATTGCCAAGGCTTCGTCATCGTTGTGGTGACATTCTAAGCATCTAATTATTATAGGCCCACAGCACTGGTGCATGCCCCTTAAAAGCTCTCCTGGATGCTGTGTGTTGCTGTCTGATGATCGCCACAGGCGTGAAACTCTGAGTCACAGCCAATCCAAGCTCCGTATCCCATTCTATTCTTTTTGTAGCTCTCCTAGATCCTACTCTGTAACCTTTTCTTGCAGTGCACGACTATCAAATTCGTCAAATAAAACGAAGGAGCAAATTTGTTGCTGCCAATTAACTGCATCAGTTCTACTCGGATGGTGAGCCAATTCAATTATAGTGAAAAAAGGAGGACAAAATGTTAGAAGTTATCTACTTTGAAGTATAGCAGAGTTCAGTAGGATGTTGGCGTTTGGGTTGGTCACAATTTGTCTCCGCTTAGCTTCCCCTTTTATGTTTATTACATACACATGAGCCTCCCAAGTTGGGTTGTATGTTGCTTTCCGTCGTCGAGTTGTAGTACGGCCGGTCTGTCCAATGGTCTTACTAGTTTCGTCATCATCCAGTAACCCTCGGCCTTCTTTGTTGCCGTGATGCGTAGCTCGTGCTCTTCTTTGTTGCGTTTTCCTTCCGCTCTTGGTCCTTTCCGAACCTGAGCCTTCCAAGTTGGAAGGTTGTTGGTTTGCGCCTTGGAGAAGTGTTGGAGCTAGGTGTCAGGTCGCCGAATGTCTCAGTACTCCTTGTCAGTTTGTGCCATTTTGTCGCAGTCGCTGACTGTATAAGATCTGGTTACGTTGGTGGACAGTTAGTCATAACTCATAACAATTTGTCCTCCTTTTGCATCAGTTCTGTTTTCCTCTGCCGTTTCTCTTTCAGTGTGGTGACTTCTGATCCATGAGGCAATGGCATGAAGTCAATAGTTTGCAGAATGTGCTCTCTGTCAATGGACCTGTGACAGCTGAAGCCCAGGTTTTGCAGTTTGCTGGCTATGGCCAACAACAGTTTGATATTGTTGCACCGTTCCTTCCACACACAGGAATGCTGAATATATGGGCCGCGATCAGCTAAAACATGTCTTTGGGGTTTCGTAAAAAAAGTTGGGAAATGACGAAATGAAAAAAATGTTTTTTTGGAGCGCGTTCACTCTGCATCTGCACTTCATTCAAATGATTCAGGATGTGGCGATAATCTTCTCAAATTTCGTTCAAACACTTGTTTGGCGGTCTAGTTCAAGTAGCTGACGAGCAAAGACTGACAATGTCCGCATCTAGTGATACTAGGGCAGCTCGCAGGGCTAGACGATCGCTGTGCATGGCCCAGGTTTGTTCAGATGTCTGCAAGTCCGTGGCGGCGGGTCTGCAGAGCGACGCTGACAATTTGTTGGGATCTCAGTGATGTTGATGTCGACAGCCAGAATCCAAAGAGTATGCAAGTGCAACGCCGCCCAGAGCATCGTGTTGCTTTCCTGGAAGAACTTGGGCCATGCCTTTTATCTGATGTCGTTGACATGCTCAAGTCGGTGTCAACATCTTTAGTTCCGTTGTATTGTGCTCCGCCACAAAAGCCACTAAGTAATAGTTTGTCTCTTTGTGTCAGACTGTGCGAAAACTGTCTTTTTCTATTTCAAAGTACCTTTTTTGAAAACGGTGTTTGGGGCACTTGTAGACTACTTTTCTGCCCTGTATCTCCTTCAAGAGGTCAAGTTAGGTCCCAAGAACTGTTTTCTGGAGGAAACCAAAATGAAAAATTTCACACTAAGACATGTTTTAGCTGGTTGTGGCCCATATCATGCACAGACATCGATAAACTGCCTATTTGAAGAAGTATCGCAGTTCTTGTCTGCCAATAAGCAACAGACCAGCCAGCTATAATTACAGTTTGGATGTCGGAGACGCTGAAGACGCGATCCTGTGAACATATTGCACCAACTGCAATGAAGAAGGCCTTAGGAATCTGGATTTAGTACCATTCTCATGTGGATAACTATCGCGTTGTGATCCAAGTCATGCGGACTATAACATGCCGTAGATGTGAGATAGTGAAGGTACGGACATTGAACCTGACGACAGCAAACCAACGGTCGATTTCAACCACACAATCAGCATCATTCGGCACACCAGGAGAATCCAATACATATACATAATAGCTGCCAACTCTGATGGTATAGATCCGATAACTTCCATCTTTCTTGTTTTCTTACTCTAAGATTGGTATACAATATACATTGATACATGTACTAGTGTAATCTCTATTCATATGTGTAATGCACTGTATTTGTTCCGGTGACTTGGGGTAGTTTATCATAGCACTGTTTTATGTCTTGGTTTTGCTGAAGATGAGCATTATCATGTTATAACTTGTTATGTACCGTATCAGTCAGCTCTTTCAGTGTTTGGCGTTGTGTCAGGGGTGGCTGCCTGTGTCGCGGGTCATTCCACAGACCGCAAAGGTGACGTTCTCGGCAACAGAGCGACCCAGTAGGCAATTGGTCACCGATAAAATGCTGTCATTGGTATCACGGTGCACCACAATGGCATTATGGTGTGATTATCATTAAGTTATTCTGCAGCGAGTACTTGTCGTGTAGCTCGCGAGAGTTATTGCATATGGTCATTACGTGAATAAGTACTATCCGTACATTCAAGTTTCAAGTCCAGTCCCTTTTTTGTAAATATGGGCTGGACACTACAAGGGCCTGGTGACGTGCTCATAGGGCTGAGTTATGCCAAATAGTGTCATTGGCCGGGAGTGAAAGCCTTGCCCCACGCCTGCACCTGAAAAAAATGTTTCCAAAATAGTCAAATTCGACGCCTGCTGAGTATGGACCATAGCGAAACATGTCGTCTGACTGAAAACGCAATACACCATTGCATTGCCACGCCTAAGCGCAATTGTTAGGCTCACCAAGCATGTAGTGAAATGCCAAAACAAACGAGCCATAGACACAAAACCATATTCCAAAATTGCCCACCATTGAGAATGCGCCTCAAAATGTACCCGCAAACTGCCCAGTGCGAAAAATGAAAAGCCTTCTTTTAGACAACTTTTTTGAATCTGGCGCATGGACTGAATATTCAAATAGGATTTTCAAATGCAAGATCAAAACGTGAAGCTACTTGGAAGAATGAGTATGTATGCGAAGTTTATCGGGGAATGCATGCAGGGCGATAGTGCGGGTTTGAATCCAAGGTTATATTATCTTCTTTTTTAATGGAGAAATGAAAATTTTTAACATCGCTATGCTTTATTGCCGAGGTCATCAAGGTGGTAGACGGTGTCGAATTACCCTCGAATACAAAGAGAAAGTTTATTTCTTTCGCTCAGGGCCCTACGCTATGCTTTTTTGCCTACCTCATCATGAATGTTGTTCGAACAGATGGAAACGTTTTGCAATACAATGACGTAGCCGATCAGTTCGTTGTGGGATGGTTGGGAATTGTAGCCATTATTATTTTTCTGATTTTAGAGTTCGTATCGGAGCAGCCGTTCTGCAATTTAAAGTCAGCCGTCTTGGTCGACGTAAAACTCTATTTCCATACACAAGCTCGGGGAACCGATCAGTAGGTACAATTTATGGTGTGAATAGGGTGGATGGGAGAAAGTAGGTAAAGAAGCATTGATGCAACAAATGGTGGTTTCTTCGAATGAATATTCCCTCGAATGTTGCTTTGGCAGACGAGTGCATATTCTATACTCATCTGTTGTGCCTCAATCATTTCACTTAATCAGACGCAACAGTCCTGTTACCAACAGACCACATGACTAGTAAATATCCACTGGTTAAAGAGCAAAGTTGACCAAAGACCAAGCTTTACAGTTCGCAGAACAAATTTTTTTGAGCTGAGCAGGATGACTGTCTCGGGGGTTAAGGTAGCTAGCTGACACTGTGGACAGATCGGGACACACTTTTCAGAGAATTTGCAGCTATTCATGCTCTTTCAAATGACGTAGCACTCAATATGAATTTACAAATTCGGTTTTTCAGCGAATTTTTGGGTAGTCTGCCACCTTAAGCAATCATTTTGATGTGTGAACGCAATATAATATTATATATTTATATAATTATATACTCAATAAACATGTCAACAAACAATGGATCCCTCGTAATAATTATTTTGCTGCAGGCATAGTCTTACTGAGTATACTCAATATATATATACTCAATCTGTTTTATATATATACAGGTACATGTAGCTTCAATTATCTGTTGCTGGCCCCAGCGGAATAATGGTTGATGCCGAGGTTTGCCCACCGGGTGTTGGGCGCCGTCCTTGCTCGTGTTGATTCAAACCCCTGACCCTGGCCCCTTGGGCCTTGGCACAACAATATCGAGCTCATTTTGGCTTTCCAAGTGTGTATTTTAGGGGATGTTGCAAGACAGGTGAAATGAAGAGCTGAGGCACAGGCTATGCAAGGAGCAACGAGATAAAAGGCTACAAACTAATAAACAATGAACGGTTATAACCAGGCCTCCTTAACGCATGGACGAATCGAAACAACAAATGAAAAGCGAGCACGTACAACACACCTGCCCAAAACCAAGACAAGGACACTGTGGACGAATCACTCTCAAACTCCCACTCGAAGAGCCTCACTCCCAGTCACGACGTACACCACACTTGCTCCACATATCCAGCTCATGCGCAACACTCACGTGGCAATCACCCACACACTGACGGAAGTAGATTCTCACCATCCAACAACGCGTATTCTCGCAAGCCCCACATGCAACATAAAAATGTACATGTACGTCACGCGTCACACCATACTCACGCGTACATGTACACTAGACTGTGTATGGCAAACCGCATTGGTACGAGTATATACAAGACGAATTATGTGACAGCATGGGAAAAAAGGAGTCAAATTTTTCGTAACCCTTCCACCGCAATATGTCGTGGTAAGTGTGTTGGTTTGTGAAATGAGTGGAACAGCAGCCAGCACCCCCGCGGTGCTTACGGAAAATATCACTGTTTTCACTGATTATTTAAGCGGCGATTGGCTCGAGTCAATGAAGGCAGTGAGAGTATGATCTGGAATGGACGTGTCGGTGTGTAGGCTGAAATTGTCTAGCCGAGTTAGTTCCCCCACACTTTCAAGCACGTCAACTATCTGAAGATTTGAATCCCGTAAAATCAGTGTCTTCAGGTTACGAAGCTTGCTGATTGCGTTACCTAGTCCGGGAATGTAATCGAAAGGCTCACAACAGATGTCACTCAAGTGCAGACATTCTAGTTCTGGAAGCTCAGATGCCAGCGTTTCAAGGTCTGTTTCTGAGTTCAACGACATTCCCTGCAATGACAGCGATTGCAGCCGGGATAATCTTCCCAGTGTGGTCAACGCTCCGAAATTGTCGCGAAGCACAATCCTCTCCCGTCCGGTCCAATAATCACCGCGACTTGTGTCCAGGCTTGGTATACCAATCGCACCGCCAATAGTTAGACGAGACAAATTGGGACAGGCAGCCACTAGCGCCTCAGCACTATCTCTACTGCCATCTCTTGGATATGTGCAGTCAGCGTCCATCGAATGTGAGCGATACACATATGAGAAGTCACGGAGCAACGGGAAACGTGCGGCCATCTTAACAAATACATCACACGGCGCTGTTGTTCTCCAGTGAGATGTATCCAGGTGACAGAACTTGTTCTCTAGACGCGAGAAGTTCTCAAAGAACTTCGCGTCATACGTGTCTTCCGTTAGCATCAGGTCTATTGCAACAGCAACACTCAGCTGCGTGATCCGAGTATTGTTTTGCAGGATTTTGATTAACTCGTCTGATCGAAGATGGACAAAGGAATCACCAGTCAGCACTAAGCATTTGAGATAGGGATAGGTGGTAACATCGACCGGGAACCCATCATACATTAAGTTGACTTGAAGGCACTGAGCTGGGTACCATGTTGCACTGCGCGGAATGCCGCTAGGTATGCAAGCAGGTGGAATGTTGCACAACGGTGATCGAGTGAATTCTTTTGCGAAATCCTCGACCTCACAGGAGTATACACGAAGGCTTTGCAACTTTCCGTCATTGTCTCTTATTCGTTGGAGCAGCTCTTTAATCGCAGGACCAGCATCGTTTAAAATGTCACACCACCCGACACAATTGATTTCGAGTGTAGATTTGGCTGCTAATGACACCACTGTGGCCATTGCCGTGTCCGTAAAGGCAAAACAGTCAGGTCCTGAAGCAGTGCCTGATTCCCCTACCGCTAAGGTAATCCGAACATGCCATAAGTTCTGGCACTCAACCAGCGCATTCAGGATGGTGATGTCTCGCCCCAAGAAGCACATACTGCAGTCAAACACTGCGAGTTTAGGCATCAAATGCAAAACACTCACTACCGCACTTGTTGAGATGCCTGGCGTGGGTGACGGCATGAAACACTCTCCCACCAATTCCAACTGTTTCACATACTTGCCGCATGTTTCAGCCAAGCGAAGAAATCGCCTTCTTGGGCTGCCAGTGCCTCGGCGGAAATCAAAATACGTTTTCTCACACACACTACCTTTATATCCGGCGGCGACGTTCGCGAATTGCGAACAGACGGTTGCTAGGTGATGAACGTAATACCATCCATCGGGTAATTTACTGAATATCAATGCCCATATTCCATCCGGTAGTCTGGGCGGTCGTGGCGTGGATGCCGACATGTGCTAAGTTGTCTACTGGCGGACGCTCTCCATAACGACCTTTCTTCTTCCTGCCTGCATCGCTTGTCAACTGTGGACGGGAATCTTCGTTGCAAACACTCGCCGCTTTACTGCAATCAGTGACCGCTCCACCGCAAACTGCTCCACTGCAAATTATTGAAAACTGCCCTGCTCGTTGTTGGCCTCCTGCTCGTTCAACTCCGTGCCGAACGCATCATCGAGGAAGCTGACTGCTGTTGTGGCCCTGGATTTTTTTCTCTCAATAAATACCTGGAATCTGTTGCGCCAACCGTTGGACAAATCTGGTTCACACCAGGCCGATTCATCGGCCCATGGACATGTAAGAGTTGTACGAAAACTCGTGAAGATCGTCGCAAAGATCGCGTAACTGTTATCATTAGAAGCCAAGTTTTCACTTCAAATCGAAAGTTTTGGAACAGTTCACGCGTCTGGTCCTGCTCTGCAGGAACTGCTGCAACGAATTAGAGATACTTGTATATGAGGTGCAGGAAGCTTGCAGAGCCTGCGGGTAGACGACTGTGAGGATGAGGATTTCGCTAAACCAGGGTGCAACATGCCACCTCCTTTCACACTTCGCCATTGCCAGCCACTGGCTATGCAACTCTGTTGTTGTTTGCTGTGTTGTGCGGGCGGAGCACAAATACGAGCGGCATTGGGTGTAATGCAAGATGGTATCCAGCGCGGTGGGTTGTAGTAAATTGACCGCATTTTCAAGTTACAGGTGCACAGCCTTTCGCCTCTGTTTGTTTGTTTGTTTGTTTGTTTGTTTGTATATTATATTTGAATTCTCACATCCAAACGAGCACAAGTGCTCAATGACAAGGGGAATATTATGATGTTGTGTGTACATACTGCCCTTCACCTTTGTGCATTGTGCAAGGTGTCGTTATCATCTGACCTTGTTATCACTTTTGTCACTTTTGTCTCGTAGGGTATGTCACGTATCTATGCAGAACGAGCGCAATTGCGCCAATTTAGCCCTATAAAGATCAGTCTATTCCTATTTTTCTTTCATTCAACATCGTAGCCTCCACTGATGAGCTCAGGAGGAGCGAAACAGCTGTCTGGAGGGTCATTGTCAATATCAATCTATATACCGGAATTGTCCTCGCTGTGGTGATGGTGAAGTGAGTACAGAGTTTGAATCGGCCAAGAGCGCAATGTGGTGGTGTGGTGCATTGTATTCGATAATGGCCGGGGCCTTCGCTACTTCTCAATTATTTTTATTTTTATTTTTTAAAGAGGTCGGAGGCGGATAACACTTTACAAAACGAAGGTCAGTTTGGGGTCGCAAGTATCCATGCAAACACACATCCAGTCAAATAAGTCACTTGTCAAAAGTATCCGAACGTTTTCGGTCCCTTCTCTTCAAGGATTGTACAGTGAGTGGCTTTTTTTTTTACAAAGACCACTTTATGCCAAACATGAGATGCAGCTAGGGGAAGCACGCACAACCTGAATCGTGGCAGTGGTGGTGAGGTTTAGGGAGCTCCGCCGACCTAGGGTCTCGAATTCATAGCCGCCTAGACGCACCAAGAGTGGGTGGGGGAGGGAGAGAGAGAGAGAGAGAGAGAGAGAGAGAGAGAGAGAGAGAGAGAGAGAGAGAGAGAGAGAGAGAGAGAGAGAGAGAGAGAGAGAGAGAGAGAGAGAGAGAGAGAGAGAGAGAGAGAGAGAGAGAGAGAGAGAGAGAGAGAGACAGAGACAGAGACAGAGGGAGCGCAAGAGAGAGAGAGAGAGCTCAAGTTGGAAAGTCTCAAACGTATAATAGCGTAAAGATAATAATATAATAATAATATAATAACTTTATAATGATATTATACTCAATCTGCGGACAGCATGCTGTTTCGTTCTTTTTGAACTCATCAGCGCAGCACAGAGGAAATGAGGCCGAACCTGATAGCAATGGAAATAAAAATTTCCAATCAGGCCCGAACGTACCTTGCCAGAGTGCTCAAACTGACAAGTCAGTGAGCTCTGCATAACGCAAACAGCAAAGGCACTACCCCACGCAAGAGTGCTCAACTGCTACAAGAGCAGGAGCGAAATACTCAATCTGCGGACAGCATGCTGTTTCGTTCTTTTTGAACTCATCAGCGCAGCACAGAGGAAATGAGGCCGAACCTGATAGCAATGGAAATACAAATTTCCAATCAGGCCCGAACGTACCTTGCCAGAGTGCTCAAACTGACAAGTCAGTGAGCTCTGCATAACGCAAACAGCAAAGGCACTACCCCACGCAAGAGTGCTCAACTGCTACAAGAGCAGGAGCGAAATACTCAATCTGCGGACAGCATGCTGTTTCGTTCTTTTTGAACTCATCAGCGCAGCACAGAGGAAATGAGGCCGAACCTGATAGCAATGGAAATAAAAATTTCCAATCAGGCCCGAACGTACCTTGCCAGAGTGCTATTATACCAACACTCGTGACAAGGTGGGAAATCATCAAGTTCAGAACGACACAAAACTCGAAGGAAAGTAATAATAGTGACAACAACATAGTCGACAAATTAAGTTACATTGTTAACACCTCGAAGAGGTGTAACACCAAACAATTGCAGCGACAACACATTTTCTTTCTCTACGCAAAGGTCAGGTTATTTTCCTTCGAGTTTTGTGTCGTTCTGAGTCCCAAAAATGTTCGTATACTTTTGACACGTGCCTTATTTGACTGGATGTGTGTTTGCGTGGATACTTGCCACCGAAAAATCGTTATTATTATTATTTAAAAATTCGACGAGGAGACAATAATTTTAATATGGCAATAAGTAGGACGAGCTGAAGCGACATGTGGACTACTTTATTAACAATGTAAGCGATGGAGACGATGCAAGAAACAACCTGAAGGGTAAGGAAAAAATACATGTAAGAAGAAAAAGGCAATGGAAAAAAAAGGAAGATGATTCGAACAAGTTTTCGTACAACAATCTTCAGGAATCACCGTTGTACTAAAGAACAAAATGAGAACAAAGGAAATAGCAATCAAGGTAGGTGATTCCTGAAGAGTGTTGTACGAAAACTTGTTCGAATCATCTTTCTTTTCTTTTTCCATTGCCTTTGTCTTCTTACATGTATTTTTTCCTTACCCTTTAGGTTGTTTCTTGCATCGTCTCCATCGCTTATATTGTTAATAAAGAAGTCCACATGTCGCTTCAGCTCGTCCTACTTATTGCCATATTTAAATTATTGTCATTATTATTATTATGAAACTTGACCCAAAGCCAATATGCCTATCGGGGGTTCATTTGATTGAAAAAACATTACAACTACCAGTATGTACAAAGACAAGTAGGGATTGATGAGGAGCGAAACGGGGAAAATCAACTGCAAGGAGGCGGAATTCCGTTGATTGCATAAGCATGGTTAGCTGTAAATTTCCAGAGGGCAGCTTTGAACTTATAGAGCGAGGCTTCCGATGTTAGCCTGGGGGGTAAACAGTTCCATAGAATAGCAGTTCGGAACATGAAGAGAGACTTAGACAATGATGTAAATTTGGGAAGAATGATTTTGATAATATAGTAGGGGACGTGCTAGGAATGTGCTAGAGCTGATCGGTAGTTATTTGTAGAACGTCAGTACCGTCGGTCAGTGTCGTCCAATGTTAGCGCATGAGCTGATTGTTTAGTAGCTGCTGGTGGTGTTAGTGGATATTATAAGCGAAATTTGTAGTTCCTCGGTCTTTCTTCTATTCTTTGGTAATACCTTGTCTATAAAGTACAGTTTCCCCATGGCTTCGTTAGGTAGCATAATATTACTATAGACACATGTGCATTGCATGTACATGACGATGTGACTGATTGTACAGGACACGTGCAATCATGTACCAGTACTAGTATCGTCGAATAAAGTCAGCCACCGACTAGAGACCGCAGCACCATATGTACTCTGTAGCTGTTTGTTTTTGTCCAGATAATTATTTAATTTTTACGAGTTGGGTTTGTGAATAGTAGTAAAAAAATGTAGCATTATACTGGGGTACACGTTTTTCTTCTTCTTTTGTTTACTTTTGGAATTACTACATGACTGCATGATCATCATGTACATGTAGGTGGGCCAGGCCGTAGAAGTCCATTCCGGGGCAGGAAGGCCATACATATGCGCTATAGTACAGGACGTGCAATTGATATCGGCCGAATGTTAGTCCTGTACGATTAGCATTACCCAAATCTCAAGGGTTGTAATAAGAAAGTTTGTAAGTCTTTGTTTAAATAGCATTGTTGGTATACTAAAACTGGTGATGTTCTTGACCATTGGCAACGTTCTGCACTGCCACATACACATGCGAATACATGTATCATGCATGGTTAAGTTAAGTTGGCAGGCGACACTCCGTTGGCATTGAGGCTTGGTGTCATCACACCTGGGGCACTGAGCTGTGCTGGGGTCTATGATTGCCAGCCGAACCTATAGCGCGCTGTTGAGACGACTGTCTGCCATGGGCGAATGTGGCCGTCGACGTTACGTCAGGAGTAGGGTCGGAGAAGTGCCTCGTTGGTGCACGACCACCACCTGCCCTGATTACTGCCTGGGTGCGTTCACCGGTGCATTTATGATCAGTCCGCTGGAAATATCGAAGACGTTGACTGCATGATAAACTGCTTTGCCGACTGCTTGCACATTCCCTGTGTCCATCTGTGAACACAGGGATTTCATGGTGGCTGCGCTTGCAATCTGTCTTTGTTGGGATTGATTCGCTATGTGTCAGAGTGCTTCCATCGCTCTTGGAGCGCAGTAACAGACCCGGAGCTGCCTCCAGGCGAGGACGATCGCCCACACTTGACTGGGCAGGTGGCGCTGTGAATGCCAGTGTTCCTTTCCAGTGCGTATTTGTAGGCTGAGATGCTGATCTGCTGGCTTGGCTCGCGACACTGCGGCAGGTCACAGCCGTTGGGGTCGAGTTGGGGCGTGCTGCCGAGCTTCCTCTGGCCAAGAACTCCTGAAGACAGTCGGGGAAATCCCAAAATACAACAAACAAAGCATTCCTTGACTTAGAACATAAACACAATAGTGATCATTGGGCCCAGGCGTTCTTATTCTCGTGCCAGAGACAACCTTGTACCAGAGACGAGATGAGCTGAAATCAAGGTTCCGTATAATTATTCAATCATGTGAAAGCGTGTTCATCGATTTTCTGTTAATTTTTTTTACAATAATCCCAAAAGTTTCCGTGTTTGGATGTATGGTGAAGGCAGCGCAACAGCAGTGGTGTTGAGATTATACCAGCTCGTCCTACCATACTGCTAGCTGGAACTGGTGCAGTTCTATGCCAGGCGCGTGCAGCCCTTGGCGAATAATTCGGGCAGAAAAACCGCCAGAATCTGGTTCTTTCAATGTATGTTTTACGCATGCTTGGTATAAAACAATGGAGCAGAATTTGAGGAGGTGCCCGCTATAAAGTGTGTATGGCTCTGCCAATTTCATTCACTTTCTTTTGGTTTCAAGTAGAATATTATGTCAATTTCTCCACCAATATCCGCCAAGTGCTTGGCACAGGTCAACGGTTCTTGTGTGTTCATTAATGGAGTGCTGTGAAAACGTAGACCGTCGAAAGAATCTGTTTACACTGTTAAGTGCCACGAGCCGCTATTGCAATACGAAGTCACCCGCCTCCTCATTAAAGGGTCTGGTCATATCCGGCTCAATAGGTATTGTAGATAGTGACAGTCCTCAAGTGCCGTTTATGCCTATGCAGGTACCGTCATTTCAAAGTGTACAGATAACATGTGTAATTATGTGAGCCTATCCACAAATGACCACCTGCCACTTGCTTACAATAGCCACCTGCCACTTGCTTACAACGATCACCTGTCACGTGTTTCAAAAGACACTATTTAGTGTGTTTGCACCATGGAATGGTCGATAAAGATAACCTCGACCGAATACTTGTGACCTGTGGAAGGAAGGAGCTGGGAATTTAAAAAGGCCTTAGAAAATTCTCCACGGTCAGACAAAACCCAACGAATCTCACCTCCTGCTCTTCGCTGGTCATTTCAGGTCCGTGCCGCGCCCCAGGATCGTGCATGGGAGTATTCTTGAACTGATTGATCCAGAATATTGTCAAGGCTTCGTCGTCGTCCTTGCCCGTTCTGCTGCCTGACTCGAGCAGTTTGCGTTCCGCACTCTGTCGCCGCGCTTGTATCCAACGCAGGAGTCTCTGCCGAGCCTCACGCTCTGCCCGTAAGTCCATGTCTCTGCGAACTACCTACCGTAAACAAAGTAAGATACAGGTTGGAGAGAAAAAAATATATTATATACATCACAGGTCACACGAGTCACAGAGTACCACTCGTCTGGATTGTTGTAACTAATATTTTCATGCCAGCTGGCAATCTTCAGACAACTGATAACAGTGATGCACGGCTAGTTTGGTATGTATGCAGTGGTATAGGAAGGAATCTGTGAACCGAACCGGAGGACTCCGCTCTCTATATCACAGGTCAGATGAATACTCTAATTTCAGAAATTCAGGTGCTCAATCAAAGGCGCAGGTACATGTATGAGAGAGCAAAATACCAAGTTAGGCTAACAGATATTTTTAAGGTACAGAGTAAGCCATTCCGTAACGAATGAGGTGTATTTGTGTTCTTGCGGGTATTGAAATTTAGGAACAAAAGAAATTTTGAATTTTATTGCGGGGTAGCCAATGACCACTTTGCATGGCAATTGCAGGGATTTTATAGCCAACCACGACGGGAGAAATGCATCGGACGTACCGAAAATAGAGCCGCATTGAAAGTTGGTGAAAATACAGTACTTGCATCAAAAAGAGCTCATGCAGCCATGATCCGTGGTGGTTAACATAGACGCACAAACCAACTAAAATTTCCGGATAATATAATTCCATATTATGTCAATAGAACTGTTACAGTGTGTGTTTGGTATCGCCATGGCCACTGTGGGCCACCACCAGCGAGAAACGCCACCTTACAACTTCTTCCTGTTCCCCTTGTGTGTTTGTGGACCCCCAGCAACCCTGTATTGAGCCCTCTTTGGACAGGACATGTACTTGGCTTGCATTCTCGGAATACCAGCGACGTTCAAACACACATACACGCACACACGTAAACACGCACATAAGCACATACAATGTACACAAACGCACGCACATTTACACATACACACATACGCGCACATATGCATCACCTGCTCATACTAATACATGTATCCTGAAGTCTTTAACACCTTCATCATACCTTCATTTGTAGATTGGCAACTTCTTGCCGCAGACCCAACACCGTCTGTGAGAGCTTCTCCCTGTCCTCAAGTATCTGTTCGTACGACTGCTTCGTCTCTTGTACTACTTCATCCTCTCCTGTCATAGCTGCAGACTGAGCAAGAACAATGGTGATGGACAAAAAAACAAGTAGATTATATTTAGAATATCAATCAACATGACCAGCTTGATAGGCATATAGGTAATGAATTTTTTTCAATTTTAAAGAACAGAAAGATGAAGATCGCTCGATAACACAATATGAAAGCATAGGGTGACATGAGGTCACACATTATCGAAGGGACGGACGTCTCGTGCTCGTAGCGCTCAGCAACGGGCTATTACTACGTCTTGCAATTACGCAATTCGTTATACTTCTCGTGACAAACCACTAGCTAAGCCAAACTCGCCACCAACGACCTCAGGTAAAGTGGCAACTCGTGAACAACGACCTAATTTCTAAGCCCCATTGTACCCCCATGGACTGAAAAGCATCGATAAAAGCATTTACTCAAACCATTCTTATCCGTCAAAGCTGTAAAGCGATCGTTTGCCTTGTTGCGCACGATCATGGCGAGGGGAAACAATGTACATTAATGGAATTATAGACAATCCTCAGGCTGCGTATTTGTGCTCTATGTCCAGTGGACAGAACCAGTTATGCAATTCTAACAGTGACACAGAAATGACACCATCAAGTCCTTTTCTGCCATTACCCAGAGTTTCGTGCTAAAATAAACACTCATCAGTTGGCATGATTTAGGGCTTGGTTTGACATTGCTGTGCAAGTATTGAATGCAATTGTAAGTACAGATCCCCCGGATTTCCATTTGTACTACTACTACTAGTACCTATTCAATAATTCCTGGCTCGTCCAATGCCTGCCAATAACAAATGAATGTGACATGAAAGGTGATAGCCAATCAATGCCAACTACTAGTATCGTAAACAAGATCCCCGTCATACCTGGGTTTCCTGGCCAGGATGTGCTGCATCAGAAGTCATCTCCAACCGCTCCTCTTCGGAAAGCTCTGAATTCTGAAACAATCAGGAAAGGAACACCAAACAGAATGAGTTAGTGAGGAATCAACCTGTTTCGCCTCGTCATAACAGCACTTGTGTTGTGTTTTCTGCTAAAAAGGGTAAACCAGAGTGTGCATGTTGCGGTCGATCAAAATTATGTTTAGAAACACAAGAAGCGTGGGAATGCTACGAACTTCTGGTCAGGTTAATAAAGATGTTGAGCTGAGCAGTCACTAGTGCGCAGTTTTTGGGGTAGCTCTGTTCTCGCAATGTGAAAAGGACAATGCTCACAAAATGTAATACCTTTCCAAGTCAATACTAGTATTGTCTCACACGAAACGTATGCTTCTATCGCAGCTTCGCTATGTTTTTATCAAGTAATTAGTGATCGTACCTGATTCTGTTTCCCTTTGCATTCACGTGATGTTCTTAACAGTAGATAACAGGAATTGGCTTGAGACACTAACTTGTAGCACGTACCACAATGAGCAAACGTCTCGACCATTCAGAACCTCTTGTTCTCCCGTCTTTGGGGAGGGAGCGAACCACTTTTATAGCGCAATCGCGTCAATCTTGCATGGTCACGGCCAGCTCATTAATTTTATCGGCGTTCCTTGCAAGCCGCCGCTGGTGCTCTTCGTAGCGGCGCTGGCCGTGTACTCAATGACTGAGTGTCCAGGGGATGAATGGGCAGCATGTGTGGTCGAGACGCGATCTTTACCTTACTAAGAAAACTAGCCACGCGTGATACCTGTGATTCACGATGTCAGGCATAGTGAGTGCTGATGTATTCCCATGAGACAATACAAGCCTGTCAATGGCATGGGAAATGGATCGGTGTCAGCACTCGTGAAAGATGGGTACTTGTAGAGATACACACACACAGACACACACACACACACACACACACACACACACACACACACACACACACAAAACAAGCGCTCGCGGTGCTGGCGCAGGGCAAAATTCTCTCAAAATGCAGTCAACCTGTGACCGGACGGAAGTACATTGTAAATTTATGTATACTCCAAGACAACTCTGTGGTTGCGTTCCAAGGTGTCTCTGTGCTCATGAGATCACTGTTTGCACCCGCATGTACCATACACCGCTACCTGTTAAGAGACTATGGATGTGTACCTCACACACACACACACACACACACACACACACACACACACACACATACACACGCACACTCACACGCACGCGCACGCGCGCACGCAGTTACGGAGCAATCCACATCAAACGCCTCAGTGCGAAAACAGGCACCACGGGCAGCGTGATTGCACTCCGACTCGGTACGCTAGCACTTTACACTTCAAATGTCACCCCCAGCCAAGATCTCAGTCGCTTTCAGTGGACTTAACAGGGTATGCATTAGTGTGCATGTAGGTGAAATTGCTATCACTCCACTTTGCTACATTCTGCGATATCACCTACTGTACAGTCACATGGTTGCCTTGGAAGCTTCAAGAAACTTCAAGAACGAGTATTACACGCAATACATGCACAGATATTAGGATACTATGCCTACTGTTACCGTCACCAGATACCCGAGCGAATTGTAAGTGCAAAACCCCGACACACCCTGCGTGAATTTCGGCTTCACGACTGCTCCTGCAAGTGCAATTCCGCATGGTGACGGTTTACTGCTTGTGTTGTGGAGAGCTAACGTGGTTGCACTTGCAACGTGTTATAATGGATGGTGCCTGCGGCGCAGTCTGACAGTGCACTGCCGGATTGCATAGGCGTAGATGCGGTACTCCTCCTTTGACCATGGTTAGATGTACGTACATGTAAATTACATTGGCGCAACACTACACAGTGCAATCCCCTGCAACAGTGCAACCGCCCCTGGAAGAAATTTACAAAATTTCTCTCCGAAACTAAAATAATTGCGTTTACACCGTCACCAGGCTGTTGTATTGTTACTCGACTGCAGCTGTGGGACAGGCAGTTTTTGATGGCTGTTGTTACGATAAACGCACTATGCATGTGCGTGTACGTGTACAATCATGTACAATGTACATGTACATGGTCCGTGTGAATCGGGCCACAACGACTGTGAAGAGCCATGTTCTATTCAAGTGGTATGATGATACAAAAAATGTTGGGTTAACCCCCTGGAACTGTGATCAGTACACTACTACAGTTCCTTGTATTTGTAAACACACACACACACACACACACACACACGCACACACACACACACACACACACACACACACACACACACACACACACACACACACACACACATAAACACACACACACACACGCACACACACACGCGCAGAGGTAATGAAAGAAACGAAGAACTATAGCTACAGCTCGATGTCTGTCCCTGACTGACAACTGTCGTCCACCATAAGGCTACCTGAGCAATACTTGAGTATAATGAGATAGCGTAATTGATATTCTTTACTGCAACCATTGTGTCCGTCTATACTATACATAAGACTGTGCACAAACACTCGCACCCGCGCGACCCGAACTCTGTTTTCAGGCCAGGATGCCAAGAAAATACAACCCTTTTTACTCTAGCTTTTACGGCTGGCTTCAGGAACGTCGGGCTGGGTCGTATCGGGAAAGTACCGGGATGGGGACAGGCCGTGCTCGATCCGCTGGACCCAACCAAGCACCGATGGACGCGATAACAGACCACCGTGTAAAGTAGCGCAGCAAACCGTATACATGTGCATCATGTAAATCACTCCACTTGCAGTCACAAGAGTATTATAATTATACATGTAATTATGCATCAACTGTAGACTTTATCCATGTCGCAACCCATCCATGTTTATTATTATTATTGAGCATCGCTGGCCTCGAGCGAAGGTCCCTGGTTCGAATCCTGGTGGTGACAGTCCATTTTTTCTTCAGACTTTTCCTGATTGTGTCTTTCCCCCAAACCAGTGAATATTTTGATGACTTGGGGCTCCCCGCGTACTAGTTTGTACGTGAAATGTGTGGGTTACAATGAGGGCTGCGTCCCACCCGCCTGTGTGGATTCACAGGAAGTGTGGGTTACGAAGTCTGAAGGAAATGTTGGGCGGTTTCTGCTGGGATGACGGCTAGGCCAGCGATGCTCTAACCACTGAGCTAAGGCTCAGTGGTTAGAGCATCGCTGGCCTCAAACGAAAGTCCCGGGTTTGAATCCTGGTGGTGACAGTCGATTTTTTCTACAGACCTTTCTCGATTGTGTCTTTCCCTCAAACCAGTGAGTATTACTGTTCTAATAAATCAAGTTCTCAGTTGTCACGCCAGTCTATTGTTAGCTGTTTAGACCTCAGGACACCATTGGTCACCAGTGTTCAGATTTGGAGAGCGAAAATCGCTCCGGCACACGTGTGACGCCTACATGTGCGACATGTACATGTACACTATTATGGTCTGTGAACCTTTCTGCCAATTTGTCCATTCATTCATGCAGCTTGAATAGCCTGAAGCACAGTTTTTCTCACTGACATCGAAAACACAACTGATGAAGTCCAATTACCGCACGGCATGCTATGTCCTATCTGCACGAATGCCTAGGTGTACCGCCCGAAGAAAAACCTTATGATAAACACGTCGCGTACAGATTTTGTAGCGTTCCACAAGCGCAATTTGTCCTTTTCGTATCAAAGGATTCAAAGCTGTCTGTGCACGCGCCGCCGAATAGGCGTTCTCCTTTGATGCAGAATCTTCAGCCTAGCCCCAGGGACTGCGCAATGCCCGGTGCGTACTTGAGCGACGCGACTGGATTGCATTGAGCAGTGCTATACTTGTACAACATGAACAATGTAAGTCTGACGCGGCGGCTACGCAACATGAACACTTGGGTATTCAACACGACGTGTTTTAAAGGGGTGTTTTCGTTTTCTGTTTTTTTTCTGAACCCTTGAATAGCACTTCGCCGTGTTGAGGGAATAAGCAGGTCTATCGACAACAGGTTTTCGCTGCGGTTGGTGGCTGTGGGATGCCTTGTCACGGTCTCAGCCGTGGTACTAGCTGCTTCCTGTTACAGTGCATAGTGGCAATGCCGATATTGATTTACAGGTACTCAGTCTCACTCTCCAGGTACTTAAAACGCGTTTCTACAATACAAGGTCTTCTTATATTTAATACCGTACAATACTCTATCTGCGTTGACTGTTGTCATGTAGATGTAGGTTACACATTGACAACTCAGTTTTGGTTTAAAACAGAAAGTAAACACTCGTCGGCGCTATCAAGGAATGGTCAGAGTACACAATTGGCTCAGCAGTCAAGCGCCTTCAACTAGTTCAAGGACCCTTGTCTGCTCCCCGATCAGGCACTAATTACCTGAATACAGCCTGCTGAACACCCTGAACACATTGTGACCCAGCAGTTCTGCGACGAAACAGAGTTTTCCAGCTTGGTGGGTTAGGGCTTCGCGCATTCCTGTAGCACATCTGAAGCCCTGATAAGCCAGCCAGGTGTTCATTTTGGAAGTATTTCGTACTTTCAGTGGCTCCGGATAACCGCGACCCGTTGTGAAACGTACATGTAAAGAGTGCGCTGCCAAGGGCTTCTCTAGGGCAGGCATACCTGTATACATGTAGACAGGACTTCCATGACCTGCGGTAATCCTACAATCATGTACAGTGAAACCTGTCTAAGACGGCGGCGTAAGGGATCTTCGAAATGTGGTCTCTGTTACCAGGTGGTCTCTGTATCCAGGGTCATTTGACTGGAAAAAAGCATACCTTGGTTCTGGTTTCAGTGGTCCTTCAGGACAGGTGGTCGCCTTAGCCGAGTGGTCGCATTGACAGGTTTTACTGTACTGTATATGTATGTATATCGTGATCCAAGAAAAGCAGGTTAACATCAGTATGGCTAGTGCTTACGCTGAGAACGGGTTTATTCACAACACAAGTTGGGCCAATCGCGTGAAACCATCAAGTAAGAACCAAAGAGAAATAAAACCGCAATTCGGAAAGAATAGAACACTCAATTGAAATGTAAGATTGAACACAAAAGCTTCACAAGAAATCACTGCCTACTTGTTTACTGCGAAGTACTTGTGAAATTACAGATTGGCGTATCAGCACGGCGTGTGCATCTGTACATTTATGTCCGTGTGTGTGTGTGTGTGCGCGTGTGTTATGCACAACTGGAGCGTTTTTCACAGGACAGTCCCTGTCTCCTGCGCAATTCTATATTAATTGATGTATCTCCTGACCAGGGTTTAAACTTACTTTTAAACTACACTTTACACTCCACATTGTACAGGCACGAGTGCATTTGCATGAACATATACATATACATGTAGGAGACAATGAAGGTTCTGCTGTTGTTTTAAAAGGTGCTAATTTTTTAAAGTAACATTTTAAACACACTAGCACAGTGCACTTGGAGGCTCTTGGCGATGGGACTGTTCGACATGTCCCATGCTGTCGGATGAGTGTTTTCACACTAAACTCCGAGTAACAGCGGAAAGAGATTTGTTTGCTCCGTTGCTGTGTAATCTTTGTATTACTGGCTCTGACCACTGGATATTGAGCACTGTAAGCAGCTTGAGGACTTTAGACAACTGGTCCATGATACTCAATAGCAACGAAACCCTCAGTGTTCTGCCACAAAGCACTCTTGCTGATGTTATCCGGATATCAAGCATTAACATTGTACATTAAAAAGTATTTGCTGGAAGCATTCGTCCCAGATAGTACCAACCATTGTTTGAACACCTGAACATGCATGTAGTCATTGACATTGTGCATGAGCGTAATGCCTGAGCGGCACGAGATGTACACGACCCATGCATGCTGTGATCATCACGTGCTCATCACGGAATCTCACCCGAGCAAGTGATGGACACAAAAAGAGGGCAGGCATATGAACATTCTGACTGATTTCTGTACATTGTACATACTACTGTAGTGAAAAGTAAAGTTCACACGTCCGCTTTACAATGGCCATACATGTACAATTGCATTGAGAATCACAATCAGTAAAAGTAATACATGTACGGGTATGAGCTGAATGGTTCGGACGTGTGCCCGAAGAGATCAAGTCATTCACATTTCTAAAACTGGATCACAAACATTGCCATGCCGTATGCACAGGAATACAAACCCGGGACTCGTCATCTATAACGTCTCCGCTTCCTACGTGGGTGAACGGCCAACGGTCCTCAGCGTTTGTTCAGCACCTCCATGAGCGACACTGACTCACGCTGCTATCTGGTGTTCACGAGGTGTTGGCCGCGCTGGAAACGGAGCGTCTCTGTAAGTTTGCATCCCTGGTGATGTTTGTGCCTGGAGAGCACTATAAAAGTGGTGCTCATTAGGCAAAATCTTCCTCAGCCTACTCAAGCTCAACTGATGAGGGGTGAATTCCTCGAAACACCGTGTATTCAGCAGGGAGTGGTGCTTTCTTGCAAGTTTGCCGAGTGAGTGGAAGGTTCGATGGACTTCTCGTGTGCTCTGGAAGGCAGTCGTGAGTCAGCACGGTCAAGTAAGAATTCAAGTCGGCAGGAATAGCGCAAGCACTCATGTAGGGAGCAACACACAATTCCCCAATTATCGCCGAAGTCGCACCAACCTCTTCTTCACAGTACATGATTGTGATAATAATTATTTTGCATTTGCTCCAAGCACATAACCATGCATATACAGTCATGTCCATTTGCAGTAGATTTCCAATCCACCAAACATACAAATTGGAACAAATTTGAGTAATTTGAGTAATTTGAATTTGAGATTCGAGTACAAATTGGAACAAATAGGTTCCCTTTCGTTGGCGGGGAGGCCTCATTTGTGCACTTTGCTTGCAGTACAATGATACTGTATCTCCTCATGTACAATGACATAATGTACATGTAGACAGCCACAGGTTTACCATGATGTACATGTACATGTACATGTGGATCCGCAGACTGTGCATAGTCTATACGGATCTTGTATGACAGTGGTTAAGTAAGTTTTCAACATGTACATGTACAATGTACATGTACAGTGTACATAGTGGTCATAGTTTGACAGCAGCATGAAACAAGGCGGAGGACACCGTGTTCGAAAACAGTGACCTTTCTGCAACCATCCATACGGTTGGTAGAGCCTCGGTCTGTTGTGACCATCTGAACCAAACTATGAACGCTATGTAAACAAAAACAAGGTACACATACATACAAGCCATGTACATGTACATGACTGTGATGTTCATGTATAGCCTCCAATTGGACGGGTTAGTGCTCCACAAGTTAATTAACTGAAGGAGAGCTACCGGTGCTGAACGATACATGCAGTTATACATGCAATCATGGTTACTTTGTCAACAGTTGCATCCGTCTGTTCCCGTCCGCTAGTTAGTCTCGATCGATTCCCATTGATTAGTTCATGTAAGTGGCAGATCACGAGGTCTATGTACTTGTATTGTGCGGTCATAACCTAACATTCGAAGTTGCGCTGAAGTCATTTTACAGTAGCTAATTGATTTGTCATCTTATCCGCCCTTCGCTTCTCTTTACCTACTGTGCTACGCCAATGCATAGTTCATACATACACTGCAACATACACTGTAACACGTGACCGCAAGGTCCATAGAACCAATCGATGTCAACGCTCACAGCCAATGATTATAAGTTCTGTTGTAGACTGGTTACTCTCTTCAATAAAGACTCAGGAGTCGCGAGTGTTTACTTCACTCAAGCTAACGTTGCCCTGGCTATTCATTGGGCTGTTGCTTTTGAAGTGTACAATTAACACTGTTTATTGATCACACTGACACTAGTGCGATGCCGAAATATTATGATAGTGCCGCGGTTGCCAGCGAGCTCCGATTGATCGCCGTCAGAACGAGGACAAAATAATATTGGCTGTTTTACTATACATACAATTATAAGGTAGTAGCTGAAAGACGTTCAAAGATCGGGGAGAGGATTACATTCATTGGATTACTGCTGAACTTTGTCACACTGAGTCAATGCCATGGCGCCAATCGTTATCATTAATTTGTATAATTCAGCAGCGTCACGATACCTCTGTCGGGCATGTCATGTGTGCTCCAACTGTTCCGCACTGACACAAGCCCATTTCCAGCGCTTGATGAGCTGTGAGAGTTTTTGCACTGTAAATGACTATGCAAGGACGGTGCTTGCTGCTCTGAGAGTCACAGAACTTCTGCTGTCACAATGCAAGCATAGTAACGCATGCAGCCGAAATCCTAAAACAAAAGCGATTGCCAAACCAGCCCTATCTGCAATACTAGTATTTTAGTTTCTTCTTTAAATGAACAGGCACCGATGCCTTCTCGCCAATCCAATGGTCTGGCTCGTACAACATGGCATAGAACCTTTCTCTGCCCGAGAACTCATACAAATATTATTGTCCCGCTAGTAGCGAAAATCGTCGCTCCCTGACAAAATACAAAATATCGGGTATCGCTATGTTTCATCTCGGGGTGAACAGTCAAACGTGATGCAAAGGACTTTTCTTAGGTCGGAGTGTCGGAGTCTTGGCAAATTTTGAAACAGCAAAAGTGATATTCGTCGTGATGCCACGGGAGAATCTGCAATGAGTGCTATAAGTACATCGTAGTATCCAGCACTCGCAAAACCATGAAAACTGACTCTAGGTAGGTTGAGTAGTGCTACATGTACAGTTGTACACTGTATATTTGGGGATGGGACAGGCAGGTACTAGTAGACGATTTTACTCCATCATAAGACAGGAATGAAAAGGAGGGCTGTTCAACTACTTGGTACTGTAGACATAGACAGTCATACGCAGACAGAACAGTAAATTTGCTTTTGGGAAGCTCAGGATTCTCTCATGATCAGCACGAAACTGAACTGTATCCTGGGGCTCTTGCAAAGAGGATATCTCTGCCTCCACTCAATAATATTGCAGCTTTCACACTTACGAGTCTCGTACGAGTTGTATATGGTCCCAACGCGGGAGGAAATGGAGAACAGAGCGATAGAGTCAAGAGTGTTTGATCATCTCTTACCTGAGAAAGCGAATCGGTCCTTGCTGTCTTGTTCAAACCCATCCTCACTGGTCGGGATCGTCTCGGAGAATGCCGATTACGCGTCCCGTCAGGCTCGGGCAAGGGAATACTAGGACCAAAGCACGGGTTTTGCTGAAAATACTTTTAAAAGAGCTTGTACATTCGCTTACCCAGAATTTGTGGATATTTTCTGGTGGACTAAGAGGGTATGTCACTCAGCGACTGAAGTTCTGAACTCGTCATTACACTCAACAGAGACTTATAAACAACCCGCCGAAGTAGTAATACTTATCATTATGAACACCAGCTGCCTAGCCTCACAGTCCAAACTCTAAACAGTTTTCGCAATGATCGCCACATGGACAACAAACGTCACTCAGCTGTTCTCTGCCCGGTATCTGAGAGCCATGGTCCAAACCCCCTAAGCCCCTGTCTTGTTGTTTTCAATTTTGATTTTAGATCTTTTTTGAACGGCTGGGCGACCACGGACCAACCGCACAAGGTAGGCTTGTTATGTCATACTAGCGACATGTACTTTTCAGTGTCACTTTGCAAGCTGCTGGTATTCTGTATCGTATCAGATAACATCCTGCGCTGGTAAAAGGTAATTTTTGTTCCCCATCTGTCCTTGCTTCGTTAGCGCAAAGTCGTGTAAGTGTGAAAGCGCAGAACCGGCTGCGGAGCCAAGCAGCAGCCCCACAACAAAACCCCGAATCCCACCCTCCCTCAGCATAAGCAAACGCTTCAGTAATCGCGGAAGTTGAGCTTGCATGGCTCCAAGTTGAAGGTGGAGCATGTACAGTACTAGTATCATTTTGCATCATTCAATCGTTAGTACAAACCATTACACAATTGCTGGAACATTGCTTGTAATGCTCCCTGGCCTAAAGGCATTCGCCTGGCAGTGCTATCTGTATCTGCGCTCTCCTGAGCGAGCCCTGTGGCCGCATCGCCAGCCATGTCTACTCCAGTAGGATTGGCAATAACGAGAGAGCTTGGAAGCTCAGGGCCCTACGCTATGCTTTTTTGCCTTGATGATCTAGACAAAAAAAAAGCATAGGGATGTTATAAATTCTTTAAAAAATTCCTTTTTTTGTAAGACATAACCTGGGATTCGAACCCGCACTATCGCGCGCCCTGCATGCATCCCATGATATACTTCGCATACATACTAATTCTTCCAAGTTGTTTCACATTGTGATCTTGCATTTGAAAGC
The DNA here is from genome assembly GCF_964019385.1 of Sycon ciliatum. NCBI lineage: Eukaryota > Metazoa > Porifera > Calcarea > Leucosolenida > Sycettidae > Sycon > Sycon ciliatum. The sequence goes on along the minus strand of NC_088651.1, from coordinate 23,787,248 downwards.
CCTATTTGAATATGCATTGTGGCCAGCCGTCTTTGATGGCACGGTACGGTAGGGGATAGGTATGGGACAGGTACGATCGAGGGTAATACGACACCGTCTCCCGTACCGTACCATCAAACACAGCTGGCCACATACAGCTGCCCGCAATATTCAAATAGGGCTTTCAAACGCAAGATAATAACGTAAAGCAACTTGGAAGAATGGGTATGAATGCGAAGTGTATGGGGGAATGCATGTAGGGCGATAGTGCGGGTTCGAATCCCAGGATATGCCTGAAGAAAAAAGGAGAATTGAAAAATTTATAACATCCTATGCTTTTTTGCCGTCAGATACGGATAGCGCCAGGCGTGACACAAACAAACACACAAACAAACACCCAATTAAAGCTGTGTGGACCCTGGCTAGCGCCAGACGTTACTGAAGTAACGTCTTCTGCATAGCTACGGGAATAATGTTCCATTGTTGGCCCGGTATATTCCACCGATGCACAGATAGTGGACCTCTCACATTCACACGGCTGCGGGCATTTGCGAACGGTTCCAACAATGAGTTTTTAACAGTGTGCGTGTAACGGAAAAGCCGTTTCCATGGAGTAATCGACTTCATCAAGCTAACCCATCACGTAATACGTGTATAAGTATAATAATTATGATGAATATGATAGTGTGAAAGCGGGCAACTAACGTAGTTTGAATGATTGTAGAGGGTGCACCTGAGGTGCTAGGCGTGGTGCTAGGCATGGTGTTAGGCATGGTGCTAGGCATGGTGTTAGGCATGGTGCTAGGCATGGTGTTAGGCATGGTGCTAGGCATGGTGTTAGGCATGGTGCTAGGCATGGTGTTAGGCATGGTGTAGGCATGGTGTTAGGCATGGTGCTAGGCATGGTGCTAGGCATGGTGCTAGGCATGGTGCTAGGCATGGTGCTAGGCATGGTGCTAGGCATGGTGCTAGGCTTGGTGCTAGGCATGGTGCTAGGCATGGTGCTAGGCTTGGTGCTAGGCATGGTGCTAGGCATGGTGCTAGGCATGGTGCTAGGCTTGGTGCTAGGCATGGTGCTAGGCATGGTGCTAGGCATGGTGCTAGGCATGGGGTGAGACCTGTTAGTAGAAGTGTTACAGTGTGCATCCTTGCGTTTCCGTTCCATATCACATCACAGGTTAAAATCATTGAACCCACAATGATGGGCACAGTCCCAATGCATCTGAGTGAGGGAATGAGTTTATGCCTTTTGTCGGCGAGAGCAAATTCTTGGAGTATGCTAGTCAGAGAAACAGGTGCATGGAGGATTATACATGTACATGTACATGTACTTTGCAAATAAGTATCTACACCAGCAACAGCCTTCTTGGAGTGATGTTTGCTGATTTGAATGACGTCGACAAGAGAGCGGCAGCCCATTTTTGAGATACTCTACGATGAGCATCTTGGCTTGTGCAGCCACGCTGCATGTCATCTTACACGACTTGTTGACCTTACACGCGTCCAAGGTGCATGGTGTGAATCTAGTTAATGGTATTTTACTAAACCCTGCCTGATACCAGTACTCGAACAACGCGCGCGCAACGCAGCTTGGGCCTTCGAGTGCCCAAATCTGCCTCCAAAGCCGGCCACGACCGTCCAACCGCTCGCGGGTCCATTTTATGGAACACCCTGCCATCCGACGTGCGTGGTATTACCCAGTACCACCAGTTCAAACAAGCCTGCCTCCCGTTCTGTCTTGCTAGCAGTAGCACCCACTACTGAACACTACAGGAATCTTTGAACGTTTGCGGTACTCCACAGAACCAGTCATGTGCTGTTTACCCCCTGCCCGTTGTTGTATTCTAACGTTAACGTTATTCATTGACTGAGCGTTCTTTGCTTGGTACTACACCCTGCTATCATGTTAGGCTATTTCCTACAATATTTTACTGTTTCCATTCGCTTCCATGTAATTGGGCGACACCGCCCGTTTGGTTCTGCGAATTCAAATAAAAATGTACCTACCTACCTACCTACCATCTTGCTTTCTCAGGTAGTTTTCAACGAGCGCAGGGTTGGCTCCGGCCGGCGGAATGTGCAACAATCACGAAATACTCAATGCGCGCCGCAGCCTTGGGGGATGCGTCTTTCACCTACATTGTACATGTACGTGTAGATGTAAAGTAAAGTTAAGTTCGCATTTCCGCGTTACCGCCGGCTATACCATTGTGTTGAGCAGCACACAACGAGCTTAGCTAGCTTAGTATATTGTTCAAGCTAGTTGTCTAGGGCAGGTTCATACGGTGATTGTTTTGTTGCTGTTTCTTGCTGTTGATTTTACTTGAAAGAGAGGAGAGAGAGAGAGAGAGAGAGAGAGAGAGAGAGACAGAGAGAGAGAGAGAGAGAGAGAGAGAGAGAGAGAGACAGAGAGAGACAGAGAGAGACAGAGAGAGAGACAGACAGAGAGGGAGAGAGAGAGAGAGAGAGCGAGAGAATTATGTTTTTTGTTTTGTTTTGTTTTTGTTTTTTTAACTATGTTCACATACACAACTCGTAAATAATAATGACAGACAATGGTACTGAGACAAGGACAAACGAAACATGACAACTACTGAGAAGGGGCTGCACCGAGACGCCGCAGTGATGGTGGGGCAATGATGGTTACATAACTTTCACTCATACATGACGTACGGAATGGGAAGAATACATCCGATATCGCCCACTCCACAGTGCAGCTCCAAGCCGCCATGGACAGCGTCGCTGAGTGGGGCGCAGACTGGACAGTGATATTTGAGCCATCCAAGTCTCAGTCGGTGACCATTGGCCACCGTAAGCCACCCCCAGCCATGCCACCAGTACTGTTCGCAGGAATTGCCATCCCGGAGAAGAGGGAGATTAAACTGCTCGGTGTCACCTTTGACACCCAGCTGTCCTTCTCAACTCACCTCCACTCCATTGCAACCAAAGCTGCTCAGCGGCTCCACTTCCTTGCCAAGGTTGCCCCCCCCCCCCTCCTAGACGCCAGAGGTCGCACAACTGTGTACAAGGGGTTTGTCCGCCCTCTGATGGACTACTGCTCCTTGGGGTGGATGGGCACCATCCAGTACCTCCTGCCTGGACAAGATGCCGCGCAGGGCGCTAAAGATCATCGGCCCGGGAGTTTGGCTTCCCAGCCTGGAGCACCGCAGAACGGTTGCATCCCTGTCGCTCCTCTTCAAGCTAACATATCTTCTCCCGACGAATCCCCTTAAAAGGCCATTATACAAGCCCCAGCCGACCCACCCCCTCCGTGCAGACCATCGACCAGGCTGTCTGCTAAGATCGCTTAGCAACACCAGAACCAGCTAAAATCAACACTCCCGGCACGCACCCGAAGCAGCCTCCGCAATGGATTGCCCGATTGCGCCATCCCAACGTGGAACAGCCTGCCAGGACATATCTTGCGATCTGCACCGTACCCACAACAGCTGCAGTCCTTCAAGCAAAGATGCCATAAGTACCTGCTGCACCTTGACTGGCAGAGAGAGACTGACGCTTTTTAACTTTCCTTAGCTGCAGTTCTGATTGACCCCCATATCCCTATCCAATATACTGTAAAACCGGAAAGTTTAACGACCAAAAAGTTTAACGGTTTTGTAATTTTGGCATGATTACGTGCAGAATGGCTACCTGGTCACCCATCTGTATGCGCATGTTTTTTATACATACATCCACCGATAACGTTTTTTTCTAATAACGACAAATAATTGATCGTTTTAAAAAAACGTTAGACTTTGTGACTCGTTAGACTTTTCGGTTTTACAGTATCTTTTATCTTTATCCTTCTGCAGTTGATGTGTGGGTGCTAATAGTGGACCCATGATGTGCATGTCTTGCTCTCGTCTTGTTTTTCTCTCTCTCTCTCTCTCTCTTACATGTAGGTCCTTTTCTATTTTTCTTGGCTCGCTTTGTCTGTGCAGACGCCGAGACCACCAAGGTCGGCTGAGCAGTACAGCCCCGCCACCACTTTCCGCATTCATTCGGGAACATAGTGGACTAAAAAAATGTGGATCGACATGATTTTGGAAGAACTCAGGGACACGCGCGTGGAAACCCTTGTTGAGAAATCAACCCTGCGATTTTTATGAAACATTGTACGGGAAGAGCACCGCGCAGATATGTTTTCGTCGTCGTTACCAGATATCTGCGATTTGCTTTTGTTTGTCCTGAACTCCAATTTCTTCGAGTTCAATGGTAATGTGTACCGCCAGCGACGGGGCTTGGCTATGGGTAACAACCTGGCGCCCCCCTTGGCCATGGCTATAATCTTCATGTCAAGATTTGATTGGCTCGCACTGTCTGATTTTCCTTTGAAACCACTTCTGTACCGCCGTTATATCGATGACTGTATTATTATTATTTGGCTGTTTGGCGTCGCATCGTTCTTACAATGTGTTGAACACCTCAACTCTCGCCATCCGCACATACGATTCGCAGCGGACTACACATGATCCGCCAATTCTCACACGATCAGTTATTTGGACCTGTCCATATCGTGCCCCATGTGGTAAGCTACGATCGGGAGCTGTTTGTCAAACCGTCTGACAGTGGTGTACGTGTACACTTCTCGTACCTGTCGTCCTTGCCGTTGGACAGCAAATCGCCGTAGCGAACAAACAGTTCAGCAGGGCAATCGCCAACTCGACAACAGAAGACGGACGTCAACGAAGCATCGCCAAGATAACAACGTTACTCAAGAACAACCACTACCCCACTGCGATCATCCAATCAGCCATACAACACGCCATACAAAGACACTAAGGCACCAAGGCACCACATCACAGCGGAGTACCGGCAGTCAACATCTCAGTCAAGCGCAACCGGAGAAAGAGAAAAAAGAAATACACATCCATCATCAAGGTGCCATACATCAACAAGAGGCTCGCTAACAATGTCCGAAAAACCGTCAGATCATGTAGTAATGGGGCTGTTAAGTGATGACGTCACAGTTCCTTCGATACGCATAACAACGATCCCACTGGGGCCATGGGGACAAACAAAAGTAGCGTCGTCTCCACCGAACCAGTTGTCAGTGGCAACATAATAGGAATCGTGTACATTTCTTCGTTTCTTCTTTGCTGTTTTCAGTGAGTGTTTTGTTTTCTCTTTGTCCTTGATCTCGACGATGTTGTCGTGCTCATTACCTTACTGAGACGTCTCTTGTGACTGTAGCCAGTGTCACGGAGGATTTTATTGGCGTGACAAGGTAGATCGCCGAGATCGAGCGTGAAAAACGCTCTGCATTAGTAGCTCCTGTAGAATGTTTTCTGGGTTGGCGTATCCATGGTCAACAAAACCAAGGTGCAAGACAGCATGAGAGATGGTGTAAACGATGTGAACTCCAAAAGGTAAGCTCCTGAACAAGTGGAAAGATATGGGTATTTACAAACTCTCTCTTCATCCATCGATTGCCGCTATGCATTGCATTTTGTCTTCACAGATAATCTGGCCAAATTTATTGTAACTAGAGAGTGCAATCGTGCTTGGGGGCTGGGGCCCATCCCAATGTCATCACATGGCTGTGGTGACTAGTGTATATCTGGGAGAATTTTTCCTCGACTGATACGGAGTGCATGTGGATCGATTATGAGAAATGCGAACATGTGAAGTAAGTAATTAGTTGTGTCGAAGAAATGTGCAATAAAATAAAATTTACTTTACACTCAAACATACACTGTACATGTACATGTAACATCATGATAATGATTCCATCTTCATTGTCCCGCAACTGGTACACCGTACGCACCGAATACATGGTGTGTGTGTGTGCGCGCGCAAGCGCGCGCATGTACATGCACACACTCTCATGCGTGGCCGAGTCGGCCAGATGAACAGACCATGCATTTGCACGAGGTGTCATTGGAACGCTGTACTTTATGACTTTATTCCAAAAGAGTATGTCTTGCCCCTGACGAATGGAGTTGTATCTGTGCTCAGCAGGTATTGGGCTATGACGCAACACTGCAATCAGCGCTGCAATTAAAAGAGCACTGCATGGATTATTTTGACTGGCTTCCTTTGTGTTTACTAGGTTGAGCCCGTGGTTTCATTTCTGTGTTCTGTCATGATTGGCCTCTGGAAATAATCAGAGTGGATGTCATTTTGCCATATATGTGTGCCTTGTGCGACCGGTTCAAGGCTAGATGCACTTCACATTCGGCGTGCGATCTCAGCGTCTGGGACCTGATGAAGTCTCTATCATCATGATCGTGTGTTCTTGGGCTGAGCGAGCACATGCACAAGTGTGCAGCTATAACCCTGTGTATCTTTGGTTACACTTTGTTCTGCAATGCATGTACCTTGTAACATTATGTGCTTGCACTGCTTTGTCTGGCCTGCGTATTTCAGGACTATTCAGTGCATTAGACCCAGGTTTGTTTGGTTGCCGGATGATCTCTTGTTGCGTCGCTCTGTATTTGTATTCATCAATTTTTGGGCTTGAGAACTGAGCTGTTGTGTGGTTCCCAATATGAAAACATCATGATGGTGCTCTGTGTTTCGATTATCGACTGTCGGAGCAGTCATGCATTTATTAGCAAAACGGTCAATACTATAGTCTTTTCACGTGTTTGTCTTTTTTGTGTTTTCGCCGGGGGTAGGGTATTAGCGGTAACGTTGCACACAGAACGGCAGTGTTGCATAACTGGACGACCCTGCCTCTGCATCTGACTTAATTTCCGCAGGATCTGGTGCAATTACACCAGACAGCCACTTCCTGTAAACACGCAAACAGCAAAAGAAGAGATCCCGCAAATCAGGAAAAACCATTGCGGAAAATATAGAGTAGATCATACAACATTCAATAATCTGGAGTAATTACAGTGAGACAAACACTTCAAACAGTGCTCTCTCTCTCTCTCTCTGTCTCCATCCTTCCAAAAATACCCTATGACAATTCCCTAGAATTATTATATTTTATATTCTTAGGACATCATTCTGAACATAATAAATTCTCCCATGGGTCTTCAATCACCACGGAGGGCGAAGATATATTATCTAAGTCATGCAGTTTACGGGAGGTGCGAGCTGTCATGGATATAGAGACTGATATTGTGCCAGCGTGAGGGCAGAGACAGAAAGAAGACACTGATTTCTTGCTCACCTACATGTATATATAATCGAATCCACAAGGAGCGCTCATACTTTGATCCATCAGGACGCGAAACATCTTCAAAGCACTCTCAAACACGGAGTTTTACTGTGGGCAGCCAATTTCACAGCCATAATGAAGACACTCAACGACTACAGGAGTTTTGTAGAGGAAAGAACAAAGAGTAAAGAGCGACAACAATTGCTTGAAGAAAAAGCAAAGAAAAACTGCTGTCTCTCCAGTCATTTAGATGCTGTTGCCCTTGACATCTGGTTCCATCCAGAGGACGCGACTTTTGTTTGTCCCCAGTGCTCTCCGTTGCTATGCGTATCGAAGGAGCCGTGACGTCACACTTAACAGCCCCATTGGACGTACGTGTTGCCTTCACGTCTGGACGTTCGTTGCGTGACATGTTGGAGTCGTCGTCACTCAGCCGGCCTATTTGCCCGAGAACGGTATTTTGTATTTATGGATTCTCCACAGGCCTTAGCCTAAATCGAGGGAGTCTCCGTCAACAGCTTATGAAGAAGAAGCTAAGGAGAAAAATAAAAATAGGGGTACAGCGGCAGAAGCAAAAGAGAGGAAGGGGCAGGCCGGCTGAGTGTCGTGGATGTGATGGGGAGGGGCAGGCCGGCTGAGTGTGGTGGATGTGATGGGGAGGGGCAGGCCGGCTGAGTGTCGTGGATGTGATGCTGGCCTTAAACGGAGTACACGTATGTCTAAGGATGTTGTGTATTCGTTGAGGTGTGCTGCCTGTGGCGAGGAATATGTCGGTGAGACTGAAGGAACGGTGAGGAAACGCAGCGAAGAGCACCACGGCCAAGCAAAGAATGCCACACACGGAAAGCCTTGGGGTGAACATTACCGCAAGAAACGCCACATTTTCCCCGAGTCATCTTTGCCATTCTCCGAAGCCTCGATTCTCGCCCAGAGGCAGAGATCCTACGTAGACCACCGAATCATGGAGGCCCTCTTCATGCGAAAGAGGAAACCGGCGGTGAATATGGACAAGGTTGGCTGGTTGGTTGGTTTATTTTAATTCGCACAATAAACGGGAACTAGGCCCAATGATAAAAGGCGAACGGATAAGCCGCATTTAGAAAAGAGAGGTTAGGACTTCGAAAATTACGAAAGAAGAAGTATCTGACAGAGGAGTCAAGCGAGTATCAGGGGTGACAGAGTGGTCGAGGATAGCCCTTTCCCAAAGGCGCTCGCCTTTTTTACGCCTTTTTTCGCCCTTTTTGGAAAAGCCCGTTTCTTTCGCCCTTTATTGCGTTTTTTGGTGAATAATAAATATCGCCCTTTTTGAGCTTTTTTAGCTGAAAAAGTGCTAAAATCTCTTTCCTCATGCATGCGATCACAGTTTCCGAGTGCTCGATGGGCCTTGGCACGCCGCTTTTTTGGGGGGCATTTTTTGTTTGTTGTTGAAGCTTGTACCCAATCCTGTAAAAAGTGGGTTTTTTGAATTTTACTTCTTGTTTTGCCTTTCGTGGACCCATCAATGGAAGAGTGCGTATTCATTTCTCAGCTTGGGTTCATATCTGAACATGTATTATGGCTATGCTTCACTGAAAAAAGAACACATTTTGCCTGTTTTCACTGAAAAAAGAGTACTTTTCAGCATATTTTTGAGGGACACGAAAAGCACTATTAAAGTGCGAATTAAAAGAGCACCTTTGGGAAAGGGCTAGTCGAGGAGAGCTAAGAGGAGGGCTAGTCTGAGCAACAAGGGCTGGCGTTTGTTGGGCGATGTTTAGGTGTTGTTGTTGTTGTTGTTGTTGTTGTAGAAGTTTATTTAACGTCGCACCACAAACAGGCGATTTCGCCTCCTTTGATACAGGTGAAATGCTGATAATTCGAACCTCAAAATGCCAGCAAACTTCTAATTATCCGGACATTCTAATTATCCAAACATGAATCTACAACTCAATATGTATGTCAAAATGCTCCCATGGTCGCGCAGAGTTGCGCTACGTACCTTAGACACAAATTTTACGGACAATCAACTGACCGGCACAGCCTGCTCATGTAAACTGAACTGACCAGTACAGTGTACAGTGAACTTCGAATTACACTTTGCTAACTTCGAATTATCAGCACAAATCCCACACATTTCCTATGTTAGTGGAATCTGTAGGACTTCTAATTAACCGGACAAGTCCAGTTCGAGGTTCGAATTATCAGAAAAATTTATGTGGGAATCGTATTGATAGAAATCGGCCCTGGAAAAACTTCTACAGTCCATTTCAAAACTATAGACGCGTAGGGTTTTTGAAATATTTCAAATTTGGCTGGAGCTTTTTGAGAATAGTTTTCGGAATATTGCTCAGGACCGCTCCACAATTACTCTCATAATAGAGTCATATAGTTTCTAAACGATTGGATAACAGACGCCCAATTTGGAAAAAATTATGCACAAAGTGATCACAGATTTTATGTGGTATAGACGCTGGCATAACGGTTTTTGCCTAGGTACACGTCTATAGTTTTGAAATGGACTGTAATTAAGCGGTATGTTCGAATTAAACCATATTCGAATTATCAGGATTCCACATGTACATGTGGACGACGAGGTGCTAGGCTCCGGCGGATTATGCTCGCGAAATCATGGAATTATGCTTTCATGGATTCTCGCATTATGCTCGCAAAATCCTCATATTATGCTTCGGCATGCAGGGATACATATCCACTTTGTTGTACTTATGGAGCCTCAAAGTTCGGAAAATTGTGCCTTTTCGTACTTCCAGGTGGCCATGCGTACAACAAAATACATGAGTATCCCCATACCAAGGTACTAGGTGTCCATGCATGCTAGAGATCAACATGGAAAAGAGAAAACATTACTTCTTCAATTCATTAGTTGACTCCTTTTTTTTTGTAAAAAGATTTTTTCATTGCCGAATTAGTTTGAGTTACCTTTGAAAATTATCATCACGGTTCAACTGTCTTCGCCATCCTCATACTCGCCCAAGCGTTGTCAACCTCACCCTGCCATTAATCAGCTCATCTCTCCCGTAGCTCCATCTGTACTTCCATCATGACCGAACATCAACTATACCTCAGTTTGTTTACCGGTACTGGTAGCTATTAGGGCT